>NC_063173.1:44007081-44346456 GCF_023159225.1 Perognathus longimembris pacificus | reverse complement strand
ACTTTCTGAGCCTAGTGTGGTTAAGAATCACAGGCCAGGGAATGTCCTAAATACATGTCAGCAGGTGTTGAAAGGCTGTGGATGAGAAAGTGCCATCACTTCCCGGGTAATTGGAACAAGGCAGAGGACAATGCACACAGTGATTTGACAAAGGATTAACCTGTCTCCTCCACTGTAAAGCAGTAATGGGATCATTTATTACTCATGGCACTGCTTGTCACCACATGATAGGGATAACAGTTCCAGCACACTTTCCCAGGATCCCCGACCAAAAAGCCCCCCCCTCCAAAAAAAAGAAAAAGAAAAAGAAAAAAGGAGATGTAAAGACATAATCTAGAAATTGATCTATTCATAGTATACACTTCAAAGTTCCTGGGGGTGTTTTGCCCTAGCCACAGCTATGAGTATAGCCCAGGTGTTTAGTGGCTCATTAAATTCTAGGTAGATAAAGAAGATGAAAAGCAGACTCAAGTCATACCTTTCATTTCATCTCCTGTTCTGTCTGGGTGTCGTGGTCATTTATGATTAGGAAAACTTGAGCATATTTGCCTTTTAAGGTATTAGTGAATTAAGGCTACTGGTAGAATCCAATGTTATTTATTTTTTCACTCCTAGAATTGTACCTGATACTGTAGAAGTTGAATTGGGACCTCCTGGAAAATGATAATCATTATACAAATGCTGAATGATTAAATAGAAGGGTATTTCTATATAATGTGGGCCCTTTTTGCTTTTATGTTGCTACAAGTTAACAATGGTTAGTTTGCCAAAAATTAAAAAAAATACACTTAAAATCTACATGTAAAAATATATTCATTACCAAATTACAATAAATGATTCTTTCTATTTTAAGATGCTAGCATTTTTTTGTTTGTTTTGTTGGTTCAGGGGCTTGAACTCAGGGCCTGAGTGCTATCCCTGAAGTTTTGTGCTCAATGCTAATTCTCTACCACTTTGAGCCATGGTGTAATTTCTGGCATTTTAGTAGTTTATTGGAGATAAGAATGTCTTGGACTTTCCTGCCCTGACTGGCTTTGAACAGTGATCATCATATCACAGCCTCCTGATTAGCTAGGTTTACAGGCGTGAGCCAACAATGCCCAGCATATTCTAGCATTTTGTTTTCTTTTTTTTTGTCAAAGTGAAGTACAGAGGGGTTACAGTTGCATACATAAGGCAGTGAGTACATTTCTTATCCCACTTGTTACCTCTTTCCTCATTTCCCCCCCTCCCCATTTTAAACTAGTATATGTTAGTGGTACAAGGGTGTTTCACCACTGTAATATTTCCATACATGCAAATTATGTACTTCAATTAAACTCCCTATCTCTCTACTCTCTCTTATTCCTCTTGCACTCCTTCCTATACCAATTTGATTAAGTTTCATTGTTCTATTTTTATACATGCTTATAAATATAAAAGAAATATCATAAAGCACATTTTTTTAAAGAATGGTAGTAAAGGTTACCTATAACCTTTGGTAATGTGGTTGCTCCATAATCACATGCATATGAAAGAAAATAATTTTATGTTTGGTTATGGCAGTTTTTTCCTGGTATACAGATGAAGAAATTGAGACTCAGAATGTATAAACTTAATTTGCCCACGTAGCCCTGACTCAGGGTGATAATTTAAATTCAGACCTATGCACTCAATTCCAGCCTTCTACTGCTTGTAAGTCTTTAGTGTTTTCTAGTTGTTTTAAACAGGATGATCTACCATGTACTACTGACTCAGAACAGAGAGCTAGAACATGTGCATCTCACCATTTATTTTTCTTTCTTACTATTGTCCCTTGTATTTAGAACCTTCTGGATGGTTTTTCTCTTTCACTTTCTTTCAGGTAGAAAGTGGAGAAAAAAACTCATATTATTATATCTTCCACATCTCAATCTTCAGTTTCTCATAATGATTTTTTATGTAAAGATGGTGTTTGAGTTTCTTTCTTCACCAGTTTCTTCCCTTGAAAACAAGTGTGTTTATGTAGCTAAAAAAGCCAGCTTTGAGAATTGATGAAAATGCCAGTCAATCTCTTTGTCTTGGATTTCTTCCTTTAACATATATGAATCATTCCTGAAGCTGCCTGACTGTAAAAAGTGAGAGAAATTCTATAATAGAGGAGATAAATAGCAGACTGCATCTAATTCAATTGTCTATCTATCATCTACCTACCGATATCTATGTGTGTATCTATCTATCCATCCATCCATCCATCCCTAATGTATGTGAATAGCAGTTAGAGTTAAAGATATTGTGCATGAGGGTTAGTGCACACAATCAATTATTTTACAAACCCTTAACAGAATACAATACTGGTAGCCAGAATAAAATACTAGTATTGCACGGAGTGGGCTAGAATGATATACAGTCAAAACAACAGAGTGTGCTTGATTCTTAAAGGAAATGAGCCATTTCACACAGAGAGAAAATTAAGATACACGGAAGTGAGCAGAAAAATTTAAGAACTGATATTACTGAAGAGTCAAATGAGATAGGACCTAAGACTTTTGCCAAAAGGATGAGGAATTTTTTCTTTTGTTAAAAATGGTGAAGATACAGTGTATTTCCAGATTAGTTGTTGGGACCTGTGGGAAATAATGGGTAACAGTTTCTACTTTCTAATGACATAGTAGATAAGGCCATCGATGTAAAAGTAAATAGAGAAAGGAGGAGATTTGAAGAAAATGAAAACATAGAATTAAAAATTACATAGAGAAGATCTATGCTTAGTTTTTTGAGAAGTCTCTAAAATGCCTTCCAGAGTGATTGTACCAGTTTATATTCCCACTGATGATATATTTGAATTTCTTTTTTTACACATCTGTGTCAGCATTTCTCATTGTTTCTATTGATGATAATGGTCACTCTAACTGGGGTGAGATGCAATCTCAGTGCTATTTTGATTTACGTTTCCTTTATGTTCAGATATGATGAACATTTCTTCATGTGTCTAGTCTGTTTGCCCATTTATTAGTTGTTGATGTTTTTAAACTGTATTTCTTTTTGTCCTTTCTTTTTTGGTACTGGAGATCAAACCCAGGATGTTGCACTTGCTAGGCAAGCACTTTGCCACAGAGCTACATCCCAGTCCTAGTTGTTGATATTTTGAGGGTTTAGTTTTTGAGTTCTTTATGTACTTTGGATATTAAGCAATCATTTGACATAAAGCAGGAAATAATCTTCACCCATTCTGTAGCTGTCTTTTAGCTTGTTAACTATGTCTGTTATCATGCAGAAACTACTGAGTTTGATACAATCCCATTTGTCGATTTTCTCTTTGCTTTGTTGAGCCTCTAAAACTTTACTCAGAAAATTCTTTCCTGTGCCAGAAAGTTGAGTGTTTCCCTTACCCCTTCTTGTAATAGTTTCAAGGTTTCAGGACTTATTCTGAGGTCTTTGGTGCCTTTTGAATGGATCCAGCAATACCACTCTTGAGTATTTATCTCAAAGATTACAAATCACAACACATCAAAGTCACTTGTACAACCATGCTCCTTGCTGCTGTACTTACCATAACCAAGGTATGGAAATAGCTCAGATGCCCATCAATGGACAAATGAATCAAGAAAATGTGGTATTTATATAACACAATGGAATTTTACTCATCCGCTAGGAAGAATGCCATTATATCATTTAAAATGAGTAAAGAAAAATAAAACATCATTAACAGAAGTCAGGTCCACATAGACAAAGAGCATATATTTTCTCACAAATGTAGAAGTTAGATCTGCTGTATAAATAAACAAACACATACAGGGTCATAGTCAAGTGCACACAAATATATTAACTGAAGCACAGTGTATGAAAGGGAGAATTCAAATTAACATTTTGGAAAAACTAACTCATTGTCCCACAAATGGCAGAAAGCTGGTACTAAAAGTGTATGTAGGAGAGATCAAGGGAAGGGATAGACAAATGAAGAGGTGGATGAGGTGAGAATAATTGTGTCATAATATACACTGTGTACGCCATGAAACTAGGAAAATTGAGGAGAGAGATGGGGTTGGGAGAGACAGGGCGAATGATAAAAGGGGTAACATTGATCAAGATGCATTGTACTTATAAACTGACAAGTTGAATGTTAACATGTTGAATGATAACAATTTTGCACAAATACTTAAAATAATTTAAAAAGAAATAATAATTACAGTTGCTAAGGGAACACAGGAACACCAAACACAAGGTCTGTATCCTGCTGAGTTCTAGGTATTATTCTTTTATTCATCAATAAGATATATGAATGAAAACTTTCTAGTCATCACAAGTTGTAGCATGGATCTTTACAGTTTTCTCTACTAAATAATGAAATTTCATGTGTCCTTGCAGATTTGTATGGCTTGCCATTTTTGACTTCTCTTTTTTTTCCTGATCTCTCTAAGGCAATGGATAGAGAAAATGGATTGCTCTCTAAGGGATTCCATAATTGTACCATTCTTTATCTAATTCCTTTCCACTGATTCTATTCCTTCAAAATTGCCTATTCCCCCAAGCATGTGAAAATTAGCTGTTAAGATAAACAAATAATTTTCCAAAGATGCATAAAGAACTCAATTAAAAAACACATGAAAGAAAAGTAGGTACAATTCAATGGTTAGAAAGGGGGTGCACAAGATATTACAAATGGACTTGTACTTATCCTTCCATTTACTTTCATGCTACTTAGGGAATTAAAGTATAAAACTATGGGTATTTATGCCAACCCTTTCTGTTTGGGGGATAAACATAAATTTTGCTTCTTTACCCTACTTATTGAAAAAATGAAACCTTGATTTCTTGGATCTTTGGGACTATCTACTGCAATATAACCACCTATATCATATGTGAGAAAACTAATATCCAAAAAAGTCATGTGATTTACCACCTAACGTTATTTAAGCAATGTATGAGTTAGAACTGGAACTCTAATTTTGTATTTTCTAAATGGATGCATTTTCTAAGACAATGACTTACTCTGAAGGCCAGCAGTGCTTGCTCTTTGTGGTGGCATAGAAAAAGCCATCTTTAGGTGGCACGAAGGATATACTTGTGCCATGTTGTCTTTTTTATTAGCCCTGATACATTATACGTTTAATTTGCTCCATCTACTACTCCATTAGCTTTATCCTATGGTGGGGCTGGCACATTTATCCCTGCTTAAAATTTAATTAGATCTTTCACTGCTCATCAACATTTTAACAGGACCATTTAGAGCCCCGAAACTCCACACATTGCTACTTAATTACTGCTCGTTGACAGATCTAACTTTCACTGTCCTCTTTTCCCTCTCTTATTTAGTGGCTCAGACTTCAAGAAATGTGTTCTTTAAATAAGCCTTAAAGAAGAAATACAATCAGAGATTAATAGAGACATGGAAGCTCCATGTTTCCGCCTGATTGGAATCTAATCACTTTGGGAAGTTAAAGGTTGTGTCTAGTATCTCGTCAGAACATAAAGCTCACTCTCATTATTTTTTTGTTGTTCACCAAGTGAAAGAGCTTGGGAGGCAGAGAGTCACAGAATAGATGACAGGTCTCCCCCATCTTCCATGCTTGTCATTCTTTCTTAGGCTACTCTCTGCTCAGGCTTGTTCCTTACTGAAATGTGAAATTGGAATTGCAAGAGGAATGTTGCATTACCATTGCCAATACACCTCTTGCAATAGAGCACAGTGAAGGACAACTGGAGCTGGAAAAAGAGACATGGAAGATGACAGACATTCTTGGCATGCAACAGTAGGCCCAATTTATTCAGTATTATCAAGTCTTAGTTTTCTCCAATCATGCACAGCCCTCCACCTTACTTGTATAAACAGTATTTTTAAGGATACTATAAACATTCTTGTGTGATGGCTCTGAGCAAACATGAGTTCATTTAAAATGGACTTAACACTTAAATTTTCTTTTAACTTATAAGTCTTTTTTCTTTGAAATTTTAGCACAGAAAGAGCACGGTGGTATGCGATTCTTAGAAAGTATATACAAATGTCAGATCATTGGCATTGTTGGATTGAACAAGATGCAATTTACACAAGCTGGTTTTAATCTAGCATATTACTTATCTACTACCACAATAGCACTGCATAAGAAACAATCATAAATATTTCATTGGCCTTGACCAATAAATGTGTTTGTGAGCTTCAGCTGCTCTAACCTGGCTCGGGTAATATCAACTGGGCTTGCTCCGGTACCGGCAGTCACCTGCAACTTGTGGGTGGTTTTGTTGGCTTTGGCAGGGTTTTCTCATATGTCTGGAGGTCACTAGAAGGTGGCATTGGCCAGGATGACTGGAGTAATTTGGCTTTCCTCCCAAACTTTTTATTTATTCCCTATCAGGTTAGCTTAGTCATATTTTATGGATATGGCAGAAGGCAAGAGAATATGTGGAAAATCACAAGCACTTTTTTTTTTCCAACTTCTTCTGATTCATATCTATTTCAATATGCCCAGCAAAAGTAAGTCATGTGGGCATCTGATTCATATCTATTTCAATATGCCCATCAAAAGCAAGTCACGTAGGCATCTCTAAAGATGGAGCAACAGTGTATCATTGTAGAAGAGTGATAGTACATAGATGGAAGAGTTAGAGAACTGGGGCAAAGAATACAAGAAAGCCACTATACCTAAGGATCAAAGTCTTAATGGAGCCCACATGATATCAAGAGCAAAAGAAGATATTTACTCTCATCTTTTATTTAACAATGTCTTGGAGAACTTTGACAGTGCAATAAGGCAAGAAAAAAAAGGCAAATGTATTGAAAATAAGGAAGCAAATCCATGTTTTGTTATGGTCAAAAGAGAGAATATGAAGGAAGATACTGATATCGGAGCTGGTAAGAAGACTTAGTAAGATCACAGTATGAAAACTGATTGCATTTTTCTAAGCTGTGATTAAAATTTGAAATAAAATGATACAAACCATACTTTTTTCAATTTTAACACTAGAAATTCTAGCCTTATATTATGAATGAAAACCCAAACACTTCTGATTCCTTCAAACAATATATTCAACCTATTTTTCATTGTGCTTTCTCTACTCTTTGCTCTTTGATATCTGTTGAACCTGGGTAACTGCAGTCGAAATCAGGACACGGGGGATGCAAGGCGAGTGAACCAATGCATACTTTATTCCAAGAGGGCCAGGGTTTATATAGGGTTAGAAACCAATTTTACAATTACAGGGTAAAAGATCAATACAGCATGACATTTGTCTCAAATACAGAAGTGGAGGAAATTTCCTACTGTGAGGGCAGGAACTTGATACAAATGCCTTTCTAAATTACAGGAGCTAGTGACTACAAATATTGTTGATATCAAAGCAAGGAACTGTATACAACCTAGGTAGAACTATAATTATCTACTAGCTACTATCTCAATCTTGACTTCTCCAAGTACTTGTGAAAATAACAGTGAGGAGACTTTTCTGTTTATAGTGAGAATCTAACATTAAAGGCAGCTGGTCAAGCAAGTCTCCTCTAGGAGACTTGCTAAGTAGGGGGAAAAAGGAGATTCTCACAACAACTGGTGGCTTCCTTTGGCCCATAAACACCAGAAACTCCTTACTGGGAATGTGTTCCCAAGGGCCTATTAGTGTGCTAATGAGGCATCGGAGTAACCGTGCCGGGGCTAAATTTTTCCACTGGTTGGAGACTTTAATTCTCCAACAGATATCAAAATTATAAATGGCATTTGTAGTTTTTAAATTCTTGAAAATGCAATATAGACTTAAAATTTTACCTATTGAATCTATAAAATTTTTAATGGAACAGCATGTTAGCCCATGTTCCAGTTTTTAACATCACACCCTCAATTCTAACATAATCTGAGTCTTAGTTATTTTTCAACCTTTTCTCTTTTTTTTCCCTGGAATATATAACTTTATTTAAAGTGGTAAGGGGCAAATGGAATGGAAATTTATATTTCTGCAAACTACAACACTATAACATAGTGGCTAGTGGCTCTTTAAAAATAAGTTCACACAGGAAGCTTATTCTTGAAATTAAATATTTGCCTATGATTATCAGAAAAATTTAAAAAAAAAGCTCAGAAAAGGAAAATGGGAAGGGGAAAAAGCTGGTCTCATAACCCAATATGCCATACCTGACTTTAACATATGGTATTCAAACAAACATTCACATGCTTTACATGAAAGAAATGAAACAAAAATATTCAGCTCTGCTGCACAAAAGTTTTTTTTTTTTTTTAACATAAAACACCATAATCCTTGAACCGATTTACTATTTTCTAAAAAGTTGACTATAGAGTGGAGCTGGAATTCTGTTCTCTGCTTGCTTTTAGGCACTTCAGGTGCTTAAAAGTTGATACCAGGCACAATATTTTAAAACAAAGTCAGCAAGCAAGGAGCAGTAAGTGGATGTGAGCCTTTTCCAGATGTCAGTCCTGAGGATGCTGCAATGTCCACTGTTAAATGTAAAGCTATGAGGGTGAAACTGATGCCTGAGAGTGTGTGACATGACATGCACTGCTAGAATGGCAAACAGTGTGTTATACTTGCTCAAACAACACTGTTTTACTCAATGTAAAGAACACTCCAGTCCTTAGGTAAATATCAGGAAATCATACTGAATAGTTAAAAAGCATATTAAAAATGCCCACATTTTCTTTAATCTCCAGATAAAATATGCAGCAGTCCAATGGCATAAAATTCATTAATTTATTCTGAGAATGTATCTGAGTCTAAATATTTCACTTTCATTGGATAGATATCATGTCATTCACCTCTTCCTCTTGGCTTCTCTCTAGATTTGGATGTGTAAAGTCTTCACACTGAGATAAGGTTCTGAACAGATAGAGAGTTATACACTGCCCTCAGAACAAAAAGCTCAAGATTAATAAAGTAGTATAAACGGTCTCAAAATTAGACTCTAGATTTGAAGCTATCCATATCAAAATTTTAGCAGGATTATTTTTCTTCTTTGAAAATTGGTTTTTTTTCTTTTATAAAAATTATTTTTCCAAATTCTTCCATATAAATGGTGGGTATTCTCTTTTTAAAAATATATTTATTGCACTTAAGTAGTTGTATAAAGGAGTTACCATTCAATAAAGCAGTTTATTAATACAGTATATGTGCCTGGATCAATGTTACCCCTTTCAACATTCTCACCTACCAGTTCACTCACTTTTCTTAATTTTGTAGAACATGTATTGAGGTTTTTTCCCCCCATTTAACAAATCAGTTTATGTATACATCACAACTTTATCTGTTTCACCCTTCAACGTTTCACCCACTCCTTCAACTTAGGTTTCCCCTTATTTTCTTGATTTTGTGGTATATACAATGAACTGTTGACCACATTCCCCCATTCCTCACCTTTATTCATCTGCTTCTCTCCCCTTTACCTCACCTTCCCTCTCTTGCAAGTAGCTATTTCATGGTACTTATTTTGTTCAGCTTTGACTTAGTCTTTTTAAGGAATTATAGTATTTGAGCACTTCATAGAATCTACTATACTTCAATCAATTGATTTGCAACCATGTGCATAGTACCCAATGTGGTTACTCTTAGATTTACAGTTGCATCCTAGCTACCACAAATGAGGGAAATGATGCAACCTTGAAAAAGTAATCATCAGGTTTATATGGACTTGCAAAGTCTCTATAGAGTAAGCCAAACAGCTTTGGTAAAAGGAAAGTTGGGGGAATTAAAATATCTGATCTTCAAAGTAATTGCAAAGCTATAGAAATGAAGACCATAGGTTCCTAATCAATCTTTTGATTGGCATAATCTTTCTGTACATTTATGCTACAATATGACAATTTGATTCATGTCTAGATTGGGCAGTGATAATTGCCAGGATAGGGGTCAAGATAATTAGCATATCCATTACCTTGAATTTTTGTTATTTCTTTATGCTGAATACTCTGAAATTTCCTTCTTCTCAATATCATTGAGATATACAGTACATGATTATTAACTATATTCACCTGACCAAGCAATAGTGAAATAACATTTCTTGTTCCTAACTATGACATTGTATTAATTGACCAACATTTTCCTACCTTCTACTCCCTCCATCCGCTGGCATTATTCTATTCTCAGCTTCTAAGATGAACTCTCTAAGATTCCACATATGAGTAAGCTCTTGTAAAATCCCTCTGTGCCACATGATTTCTGTGACTGACCTGTCCTACTTAACATGATGTCTTCCATTGTATCCATTCAAGATGTTACAAGGAACAATACTTCGCATTTATATGGCCGAATAGTATTCTGTTGTGTATATGTACATCATTTTCTTCACCCATTTATAGGTGTGTGTGTGTGTGTGTGTGCATGTGTGTGTGTGTGTGTGTGTGTATGTGTGTGCTGGTCCTGGGCTTGAATTCAGGGCTTGGACTCTGCGCTTGGATGTTTTTCTTCTCAAGACAAGTGTTCTACTACTTGAGCCACTGCTCAAATTTTGGCTCTTTTCTTAATTGGAGATAAGAGTCTCAGAAACTTTCCTGCCTGGGCTGGCTTTGAACTGCGATACTCAGATTTCGGCCTCCCAAGTACTTAGGATTCTATAGGCTGGCTAATGTGAGTGATGCTGCAATGAACACCGGAATCTAGGTGTCTCTTTTAAGCACATTGGTTTCCTTTCTTTTGACAGAATACTAGACATACAGATCAGTGAAACAGAACTGAGAATCGAAAAATAGGTCTCGGCTCATAATGGTCAATTGATTTCTGTCAGTCGCCATCTAGAGGCAGATGGGACTCTTCCCAAGAGGGATATGGGGGTTGATGGCATTCAACACACATATCAAGAAAAAGCAGAGGGAAAATGAACTCCAGGGAAAATGAACTCCCGGGAAAAGTTGGTCAGACATCTACTTTTTCTCCCGTGCAATCCTCTAGCCATTGTGAAGCCCATTGGCAGGCTTGAATGAGTCAAAAAGAGTGGGTAGAGATTGGTAGTGGTAAGCAGTGATACAGGGGAGAAGTTTCTGCTGGAGCTTTGAGAGACTTGAATTTCTTCTTGGCATCTGAGGAAGAGGCAGTGGGACTTGACAGCTCTTATCATTGGAACATCAAAATTAGAATCAACTCTTTAGGACAAATATAGAGGTAACTCATCATGGAAAGAATTATATTTTTAATAAGTAAACCTGGAATATCTGGCTATTCACATTAAAAAATGAATCTTGACCCTTTTATCCCAGCTTATAGAAAAAAATTAATGGAAGATCAGTTCACACAAAGTGTGCTAGAGAGTAGAAACAAGAGATCTATTGTTCAACATGGTGACTAAAGTTAAAATATATTGCATTGTAGGAAATGCAATGTTCTCACCATGAATACACATGTGAGATAATGCAGAAGTAAATACCTTTTTATCATTTCACAAGGTGGTAGAGTATGTGTTCTTGCCTGGTTGGGGATTGAGATTTTCTGATTCCTATGCTAATATTCTCACAACTATACCACCAGATGATTATGCTTCAAATCAAATAAAAATGCCAATATTCTAGGTTGCAGTGGCTCATGTTTATAATCTTAATTACTAAAAAGGCTGAGATCTGAGGATCATGATTCAAATCCAGCCTGGACTAGAAAGACTCTAATGAACCACCAAAAAAGCTGGAATTGGGGCTGTGGCTCAAGTGGTTAGAGAAACAGCTTTGAGCACAAAAGCTCAGGGAAGCACTCAGGCTCTGAGTTAAAATGTTGCCAACACCACTGAATGAATCATCTACCTAATAGAAAGCAGACTCCCCCTGGTACTAGTGTCAAAATTGGTACTAGTGTCTTACATTCAAATGCCTTGTGTTCATTCTAGTCAATATTTGTGGTGTTCAAAGAAACCCACATCTGAAGGCCCACAGTTTTATTTTATTTGGGAAGAGGGAGACAGTAACTGAGTGGGAGACTGAAGTAACTCCTGATAGTAAAACAGAACGACAGCCTCATATAATTTGATTCTGGTTTCAATATTTTATAACAAGATCACTTTGCTCCAAATGAGTTGTGGTTCATATGGTTCCAAGATTAATTTCTTTCATAAAGGTTCCTACTCTTTAAGAAATACGGACAAAGCCATAAAAACAATCCAGTCTCTTACCTCATTGCCTTCTTATTTTCAGATGGAAATAAATTGCTGGCTGAGCCTCAATAGACACATAATAGGTAGGGGGAAAACCCTTCATCAATGAGGAGATTTATCTGTGGCAGTCTGAGAAGCATTCTTTTATGCAATAAATACTAGAGGTGTAAGATATGGGCCAATGAAGAATGAATTGCTCATAAAGAGGCATTCATCAAAACAATGGTAAACATCAAGCTTCAAAAAAGGGAGAATTCCATAAACCATAGTCTAATATTAAATTTTTATATGCTACTTTTGACAGGGACCTGCCTCATACTTTATTTTCTTCCATAAACTTATCCTGGAATTCACTAGAGATTTGGTCTACAAAACATCTCTGTATCTTATATGGAAGACGATTACTATGTAACATTATCTACATTTGGATAATTTGATTTGTACTATTTAGAAGATTTCACTTTATTCCACATTTGGTATTTGTCACCTGACAGGTTATTACAATAAGGAATTCCTTAGCATTCTCTTAGGTAATCTTTTGGAACACACTGAATGTAAACAAGAAGGTCAATAATTCATTCCTGATAATTTTTCAGAAATGGCTTTTCTTTGCATGCATGATGCTTGAGTTGTTTATCTAAGAAGTAATTTAAGAGAAAAATATTAGTTGGGAGCTAGTGGTTTAATCCTAGCTACTCTTGAGACTGAGATCTGAGGATCTCAAGGCAACCAGCTTGGGCAAGAAAATCTATGAGACTCTACTATCCAATTATCTACCAGTAAGCCAGAGTGGAGCTCAAGTAGTAGAGCAGCCTTGAGCTCAAAAGTTAAGGGACAGTGTCCAAGAACTGAGTTCAAGCCCTGGTACTTCCCCCGACATGCAGAAAATGTTATAGCAAATGTTATAGAAAATGTTATAGATTTGCATGACTCTCCCTTCTCCTGTAGCTTATTTTTATCCTTCTTGCATCATGGAAACATTTTTTTCCTAAAGAGTTGTGGGGGAGATGCCTTGTAGATACACATCCTAGGTAGGTTTTGTATTCCAACTCTGATGGTTTGCTCATTTTTCTGGAACATGTGAGGCCTAAATAGTGAAAGATTCAATTCTCACTGAGACCTATTTTTTGACTCATCATCTCCACTAGGCTTTCTCTACTCTGAAATTGGAACTGTGGTACATCAGTGTATTTTTAGCCTGCTTGCTAATCAACACCTTCACTTTATAGAAATAGAAATACTTTGAGTTTAATATGAATGTGAGTAATTTGGATGACAGTGCACAATTTATGCATTCATGCCTCTATCCACCTACTGTCAAATACTCTTGTGAATTTCCTGATTACAATTTGGAAATATTAACTTGAGGTCCAGTAGTACATTGATTTGTTGTATGGCAGTGGAAATGTATGAATAGACTTTAATCAACAAATATTTACTAGGTAACTATGATTTTTGTCTAGAAGATTCATGTAATCAAGCAAGAATTACTGTTTATTTAGAGCTAATGCTTACTGAGCACTAATTGCGTACCAAACACTGGTTAGGAACGTAAATACCACATTTCATCTAATCTTCACAGGAATATTACAGCAGATGTCATGACCCACCGTTTATGAATAAGAGAATTGTGACTCAAATAGGATAGGCAATTGTCCTAGGTCACTCATCTTGCAGAAAAACTGGAACTTGAAGCCATACCTATATTAATCTAATTATGGATAAATCTGATCAGAATCTAAATGCTGTGCTAACATCACAACAGAGGCCTTTGTTTTGCAAGGGGTTTGAATTCAGGGTCAGACAACTTGCTCGACAGGTTCTCTACCAGTAAGCCACATGTATAGTCTCCCCCCACCCTTTTTTTGGCACTGGCTCCAATTTTGTTTTCCTTCAAGGAATGTACCTGGATTGTCATTTACTTATTTTAGTCTTCCTAGCATAGTTGGAATGTGTACTTTCACTCTTTGAGATGAGGGTCTCTAAATCTTTTCTCCCCTGCCTGTTTTGGAACTGTGATCCTCCTGATCTCAGCCTCCCATGCCACTAGGATTACAAGCATGGACCACCTGCTCCTGGTACAACTGAGAGAGTTTATGGGTCTGATGACCCTCAGTAGTGCTGTTAGAAAACCTAGATTTTTATTCTCGCTTATTTTCAGTCATTGAAAACCCACTTGGTATTTAGTGTGTGTTCAACCAATGTTAGCTGAATGAATGCATCTATAAGAAGGAATGCTTTGCCTCCAGGCTTGTGCACTGACCTTGAATGCCTTCTCCTTTCATTTGTTAAAATACAGATGATAGGCAGAAGTGCTAAGAAGGACAAAGAGGATCAAAGAGCCAAGTTAAAATGTTTTTCTGCAAACACTAATAACCCAACATCAGCATGAAAGTGCCAGTCATAACAGACAATTTTCTCCTCTCCCAAAGCGTATAATTATTTATGAAATGAAGGACAAAGGCATTTTATAGCATTTCCATGATAGAAAAAAAAACAACATCATGTATCAGAGGGCATAATGAAGTTTTTGATAATAAAGTTTGCCTTTATATGCCAATCCTTATCTTGCAATACATTCTTAATGAAGGAAAAAGATCAACAAGCCACAAACAGATCTTTCTGTGAGAGATAACATAATTAGGAAATACAAAAGAAAAGAGGAGAAAAGAGCTCTAGCAAACTGGAACAATTACAAGCATTATGGGAGACTCAATAAAATTAAACCTATTCTTCAGGCAATAAGTCTACTCAGACAATCCCGGCTTTATAGAGAAATCACAGTTTGGAAGATGAGAGTGGAATTAGATAAAGCCACACACCTTAAAGACTCAAAAGAAGCACAGGAGATTGAGCCTTTGTGCTTTACAAGGATGTGACCTCACTAACCATATTCTTATACAAAAGGACATATGCATAGGTCCCTGATGAGTGGATTCTGGATAGAATAGACAGCGACAGCAACTGGGATTCATGCCTTTCAAACTGGTTAGTCATTTCAGTCTTATTCATCTCTCAATAATGCTGAGTTACAATTACAGGCATAAGTGTATGCTAGCAATGAGGGGGAGAAAAAAGAAAAACCGCTTTCAAAGGCTTCTCCTTCCCAGTTGGTTCAAAAACTTTCAGCCCTTAAGAGGCAAATCTATTGCTACTTGTTCTGGAAGATTCTCCCTGATAATTGAATGAGGGTGGGTTGCTCCCATTTGGCAGGAGGGAGATGACAATGGTTTCTGTGGTTGTAAATCCGCCAGTGAAAATTTTTCAGTGGTCAATCATTGTGCTTTCTTATAGCTGTCTTTTCAGATTGACCAGATATTTACTCACAAAATCAGGTTCAAAGTAGGTGGTTAAGGAATACATTCTCTGAATGAATACATTAAAGGAACATTTACTGAATCTAGCTTCTACTTGTTGGTACTATTTATGAGATGGGTTGTATGTCACTCACTCACTCACTCATTCATTCCAACAAGTCCTTACTGAGAGACCATCTTTTTTTTTTTTAATATAGTGACTTTATTGCTCATATAAGCAATATATAGGGAAAGATACATTTTAAAACCTAGTAAAAACCTAGCAATTTTTGCTCTTAATTATTAGGAAATACTTTATATTAGAAAAATAAGTTCCTCTTACAGCTCTAAATTAATAAACTTCTAATAATCAGACTTCAGAGTTGCATTGGATTTGTTTGTATCTTTGCAGGATACTAAGTGACATAATAATCACTGTTAATGACTCCATTTTTCAAAAGAACCTTAAATAGCTCAAAGAAAAACAGCCTAAATAAAAAATTTAACAAATTGAGTTATTAAAAGAAAGCATATACTATAAAATAAAATATATTTTAAAAAGTTCCACATACACTTATTAACTATAAAAATGTTGGCTCTGGTACATAAGAAAATATTTACAACTAATAAGGAGTTTATAGAATACCCATGTTTTGTATATTGAATATACATGCTCTGTATATTAAAAATAACTAAAATGTTTTACAGTCCAGACCTAAGTATCTTTTCTAAGCCAGGTTTTATCCATGCAACAAATACATCTCATTAAGCATTACTGGAACTCGTACATGCATGGAAGAAATCTAGCAATGATCTTTGAGTTAAAGCTCATACTGCTGTTTCAGGGCCTGTACATCCTCTAAAGTAAAGTAGTTGGTTTGTGCATCTGAAAGGTCATCAAATAGCTGTTTAGTTTGCTCCTTTTGGTCTTTACTAATTAGTGCCAACATCATCTTAAACCTTTCTGCTGTACTCAAATACAAAAGATGCTGATACACCAAGAAGGGATCCTTACTGATGAGGTGATTTTTCAGAGACTGAATGAGGAGGAGGAATGTATCCCCTTCGTTTGTTACTCAGCAATACTGGCACATCTTCTGGTGCAATGATGCCTAAAAGGTGTGCACAGGTCTCTTCATCTTTCCTGGTGTTTATAGTGTTTAGAATCTGACCAAATTCATAGGCGTTATTAGGCTTAGAGATGGGAAGTCTCTCAGAGTATTCTGGAGGCCCATGTCAGGCAGTCGGTGGAGCCCTCTGAGGTTCCTTCAGGTGCCTCTGCATTGCCTTTGCTCACCTCTTGAATTTTGATTTTCTTTCTCTCCTTTTCTTTGTTGAATGATACCCTGTTGTCCTTAATATTAAGGAATCTGGTTACCTCTTCCAGTTCCATCTTTGCCTCAACAATATTTGGATCTAGTAAGAGAACCTTACTGAGGTCAGATAAGCTTTCCTGATAATTCTTGAGTCCTTGCTGAGCTAGCGCTCGCCTATAGCACACTTTGACATTGTTACCATCTATGTGAAGTGCCTGGTCACAGTCCGGCTTTGCCTATTCATACTGGCCCAGCTTCAAGTAACAGAGAGCTCTGTTTGTATATATGGCATACTCTTGGTTGTTAATCTTCAAGCACTCACTGTATTTACTAAGATTGTAGTTCTTGTCCTTTACATATTGATTTCCTTCCTTCAGGGCTTTAAACTTTGTTTCATCTGGGATGCTTCCTTAAAGATGGTCGCTAGGCTCTGTCGCTTGGTCTGGGGTCATCTCTGCTGCTGGACACCAAGCTCCAAATGGCTCCAAAGTAGGCACAGTAGGAATGGGTAACAGCTTCTCTCACCAATTTGGTCCATCTAGTTCCATTAACATTTTTGTTATTCTGTTAATGCTGTCGCTTGCTAGCTGGATGCCGCAGTCCATTTGCAACACTGTTCTGTAAACCACCTATGCTTTCCCATGCTGCTGCTCTAAAGTTTCATAGGTCATTGCTCGTCGCAGGAGAGGTTTCATGGAGAATGGATGGAGCTCCATAGCCCTGTTACAGTCTTGAATGCAGTCGCTGCAGTTTCCTTCCTTTAGGTAACAGGTCGCTCTATTTGAATATAAGATACTGCGGGCTCCAGCAGCTCCATCGCCTCCCTGTACCTGCGGGCCGCCTGGGCAGACTGCCTGCCCTTGAACAGATTGTTGCCCTGGTTCTTCAGGCCAGAGGGGTTCGGTCCACCGGGGCTCCGGGACCAGGGTCACGGTCGGGGATGGGGGACGCGCGGGCTGCCGCGGGGTCCCAGGTGCCCCGCCCGCTGCCCGGGTGCCCATTGGCGTCGCTGGCGGCCGTGGAAGTCGCCCGCGGCCCGCCCCGCTCCTCCGCGCCGGGCCCTACTGTGGGGCCCCCCTGGCCAGCCGCCAGCCGCCCTGGCCTCTGCGGGACAGCTTCTTCTGGATGTTGCCCAGGGCGCGCTGGGCCGCTGCAGGGAAGCAGATGCGGAAAATCAGCGGAGGCATCACCCGCAACAACTACCGAGGAAGCCAGGGGCCACTGCAGAGGGGCGGGACCACGGGGAAGCCAACGACCGCCCGCCCCGTCTGGGGTGGAATCTGGGGTTCCCGGCCTTGAGAGCCCATCTTATCTCAGGCACTGTGCTAGGGATGTGGGAAAGGGAAACACATGACACCACCCATCAAGATATCTCAATTGAGGAAATTGGCAAAATGAATCAAAATATTAGCCTATATGGTAAATTTGATTCTGTGGGTTCTTTTTACTACAACTGAAAATATTACTGGTGTGTTGTCTCCAAATATGTCAAAGATCAGAAAATGTTGGCAAACTCTTCGATATGGAAATAAAGGGAAACATAAATGTGACAAAATTCCATACCTACCTCTGCAACGGAATTCTTTGACTGTAAAGAAGTTTAACGGAACAACTGTGAGAATTAGGTTTGAGGAATGATTGTTGGCAACGTCAAATTTTCTGATTTTGATTATTTAATGGTGGTTATTATGTGGGAAAATATCCTTCCTTCCTTGGTCCTTCTTTTTTGACAGCCAGAGGGATTAAAATTAGGACCTGAGAGCTGTCCCTGAGTTTTTTCACTCAAGGTTAGTGCTCTAGTACTTTGAGCCACAGCATCACCTCTGGTTTTCTGGGGCGTTAATTGGAGATTAGTCTCACAGATTTACCTGCCAGGGATGGCTTTGAACCATGATCTTATGATATCAGCCTCTGAGTAGCTACAATTATAGGTATAAGCCACCAGTGCCTGGTTTAGTAGAATATTCTTATTTCAAGTCTTTGTAAGTTCTCCGTTGCTATGATGAAATACCAGTTTCTGAGGGGACAGAAACATACAAAATTTGAGACTTTGTTCAAATTCAGCTAGGGAGCATCGCTTTTGGAAAACTTATTGTATTCACTGGTAAGTCATTGGTAGGAAGGTGTTGGATGTCGGGATCTGAACAATCCCCTTCTCCCTGACCCCACGGGGAGAATGGTGAACCCCAAAAAACTATGAAAGAGCACTCGGCCTTGCCTTCCGCCAGCAGAAGGCCAAAGTCGTACTCCATGGACTTGCGCTAAGTTGAGGAAAGGTTGCTGAAGCCTCCCCTCCCCCCAGTCCCCTCACATGTTACCAAGAGCGGGGGCGAAAAGGAAGGCATCAGGGACACGCTGCGGTGGTGGGATGCATCTCAAAGACTTTAATATGGAAAGGCACTTATATAGAAGTAATGGCGGGAAAGAAAGGGGGCTGGCCAAAGGGCCAGTCATAGGCTAAGGACCATGTCCATCAAGTGACATCACAAAACTTCCTTTGTGGGCGGGACAACCCCATCATGGTGGCACGCACGTGTTCACCTCCCAAGGGGCGGAGGCCAGAAGGTGGGAGGGACTTCCATTGTCCCAAGGCTAGTGGATGGGCAGCCTTCCCCCAAGGCCATAATAATCCCCAACAGGAAGGTATCTCTCATTAAAAAAAAAAAAAGTGTTCATCCAAACTTGGAAAGTTTTTTGACAATGAATCTGTGAATAAAGTATTTAAGAAGCTTAACGAACACCAAGTAAGCTGAACTCAGAAACCCATTTTAATCAAACTACTTTTTTTTTAAGTGGAGGGTGGTCCTGGGGCTTGAACTCAGGGCCTGAGTACTGTACCTCAGCATTTTTGCTCAAGGCTAATGCTCAACCACTTTAGCCACATCTTCTTCTGTCTCTGGTGATTAATTGGAGGCAAAAGTCTGGCTTCAAACTGTGAGACTTCTGTCTCGTGAGTAGCCAGGATTACAGGTGTGAGCCACCAGTACTCAGCTTTAAACAAATATGGTCTCCCTTATTGGGAATAATTAGTACAGGTTTAGGCAAGTCATAGCAGAGCATCACAAGGCCCAATAGCTATACCCTTATGAACACCTAAGATGATGCTAAGTGAAATGAACTCCATGTTATGGAAACAATTGTTCTATCACAGTTGTAACTACTTTCAATGTCCTATGTGTATCTGTAGCTTCTATTATTGATGATGTTCTTGTATCACCTTCCTGTGGTTGTACCTACACTATCTCTGTAATCTTATCTGAGTATATTGGAAACCGTGTTTACTGGTATTGGAAGTAGGAAATTCAAAGGGAATACCAAATTTGAGAGACACAGGGTAAAAAAAGAGAAACAACTACAAAAGCAATACTTGCAAAACTGTTTGGTGTAAGTGAACTGAACACCTCCGGGGTGGGAGGGGGAGGAACGGAAAGGGGGGGAGGGAGGAGGGTATGAGGGACAAGGTAACAAACAGTACAAGAAATGTATCCAAAGCCTAACGTATGAAACTGTAACCTCTCTGTACATCAGTTTGATAATAAAAATTTGAAAAAAAAAAGACAATCTTAAATGCATCAAAGATAAGCAATTGTCACATGCAGTGTCCTTGACAACATGATCTAGAGATCTACCAACTGGGGAATCATAAAGCAGCAAGCCAATATGTTAAAAATGCTAAAAGGAAAATAAAAGTTGTCCAACAAGGAAAAAAGTTTTCATAATCTCACTTTACAAAAAGTTAACTTTTAAGGATACATATATATATACATATATGTATATATACATATGCATATACATATACATATATATGTATATATATGTAGCCAGGCTCTGGTGTCTCATACCTATAATCCTAGCTACTCAGGAACCTGAGATCTGAGGATTGTGGTTCAAATCCAGTCCATAAAGACTCTTATTTCCAATTAACCACCAGAAAACTAGAAGTGGTGCTATGACTCTGTGGTAGTGCAGTAGCCTTGAACAAAAAGAGCTATGTGTGTGTGTGTGTGTGTATGTGTGTGTGTGACACACACTACATGGATATCTGATTACAAGGGGAAACCATATATATCTTACAAAAACACCACCAAAAGGTCACAGCTTTAATATATAGTGCCTCCCTCCATTATTTGCTGTAAGAAATATGTCAAAATTTTGCTTTACAACTATATTGGTAAGTAAATGACATGGTTTAAATTGTTTTGGATCAATTAAATGAATCTTTGCATGCTTTTCTTTGTGGCCCTTTTGCTAGTGTTTCTTTCTAGGAATCAGTAACAAATCTGAATATTTTACATGGAACCCTCAAAATAGAAGGCCATTGATCTTAACTCATCACAATGCCAGCTAAGGTGTTCGTGGATCAGGCTCTCTTGCTCTGTCTTCTTTTTCCTTTTATACCAGCAAGGTTTACCTAACGTTGGCAAAGCTACAGCATCAAACACCCAGTCTCTTAGTGTTTGAGGGTATCTGATGTCTACAAACCACCTGAAGTCTTACCTCTTGGACATTCTTCACTCACACATCTCCTTCATATTCCCAGCTTTTTTTTCTGGCTTAGGGTAGTTCCTCATTGCTTGTGGGATTCACACCCATCAGCCTTACATGTCCACAAAATTCCTTCACTCTTTGCCTCTGTATGCTTGACAGAGAAAAAAATGAAACTTCATGTTCTTGTGGAGATTTGTGTTCCATGATTTAAAGCCTTCTGTATTTTCCCCTTGTATCATCTTTATCAATTTCTTTCTGATCCTTTGGTCTGCTGAGCCAGCTGGCAGCGAAAAGGGAATCCTGAGGGCAATGAGGATTAAAGAAAAGGAAAAATATAAGACAAGAGAAAAAAGACAAGAGGCAAAGATGGGTATGGGAGGTCTGTAGCCTCAGATTGTATCTCAAGACTGCAGCCATGTTTATTCTTAAATTCCAGCTTATATGCAGTATGAAAACCAGGAAATATCATAGGCTTAAAATTCCAGAACACAAAAAGGCTTGGAGTTAGCAGTACCTGACATAGCTAAGACAGGGTGAGGTTGGTTAACATAAGAATGGACTCCAGAGCAATACCTGATGGTAGCTAAGACAGCATGAGTTTGGTTTACATAAGAATGGACTCATGGCAGACATAGTAAAGCATTTCTGATTTTCCATTAAGGCATGTCCTTGCACCTCCTTGAAAACACAGTCAGAGGTCAGGAAGAATTTACCTGCAAGTATGGCTCGCAACCGTTTGGGCTCATTGAAAACAGACCACAAATTAATAAATTATTCTATCAACAGAGCTCTCAGTATGTTATACTACAATACTTAATTTTTTTTTGCTGGTCCTGTGGCTTGAACTCAGAGCCTGGGTACTATCCCTGAGCTTCTTTTGTTCAAGGCTAGCACTCTACCACTTGAGCCACAGTGCCACGTCTGGCCTTTTCTCTTTATGTGGCACTGAGGAATTGAACCCCGACATTCATGCATGCTAGGCAAGTACTCTAACACTAAGCCACATACCCAGCCCCTACAGTAGTTAATTCTTTTAGTTCAGTTGAGTATATATTTGTGGAACATCTAGTGTGTAAGATACAATAATCAGGATATTTTATCCAATTGACAAGTTTGATAAGGAGTATAATACTTTCAGTGGCTATCTTCTACACCTCTCAGTAATGTTCGATGAGTGTATTTGTAAATAGAAGTCTCTCTTTTGCCCTTGATGTTCTTTTATTTGTTTTGTTTTCCTTCACCTGCTCATGCATAAACACAGGTGAATGACGAGCATCTGTGGTCCTGCATAAGGAAGCAATTTAGCCATTCTGTAGGCCTAGCAATGCCAAGAGCAGTGGGTGTTTGTGATACCTTCTTTTTCCATTGATTTCCACTCTTGTCTCTTCTTTCTTGTGGTACAAATGGGAGTCATTGCGGTCCACACATGCCTGCTGGGTGCAGAGACTAGCTCCAGCTGCTGCTCCAATGTGTAGCTCACCCAGGCATAAATACCACTTATTCAGATAAAATTCTGCCTGCCTTGATGCTGACCTGGCTTTTCCTACTACTGTGTGATACCTAAATACACCCTGTAATTCTCCCATTGGGATCACCCAATTCTAACATGATAATATCCTGGGTGCAATTGTTTAATTGAGTCTTTATGAAAACAAGAAAATACTTTACTTGAATTGCCAACATTTCAATGCATGCATACTACAAATAGATGACAGTTAATATACTCATTATACCTGCTACTGTGGTATTTGATTTAGGTTGAAATAAACTGCCTCTCTCTCTCCTCTCTCTCTCTCTCCCCTCTCTTTCCTAACTCTCCCCCCTCTCTCTCCTCTGTCTCTCTCTGTCTCTGTCTCTCTGTCTCTCTGTCTCTCTCTCGCGCTCTTTCTTTTCCAGTTCAGATCCTCCGCCTTGTAAAGGCCTATCTACTCAATCCAGGAGATAATTGTCCCATGGAAAATCGAGAGTATTACACAAAAAGCTTGAAATCTGAGCATCCTGGTGCAAACCAGCCTGGGCAGGAAAGTCCCTGAGACTCTTATTTCTAATTAACCACCAGCAAGGCGAAAGTAATTGAGCTGTAGCCATTAGAAAAACACCTCAAGTTCAAACCTATGACTGGAACTCATGAAAACAAACCTCAAGGCCCGGCTACGAGTCCTGGCTCCCCGTCCCGGCTCCTTCGTCCCAGCTCCCGCGGCCCGGCATCCCAGCTCCCACACCCCAGCTCCGTGCCACCGCTCTGCGTGCCGGCTCCAGCACCCTGGCTCCCGTGTCCCGGCTCCACGTCCCTGGCGGCTGCATCTGTAGGTCACTTGAGGAGCCCAACTGCTCATCTGAGGAGGTCTCCCCAGAACCCAACCCAGACGTCTGTATTCAGAGACCCAGGACCTTCTATGGCATATCCAAGGTGCACGGGGAGCTCATGGGAGAATATTATCATTACCGGTATGGCCTAGATTGCGGGTGTCTGCGATACCCTGGGATCATTTCAGCCGATTCCCAGCCTGGAGGAGGAATGATGGGCCACAAGCGGCAAATTCGAATGTAAAAAATGAGGAAATTCTTTCACCTAGAAGGGGCGGGGGGGGGGGGGTGGTGGTGGGGAACAGACCTTTATGTTCATCAGAGAACACACAGGAGAGAAACCTTATGAATACAACAAATGTGGACAGACCTTGGCATGGATAATAGAATTCACACAGATGAGAAACCTTGTAAACATAGAAAGTCTTTCAACCAAAACTCACTTTAGCAGGCCTGAGAGAATTCACACACGTGAGAAATGTTAGGAATGTAATAGATGTGGAATGTCTTTCACCTGGAAGAAAATTCAGTTTGCATTGGAAAACCCAAACAGGATAAAAGCCTTGTGAATGTAAATCCATTTTTTAAAAAAGAACTCTTAAAACAGGCTCAAATTGTGTGGTGAGCAGCAACTAGAGTAGAGAGAGCTAACAAAGAATATTGCTCATAAAGTTTACTTGCACATATGAAAATACAATTAGGTGATTAATATGGAGAAGATAACATGACATCCTACATAATTTCATAGAAAAGTCCATTCTGTGCATATTAGGTAACCTAATGAATTCTACTGAATAATCAACAAAAAATATTTTCTCTAAAGTAAACATAATTGTCTGCCTACTGGAAAAATAGTCAATATGTTTAATGAAATTAACAGCAAGATAAACTTACCAATCAGACTACTCAGTAAATTTTTAATTTGTCATTGAAATCAGTTATTTTAGAATATGTCTCTTTCAAAAGTGTTACATTTGATTGTAGATAATCAATCTCTTGTTTAATGTGTACTTAAAATAAAGGTAATCTTAATGGCAAAAAAAAAAAAAAAAAAAAAAAAAGAAATGAGGGGCTGGGGATATGGCCTAGTGGCAAGAGCCACTGGGTTTGATTCCCCAGCACCACATATACAGAAAATGGCTGGAAGTGGCGCTGTGGCTCAAGTGGCAGAATGATAGCCTTGAGCAAAAAGAAGCCAGGGACAGCACTCAGACCCTGAGTCCAAAGCCCAGGACTGGCAAAAATAAATAAATAAATAAATGATAAAATAATGGCATTCACAGGGAAATGGTCAGATCTTGAATGAATAATATTGAGTGAGACAAGCCTAGAGCACAGAGGACAAAGTTGCATGGTCTCCCTGATATGTGGTTGTTGGAGGGGGACGGGAGAACAGTAGAGATCATGTCTGTAAAGCAACAAACTTCTTTTCAAATGGTATTTCTACATATTTTGGTCAGCGACTTTACATCATCTCTCTAAAACCAAACAATTACTAAATAAGCATAAAAAGGTCTCAACAGCTACACACATATGATTTTATAAGATGAGGCTAAGCAAAATGAACTGCAAGAGATGGAAACAGGGGGATTTTACTATTATCAATGCTTAATGTGCTAGGTGAATTTCCTTTGGCGTACCCCCTGTGTTCACTGTATATGATTCTGGTACACTGGATATATGCTTATCTGAACTGGGGAAGGGAAAGAAAAATGAAGGAGGGTATAACAAATATGACAAGAAATGTACTCGCTACCTTATTATGTAACTATACCCTCTTTGCACATCACCTTATCAATAAAATTTAATAATAATTTAAAAAAATTACAGCTGATCTAACAATCACTGCATAAGCTGTAACTGAGCTATCAAGAAATTAAGACATTTGAAAAAACAAAAGAAATAAACCATTTAATTTTCATTACTCTCTAAGGTAGAATTTATTGGGCTACCATCTCACTTAGAAGTAAATCCAGGCTTTGCATGTTATTCTCAAGGTAAGAAGAATGAGCAAATGAAAGGACTAAATATTCTGGTCTCAACACTCGGGCTTTGAAGCATAATATTTTACTATACTCACACTCTGAGACAAAATGTATGCACAGCTTTAAATGATATTCAGTGAAGTTCTGAACTATTAGTTGATTCTCTAGAGATACCATCTATATTCATTCCTCATTTGACATGATCACTTCCTTCCTTCCTTCCTTCCTTCCTTCCTTTCTTTCTCTCTTTCTTTCTTTCTTTTCTTCCTTTTTTCATTCCTTCCTTTGTTTCTCTTTTGTTTCCCTCCCTCCCTCCCTCCCTCCCTCCCTCCCTCCCTCCCTCCCTCCCTCCCTTCTTTCTTTCTTTCCTTCCTTCCTTTCTTCTTCTCCTTTCTTTCTTCCTTTCTCTCCTTCTTTTCTTCCATCTTTTCCCTTGTCTCTTTTACTCTATCTTTCTCTCTCATTCATTCTTTCTCAGCTCTGCCTTTTCTTCATTGGTTTCCAACTTTGATGAGTTTTTTTTTTGTCACTTCAGAGCAAAGAGGGTTCACTCAGGTGCTAAACTTATAATTTTATACTGCTGCTATTAAAAACGAAGAATGATTGTTTTATTTTACCTTTTAAGAATATATATAGTTGGTTGTGGGGCTTGAACTCAGGGCTTGGAGGCTGTCTCTGAGCTCCTTTACTCAAGGATAGTGCTCTACCACTATGAAACACATTACATGGTTAATTGGAGTTAAGAGTTTCACTGGAACTTTTCTGCCTGGGTTGGCTTTTAACCATGATCCTCAGATCTCAGAAGCTAGGATTACAGGCGTGAGCCACCAGCACCCAGTATTCAACAAATATCTTAGAAAATGAAGTGGATACTGATTCATAACCAACAACTGCATGTAGGTACTAGGGGACTGGTTTTGTATACACTCTTTGAACTAAAGAGTTACAGAAACTCAAAGACATACCGCATTGCTAAAAAGCAATACATGGTCTTACCTCAGTCCTTCAAAGGTCTGTATAGTTTTGTAAACATAATTCCTGCTTTTCCTGCTTTATCCCTTTAGCCAGCTTTAAAGACACAACTATTTTAATAAATACATTTTACAACATGCATTACTTCCCAAACAAAAGCTGTCAGTGTTCTAAAATATCTGTGATAACTCATATTTTTCCCCAGGTTAGCAGAAGAGTATTGTATTTGAACACTTAAAACTCTTGTGATTATTTGGACCTTTCTTCCTTATTTCTTTCAAATTAGTACAAACCATGCTTACTCAACTGTAAGTATAAAACTGGCATACGTTAGCCTTTTCTTATTATTTACGGCTGACAACAATTATTTACCTATGGGAAATTAATGTACTGTCAAGAGAATTCTGTAATAATTAGATTCAAAGGTAAATGTGACATGAATGGGGATGGAAGTAATTGAAAGCAAATTTGCAGGTTGTCATCCAGTGCATTGGCTTTAGGATAAATATGTTTATTTTTTAAATTCCATTGAAAATATATCAAAGCTACGTTTTCTATCATCACTGAGCTTATCAACAGATGGCCTTGGGAATATTCATAGGATCAGTTTATAATACGATTAATCTTAGGGTACTGTACTTTTTGAAACTTCGCTTGGGACAAAGAATAGGCTTGCCAATTATGAATCAAGGAATGAAAGTAACAGCTTAATTAATTGAAACAGAGTCAATGGTCAGTAGGTCAGGAACAACTGCAAAGCTTTCTTTTTTCTTTCTACTTTTGTTAAAATTTAATTTTATTATCAAGGTGATGTACAGAGGGGTAAAAGTTGCATATGTAAGGTAATGAGTACATTTCTTGCTGATTGTTGTTACCCCTCCCTCAACCCCGCCCGCCAGAGCAAATTGTAAAGTTAATTTCCAACACTATCGATTTTGATTTCTTTTTTTTGACAATTTTTAAATTATTTTTCTTATTTATTGACAAAGTGATGTACAGACAGGTTACAGGTGCATATGTTAGGCAATGGATACATTTCTTGTACTGTTTGTTATCTCCTGCCTCATTCCCCAGTCCCCCTACCCCTTTCCCTCTGCCCCCATGAGCTGTTCAGTTGGTTTACACCAAATGGATTTGCAAGTATTGCTTTTTGAGTCATTTGTCATTTTATCCTTTGTCTCTCGATTTTGGTATGCCTTTCACTTCCCTAGTTCTAATACCAGTATATACAGTTTCCAATGTACTCAGATAAGATACAGTGATAGTGCGGGTACACCACAGAAAAGGGATACAAAAGGATCATCAACAATAGAAGCTACGGTTTCACATGGCATGTTGGAAGTAATTACAACAGTGATATATCACTCGTTTCCATAATATGAAGTTCATTTCACTTAGCATTGTCTTATGCATTCATAGGGGCATAGCTATGAGGCTCGTGTGATCCTCTGCTGTGACTAGCCTAAACCTGTGCTAATTATTCCCTATGAGGGAGACCATAGAATCCATGTTTCGTTGGGTCTGGCTCACTTCACTTAGAATAATTTTTTTCCAAGTCCTTCCATTTCCTTACGAATGGGGCAATGTCATTCTTTCTGATAGAGGCATAAAATTCCATTGTGTACATGTACCACATTTTCCTGATCCATTCTTCTACTGAGGGGCATCTGAGTTGGTTCCATATTTTAGCTATGACAAATTGTGCTGCAATGAACAATGTTGTGCTGGTGGCTTTTAGTGTATTCTTGTCTGTGGTCTTTGGGTAGATGCCCCAAAGTTGGGTTACTTGGTCATAGGGGAGCTCTATGTTTAGCTTTCTGAGGATTCTCCATACCACTTGCCAGGGTAACTGAACCAGTTTACATTCCCAACAACAATGAAGTAGAGTTCCCTTTTGGCCACATCCCCTCCAACATTTATTATTGTTAGTTTTCTTAATATAGGACATTCTTACTGGGGTGAGATGGTATCTCAATGTTGTTTTGATTTGCATTTCTTTTATATCCAGTAATGTAGAGCACTTTTTCATATGTTTCTTGGCCATTCTCATTTCTTCATCAGAGAAGTCTCTTTTTAAGTCTTTAGCCCACTTGTTGAGGGGGCTGTTGGTTATTTGAGGTTTTGTATTGGAGGAATTTAATTTTTTTAGTTCTGCATATTTTTTAGATATGAGGCCTTTGTCCATTGTATGGCTGGTAAAGATCTTTTCCAAATCCGTGGGCTTTCTGTTTATCTTGTGAGCTATGTCCTTTGCCCTACAGAAGCTCTGCAGTTTGATGTAGTCCCATTTGTCCATCCGTTCTTTGATTTGTAGCATTTCTGGGTCTTTGTTAAGGAAGTTCTGTCCTGTGCCAAGGGGCCCAAGTGGTTCTCCTACTCCTTCTTTTAGTGATTTCAGGATATGTGGTTTAATTTTGAGGTCTTTGATCCAGTTGGAATTGATTTTGGTGCCGGGTGATATATAAGGATCTAGTTTTAGTTTGTTGCATGTGTTGAACCAGTTTTTCCAGCACCATTTGTTAAAGAGGCTATCTTTCTTCAATCTTATTTTTTTAGCTCTTTTAGATTAAATAGGCATAGTTCTGCGGGTTCATTTCTGGGCATTCAATTCTGTTCCCTTGGTCTTCAGGCCTGTTCCCGTGCCAATATCAAGCTGTTTTTATTACTATAGCTTTATAATACAGCTTGAAGATTGGCATTATAATCCCTCCAGCACTGTTCTTTCTGTTTAGGATGGTTTTTGCTATTTGGGGTCTTTTATTGTACCATGTGAATTTCTGGATTGCTTCGTCTATATCCTTAAAAAATGGTGTTGGGATATTAATGAGTATTGCATTGAATCTGTAGATAGCCTTTGGCAATATTGCCATTTTGACTATATTAATCCTCCCAATCCAGGAGCATGGGAGGCTTTTCCATTTCCTTAATTCTGCCTTATTTTTGTTTTTCATGTTTTTAAAGTTCTCATAAGAGAGGTCTTTCGCTTCTTTGGTTAAGGTTATTTGTAGGCATTTTATGTTTTGTGAGGCTATTGCCAAAGGAGTTGCTTTCCTGATTTCAGCCTCAGTCTTCGGGTCATTAGCATATACAAAGGCCACTGACTTTTGAGGGTTTATTTTACAGCCTGCAACTTTGCCAAAGTTTTGGATCAGCTCTAGTAGCTTGGGAGTACAGTCTATGGGGTTCTTTAGGTATAGGATCATGTCATCTGTGAAGAGAGAAAGTTTAACTTTATCTTTTCCTACTTGGATCCCCTTTATATTTTCTTCTTGCCTACTTGCTCTGTTCTAGTACTATGTTTAAGAGGAGGGGAGAAAGCAGACATCCCTATCTTGCTCCTGATTTTAAAGGGAATGGCTTTAGCTTTACACTGTTTAGAATTATGCTTGCTGTTGGTTTTTCATTGACCGCCTTTATTATATTCAGGAATGTTCCCTGGAATCCCAGATTTTCCAGAGCCTTTAGAATAAATGGGTGCTGGATTTTATCTAACACTTTTTCTGCATCCAGAGATATAACCATGTGAGTCTTTACCTTGCAGCGGTTGATGTGGTGGACTACATTAATTGACTTGTGTACATTGAACCAACTTTGCATCCCTGGGATGAATACAGTTTGATTGTGGTGTATGGTTTTTTTGATGACCCTTTGAAGTCGATTGGCCAGAATTTTGTTGAGAATTTTTGCATCAGTGTTCTTCAGGGAAATTGGTGTATAGTTCTCTTTCCGTGATGAGTCCCTGCCTGGTTTTGGGATGAGAGTTATACTGGCTTCATAGAATGTGTCTGGTAGTGAACTTTCTCTTTCAATTTCATTGAAGAGTTTGAGAAATATTGTTGTGAGTTCTGTTTTCAATGCCTTGAAGAATTCTGCTGTGAATCCATCTGGACCTTGGCTTTTCTTGGATGGGAGATCACTTGTTGCCACTTCTACTTCAATGCTGGATATGGATCTGTTTAGACAGTTTACATCTTCATGGTTGAGTTTGGGGATATCAATTTTTGCTAGGAAATCGTCCATTTCTTCCAGGATCTCAAATGTGCTGGCAAAAAGGTTTGCAAAATAGTCTCTTCTTGTGTTCTGAATTTTGGTTGTTTCTGTGAGGATGTTACCTGTTTCATCTCTGATCTTATTTATTTGGGTGTGCTGCCTTCATTTTTTGGTCAAGTTTGCTAGGGGTCTATCTATCTTGTTCATTTATTCAAAAAACCAACACTTTGTTTTGTTGATTCTTTCGATGATTTTTTTCTCTAATTCATTTAATTCTGATTTGATTTTAATTATTTCCTTCCATCTACTGACTTGGGTTTTGGCTTGTCATTCTCTTTCAAGGAGATTAAGGTGCTTCCTTAAGTTGTTGAGTTGCTGTTTCTTCAGTTTGTTGGTGTAGGCACTCAAAGATATAAATTTTCCTCTGAGTACTGCCTTTGCTGTGTCCCAAAGGAGGTGGTACTTTGTGTACTCATCTTGGTTGAATTCCATAAACTTTTGAATTTCCATTCTAATTTCTTCAATGACCCACTGATGGTTCAGCAGTGTGTTGTTTAGTCTCAATGAATTGTAGGATTTTCTGTGGTGGCTGTTTGAGTTGAGCTCTAATTTTATTCTATTGTGGTGTAATAGAATGCAGGGAATGATTTTGATACTTCTGAATTTTCAGAGATTTTCTTTGTGTCCTAAGTTGTGATCTATTTTGGAGAATGTTCCATGTGCTGCTGAAAAGAATGTGTATTCTGTTGTTGCAGGGTGGAAGATTCTGTAGATGTCGGTTAAGTCTAGTTGGCCTATGTAGTTGTTTACTTCTGTGGTTTATTTGTTCAGTTTTTGGTGTGTTGATCTGTCCAGAGGTGACAGTGGAGGTTTAAATTCTCGAACTTTGGGTCTATGAGTGTTTTTAGAGTCAGTAGTGTTTGATGAAGTTGGGTGCTCCTGTATTTGGTGTATAGATATTTAGGATGGTTATATCCTCCTGTAGGGGAGACCCCTTTATTAGTATTTAGTAACCTTTTTTGTCTCTTCTTATCATTTTTAATTTGAAGTCAATTTTATCTGATACTAGGATTGCAACGCCAGCCTGCTTATGGAGGCCGTTTTCTTGGTAGATTTTATTCCAGCCTTTCACTTTTAGAAGATGTTTTCTGTTGGTGTATAGATGTGTCTCTTGGAGACAGCAGAAAGATGGATCTTGATTTTTGATCCAACTTATGAGCCTGTGTCGTTTGATTGGAGAATTAAGTCCATTAATGTTGAGAGTTTGGATTGTGAGCTGATCATTTGTTCCTTTTATTATCCCTATCTTGTTAAAGGCTGAGTCTTCCCATTTGTTGATCTGTTCTTCTGGTTTACTATTTAGGGTTCATTTCTCTGCCTGCATTGGGATCTTGATTATTTTCCGTGTATAGTACATCTTTAAGGATTTTCTGTAAAGCTGGTTTGGTGGAGATTTATTGTTTCAGTTTTTCCTTACTGTGGAAGACTTTTATTTGACCTTCGGCTATGAATGAGAGTTTAGCTGGGTACAGTATTCTTGGTTGGTAGTTATTTTTATTTAGGGTTTGGTATACTTCATTCCAGGCTCTCCTTGCTTTCATGGTCTCTGCTGAGAAGTCTGGGGTAATTCTGATTGCTTTTCCTTTATATGTGATTGCTTTCTTTTCCATAACAACTTTAAGGATTCTTTCCTTGGACTCTATTGATTCTGTTTTGATCACAGTTTGTTTGTGGGATGTCCTGTTCTGGTCTGGTCGGTTTGGGGTTCTAAATGCTTCTTGTATCTGTATAGGCCTATCCTTCTGGATATTTGGGAAGTTCTCAGCTAATATTCTATTAAATAGGTTGCCTATTCCATATACTTCTTTCTCCAGGCTTTCCTCAATCCCTATTATCCTTAAATTGGGCTTCCTGATTGTGTTTTGGAACTCCTGGAGTGATCTGTTTTGTTGATTGGATTGGTTTTGAATTTATTTTTTTATCTTTCTCCATAGATTTAGGGAATCTTCAGCTTCTGAGATTCGATCCTGTGCTTCAGCTACTTGGGACTGTAGGCTAGCTAATTGATTTTGAATCTCTTTTCCTTCTGACTGGTCTTTCCTGATGATTTCCATGTCTTTGCCATAATTTTATCTTAGGTCTTGCATGGAGTTCTTTACTTCATTAATTTGGTTTTGAGTGCTGTCTCTGAAATCTTTTACCTGTTTAGCTATCTTTTCATTTGACTCTTGAATTTCATTCATCTTTCTATTTGTTGAGGCCATCAAATCATCTATTACTTTATAGAAGGATTGCTGTATTTATTCAAGCTTTTCATTTAACATGTTTATCAGTAGACTTTGTAGACCATTTTAAGGGTTCTCTTCTATGTCTTTGATTGACTGCTCTGCTTCATGTTTGTTTTGAGTGAGAGATAAAACTCCATTGTTTGCCATCTTTCTTGGGTTTCTTCTGCCCATTTGGATTGGGAATGCCAATCTACAAGCACTCGTGAGCACCGTTTAAGACCCAAAGCAGACCTTACCAAGCACTGTTGAGTAAATCTTAGAAGTTCACCCTTATATACAGATACCTTGTATACCTGCATATAAAATTAGATTTAGTGTTCCTAAAGAATACAATTTCAATATAACAACCAATCCTGAGCCCTGTATTCAGTAGTTACTTATTTACTATTATACTCCTATGAGCAATTCTAGTTCTTATATTAAGTTCTTTTTGGACTGGCTTTCTCTATGAACCCCTTTGATTCACTCAGATTAAGCAGGAATATCTTCTATCCAATAACCAGGAGTCAATGTAATCTGGAGGTCTTGTAAGTAAGTCAGGAGGGTAAATTAGAGGTAGTAAAAAGAACAGAGTAAAATGTATGGGGGGGTGATGATTTGGGTTTAGTTTGAGTGACATGGAAATGTGGAAGATAGTAGAATCAGTAGAAAGAACAAGGTTAAAATGATAAACAATGGAGTGTTAGCAGTAAAGAGTGGAGGTGTTATTCATAGGAAAATAATTTTGAAAGAAAGAGAATGCAAAGAGAAAAATAAAGAAAAAATACTGGAAGACAGATGCACAAAACAGAGAAAAAATATTTTAAAAAAATAAAAAGGAAAAAACCCAGAAAAACCAACAACAACACACACACACACACACACACACACACACACACAAAAAAAAAAAAACAACAACAACAAAAAAAACTTGATAGAACAAACAGGTAAAAATGGAAAACAAAAAGAACCAACTACGTTTCAGAAATGAAAATATAAAAAAAAAATTATAAAAAGATAGCTTTAAAAATCTTTGAGGAAAAAATGGAGTCTTCTTGTTTGAGTGGTCTTTCTACAGTCTCTGGTTTCCTTGCGATGGTCTGCAGTCTATTTTGCCGCTTGGCTGGTTTGACTTGCTTTCAGTTCTCAGGGGGTGGATCTGCTCTGACCCTCTTCCACTGTTAGTGAAATCTTGGGTCTCTGTGATTCCCACAGCTTGCAGGTAAGACTTGGGCATCCACTGTAGATGGGGGATGTGAACAGTCTCGGGAACCATGGCTCCTCCTCTCAGCTGTGGGGCCACTGCCTTTAAAGCCTGGCTTTGAATAGCCTGTGGACTCAGCAGGGTGAGGTGTCTCTGGCCTGGTTTACCTGACTGAGAGTTGCTTGCCTGGAGGAGGTTCCTCCTTCCTGAGCAGGACAGCCTCCTGGGCAGAGCTGGGTATGGAATTCAGCTCCGTTTCGCGCTGAGAATTGTGCTTCCTCTGTGATGAGACCGTTTATCTGTCTCGGGGACTGTTTATTCTCCCATCTGGCTGTTTCGTGCCGCTGATAGCTGCTCACCGCTTTCGCTTTTAATTTAGGAATTCAGTTGGGCAGGTTGGGGCACCTCTAGCTGAGCCAAGTCCAAGGACAAGCCCCCCGCCTGGGCAGGTATTGTTCTCCTGGGCGGAGATGGCTCTCACTGGTCAGTCCCTCTTGCCCTTCTCAAAGATGGCCAGTTTGTCCTTGCTTTCCCCAGGCTGGCTTTAGGTCCAGTCTGGTCTGACCCTATGCCAGTGTCAAAGATGGTGCTTTGCTCTGGCAGTGGGGGAAGGGCTACCTCCCAAAAGTTGCTCTATGGGCAAGAGTGAGAATGTTGTTCGTGGGGTACTCATGCTTTCTCTTCAATTTCAGCCTCTCCGTGCTCAGCCTGCGATCCGTGTCTGTACGCCGCCGTCTGGAGGATTTCTCCCTGGTCTCGGTGGAGTGCTTTAGCTGCGGGGAGTGTGGGGCGCTGTGCTGGTGTCGGCACTGGTGTGGTGGTGGGATGCCGCCCAGAGCTCAAATCTGTGTTTTCTGACCAGCAAAGTCGATTTTTCCTTCCTGGCCAGAATCCCTGTAATGTTATAACTTACTTTGGCTGTCTTTCTAGGAGTAAAAGTTTCTCTGGGATGGGAAAACTGTGATGTTGGAGGGAGCTCAGCTAGGGCTCTTCTCAAATCCAATTTTTCTTATAATGTCTTGGCCAGTATTAAGAACAAACACAAAAGCAGAAATCAAAAATTTCATAACATTTCATTATGTTTTACTTAGAGCCAGGAAGGAATTGAATGAAGAATTATGGATATTGTTGCTTGTCTTGTTTGATCTAAGAACTCATGGGATGCTTGAAATGTCATTCATCTGGGACCTCCAATGAGGCCTCTTTTTCTTCATTTTAGCCTTTCTCAGGCCATCCAAGGAGCTTCCAAGCTGCCATAGCTTGATAGAAGTCGAGACATCTTGGTAGCAGCATATAGACTAGAGGCTGGGGTTTTGGAGTCAGGGAGACCTCAGGTCATAACAAATATACTAATTTGGTCTATAACTGAATTCGTACTGCTTAATTTGCTAAGCTGTTTGTTCATCTATTAAGAAATTGCTAATGCTAGCTGCCTTGTAAAATTGTTGTTGAAATTCTATAAGACAACATAAAAATTCCTTACTTCAATGAGTGGTGAATAATAAATGTGATAGCTACAGCTATCATATCACCACTGTCATTGTCAACATTTCTATCATTGCCATTATTGTCACATAATATCGGAAAAACTATCATGAAGAAAGAGTGAGGTCCCTTAGCTCCAAATGATCCTTGTAGATGATGAAACAGCTCTGTAGCACACCATTTAGACCCATTCATAGAAAACACCCAGTCTGAATAACAGAAGACATGAATCTTTTCCAGAACTTAGCCTTCTTACACAATGGAAAGAATACTTTCGCATATTCAAAATATATTTATGTGGTGCTATAATGAGTCTAAAATATGTAATATACGTAACTGTGGCAGATTCCTTGATTAGTAAGACAAAACTCTACAACCTGACGTCTTCACATGCATATGGGAAAACAAATATGTGGTATGATAGATAGATAGTCATGTGTTAGGGAGAAAAATGAGAATGCATAAAAACTGATAGGGAGTTCTGGGAGAACACAGATGTATTCCCAGAATTAAAAAACCAACAACCTTCATTAAATATTGTTAAAAACTTTAAATATGATTACACACAAATTTAAAATACCATGGTCGTGGTGTTGAATGAGTGGCAGGGTGACAGTATGGACTTTAGGAAATACACAAGGGCTGGAGAAATACATTTTTATGTCATCAACGTTTCATGGCATTTAAAACTGTAAGATTCAATGAGAGTACAAAAACAGAGAGGCAGATGAAAAAGACAAGACATGCAAGAGATGAGATTTAGGGCCCTTCAGTATTTGGAGGCCAAGTTGGTGAGGAGGAGTCAATAGGGAATTCTGAAACTCATAGAAGTAGGAGGAAAAGTTCAGGTCTGTGGGACTTTGGGAGTCAAGTGAAAAATATATTTTAAGGAACAGAAACTACCTTTTGAGTTTATGAGATTTGAAGGTCATTGTTGGTCTTTAGAACACTAAAGGTATTGGAAGCTGATTTCTTAGGGTGGGGAAGGGCAGTATTCTGACTTTATTTCATTCTGTAATAGAATGGCAATTGGGCACATTGAACTAAGTCCTAAATCAGAGGCAGAAATAGGTTATGGAATTAGACCTATCCAGCCATATTGATAAAGAAAGGAGAAATTATTCCAGGAGAACTCAGTGATGAATGCGAGCTAAGATAGTTCCAGCACTCACACTCACATTTTGCATCATATCCCAGAAAGTTAATGACAGTAAAAAATACACTTGTCTTGGCTGGCTAATCCTGTAGACTATTTATAAAAAAAAATAACTATTTGTATTCTTTTATTTAAAGGTATAATGTATATCTGTAATGCAAGATAGTTTGCTTTTCAGTCCTTTGAATATATCTCCCTTATTTCTTCCCAAAGCAGTTCCTTTTTAGTACTCATATCATCAAGCTGCTGCCTTGGTAATTTTGTTTATTAAATGAATTATTGGGTAGAAAAGAATGTGGTCATTTGTTTTTCCTGAGATAATATGAGCCTTCCATTTGTTCAGTATATTGAGTTTCATTGACTGAGGTAACTTGGGATTTATTCAGCAAAGCTGATTGGGTGTCCTAATACTTCCTATGGCACTGTCTAACTTACTGGGAGATTTCTATAGGAAAGAAAAGTCAGTTTGCCTACAGTCTGAATTATACCTGAGATATGCTTTCTTCCATTTCCTGGTATGGCAAATTTTGGGGGAATTTAGAAGAGACCCTTAAGATAAATTCTTCCAAATTCCCAACCTACTTCAAGGACCCTGACAATTTGTTCTTATAATATATAGTTTTCACGATTAGTGAGACTGGTGATGGAATTTCACCAGGATTATTCTCTGCAATGGGATTACTTGTGGAGGGGTTGCTGGATGGAACACAAAGGCAGAAGGATATAATTATATTATTAGCAAGGGGATGGGGATTCCAAGATGTTCATGGAGCTGCAAAAGGCTTCTGATTGCAATATTCAGGTGGATGACAATGTTAGCAAACAGCTCTTTCACTTCCTTTAGTCAATCCATCCTTTGCACTTATTCTAAATGATACTGCTTTGTTCCCTATAAAGGTAACACTCTGTGTTCTTCCTAGTGATGCTTTTACTACCCAGTCACCACTTCAGGAACAATATCTGGAAAAGTAATCACACAGTATGTTTTGTGAGCCCACTCTCATACATTTAAAATTGTAGCTGTGAGATTTTTCTCTGCTATTATGTGACCCTGAGTTGGATGTTGCCTCTTTCAGAGACTCAGCTCACTTATAAAATGAAAATGGCTTGTGCCTCCCATAGGGGGCACCCCAAGTACCTTAGGCATTTTCACAAATGGTGGAACTCCTTCCTAAAATATTGCATTTGTTCTCAATCCCACTGCAACTAGCAGACTTGAATATAAAATAGCAATCAATATTTCTCCAAAGTACAAATCCTCTTTAAAATATTTGTCTTATCTACAGTCCTTTAGAATACCACATGCTAGGAACATTTGGGCTTCTAGCATTGAGTTTATTTATGTAACATAGGATCTACTTTGAGGATAAGATTATTGGAACTAATCCTTACTTTACATGCATGGAAGCTTTCCACTGATCCTAGAACCATCCCCACATTGTTCTTTCTCTCTTCTCAGAAAACCTTTGGTCTTATGATTGTCCTTAGGATTCTGTACAGAAACCTCTTTAAACTGTATCATGATAATTGGCAGTGTTATCTCCTAATGCAATTCGAATATTTCTCTTGCTCCTCATTTCTACAGTGTGAAGAAAGGGATATTCTTAGCTTTGTGATACCTAGACACAGGTAAAGGTCTTTCATTTGGCCACCAGGGACAATAAATAGATTTTTTTTTTCAGGGCACTTTTCTTTTTTTTTTTTTTCCTTATTTATTGTCAAAGTGATGTACAGAGGGGTTACAGTTTCATATGTTATGCCTTCAGTACATTTCTTGTACTGTTTGTTACTTCCTCCTTCATTCCCCCTTCCCCCCCTCTCTTTTCCCTCTCCCCCCATTAGTTGTTCAGTTGGTTTACATCAAATGGTTTTGCAAGTATTGTTTTTGGATTTGTCTTTTTATCCTTTATCTCTTGATTTTGATATTCATTTCCACTTCCCTAGTTCTAATACCAGTATATACAGTACTCAGTGTACTCAGATGAGACACAGTGATAGTGTGGGTACAAGCACAGGAAGGGGATACAAGATGATCATCCACAATAGAAACTACGGTTTCACATGTCATGTTGAAAGTAATTACAACAGTGATATAACAGTCCTTTCCATAACACATGGTTCATTTCACTTAGCATCATCTTTTGCATTCATGAGGGCATAGGTATAAGGTTCTGCTGTGAGTTTTTGGGTCACTTTTCTAGCTCTGGCCTCCTAGGACTTCCTGTTTCCTACCCACATCTTGAATCTCTCCCAGCTTCCCATGTGAATGCTCTTTATCCCTTTACTCTAGAAATTTCCTTATTGCCAAACTCACTGTGTCTCATTTCATTTTTTTCTCTCACAATAGCACTATTTCCTGCCAAGAAGTACTTAAGCTCACATCATGACTGAGCTCAAATCATCAACCATGGAAGAAATAAGCAGTCAAGGAACTAGAACTTGGTAGAGAAGGTTGCATATGCTGAATTAATTCCTAAGTAACATTTCAAAACAAGTATATAGTGAAATATCTGGGGAAATAATCTGTGTCTGTATGTGTATGTATGTATATATGTGTTTGTATGTGTGAGTGCACGTGTGTGCACACACATAATTCCTGGGCACAGTCCCTGATTTTTTGCTCAAGGCTAGCTTTGATCCACAGCTTCACTTATGGCATTTTGTTTTGTTTTGTTTTTTTTTTTTTTGCTGGGGGGGGGGAGGCTGGAGGGTGTAGTTAAAAGGATATAAGAGACTCATGAACTTTTTTGCCTTGGCTGGCTTTGAGCTGTGATCCTCAAAGCTTTGGTTTCTGAGTAGCTAGTATTGTAGGCATGAGCCACTAGTGCAGGGCAGTATTAATAATCTGAAATGATTCCTACTTCTATCTATAAGACTTGTCCATTTATAAGACCCAAAGCATAGAAAACATGTAGAGAGTGATGAGGCCTCTTCTTTGACAAGCTGAAAGTACATCAAAACTCACACTTGTCATCAACACATCTCAAATTTCCAGGGGTTAAGGTGGAGTGCTCATCAATTCCCTCTGTATCACAGAAACAAGCACTAGCCACCTTAAAAGTTATGAAGTTTACTATGTAGATTATCACTATGCTATAACTGAATCACATGATGAAGCTATTTTCAATCCATGAATTAGAATGGTTGAAACAACCTTTTAAACCAAGCTTGCAGACCTGAGTCGTCTATAAACCAAGCCATTCTCTCTTCTTTTCAAGGATAACAATTCAAATTGTTCCAATCAATTGTCTTTGGGAAGCAGTCTCCCTTCATACTCCAGAACTCAAGACAGAACTGACTTTGAACACTTCTCTTGGAAAGAATATTGACTCTGATATAAATTATGCTCTAGCACAGAATGTTATCTTTGACTAGGAGAGCCTGGGTCCCCTAGTTGGTTAATTTTACAACTTCTGGCATGCCATCTTGCTTCTTTCCATTTTATCTTTCCTCATACTTCTTTTTTCCAGTGTCTATAACCCCTGGTCTGCTATGGCACTTAGGGATAAATAATTTTCAGAATTTGAATGCTCTCATGTCATATGCTCTTTACACTGTTTTGGAAGAAGAAATTCCTGGAATCTTTTTCAGGAAAGTGAGGTTACTCTTCTCAAGGGTTGGGCTCACACCCAGGAAATTAAACCATATTAGGAAATAAACTAATTAAAAACAAGCCCCTGAGGTTTTGACAAATTAACAAACAGTTCCTCGGCTGACACTGGTGGCCTATCTTTCTTTGTACAACAGGTGGTCCCCTGACATCACATGCTAATTGAGCTTCAGATATTTAATGATGTGCTAATTGTTTCGGAGAAGATATTTAAGGTTAGTAATTTTCTAACTTTTTTTTTTTTTTAACAGTTGATCATTCCAATGTTGTTTTTCTCCTTTGCAAATCTGGATGTGAGGTGTGGCAGACATATCAGAACAGTATGGGATGAATTGATTTGAGGAAGTAACATCTCCAGTGTTCTACCTTGACTCTTAAAGGCAAGGAAGAGAGAGTTGTTGCCACAATCCTGGGTTTCTTGTGATCTAGGGACTCAATGGCATAGCGAATGGTAGTGAATCCTTCACACCAGTGACTTGGATCTAAATTCCTTGGAAAGTCATCAGAAAGATCGATAAGAATATACTCAATAGTGCTTGGTAAGTGGTGGATTTCAGGGTCAGTGGTATTTTACGAATTTTTTTTTACATATTGCCTGAACTATGTTAGTGGGATTACAGTTGTTAAAGGAGCTATTAGTATGATAATGCATTGTTCCCCTGTTAGCTGTAACTGAGATTATGGGGAATTGATTATCTGAGCTTCTTGACATCAGGGAGCTAAAGTTACAAAAGCAGTCATTTAGTTCAGATTTAGGTTCAATCACTATTTACTGACTGTTTTTACACAAGAATAAAACAATGCTAAAAGTAACAAACATATTTCCTAGGAAGTAAGCACCCTAATTTTTACATTACAATGGCATTTAAATTACATCATAACCCCTGATAATTATGATACATTATCAACTTTATATATTGAGACAGTAAAGGTATAAGAATTAAGTCATCCAAGATCAAGATGAACTAAGAGATCAAAACATATTCTCTAAATTCCTGTTCTTTGTGGATTAGCTTTCCTTCACTCTCTCTCTCTCTATCTCTTTCAAATATTTCAAAACTTTTCATTAAGATGATAATCAAGTTTGATGATCAAATCATCAGACTCCCACCTGGTAGGATTCCTGAAACTGTGTTATGCACAGTAGAATGAACAGAGCTCAAGCTTTCAGGCACAGGACTCACAGTACTTGATTCAAGTATCATTCCTTCCTTTACTCAATCATTCCTCATCTCAGTATATATGTATATTAGCTTTATTTTTATCTGAATTATTTTATTAGCAAATATTTGTTAGAAAAGGATTTGTCTAATGGTGATGTATGCATACATATCAGAAAGTGCTTTGATCAAATTTACCCTGTTCTTTTTATCCTCCTTCCCCTTTTCATACCCTTTTCATACATTTCATTATTGAGTTTTCATATACATTGTCCCTCTCATCATTTCCTATTACCCACTCACTTCTCACTGGTTTTGCCAGGCTGAACAGTATCCCCATTTATATGTACAGTATTTTGGAAGGGTCAGAGTCTATGTATAAAGGAAAACATATGATATGTTCTTTTGGGAGTCTGGTTTATTTTGCTTCACATGATGTGTCATCATCCACTTTCCTACAAGTGCCATAATTTTATTTTATTTTTTATAGCTGAATAATGTTATGTATTTGAACCACATTTATTTTTAACCCATTCGCCAGGTGATGGGCATACAGTCCTTTTATATGTGCCCAGGAATGGTATAGGTAGATCAAATAATAGTTAAGAGCACATGAGAATTCCATTCTCTTCATAGCCTCAATAGTATTTCATGTTTTTGTTTTGTTTGATTTTAGTCTTGATAATAGCCATTCTGACAGAAGTGAGATGGAATCTCCATGTCTTAATCTGAGTTTTCTTTATGGCTTACGATGACCATCTCCTCATGCTTATTTGACCTTATATAGTTTGGAAAGCTGTTCATTTGCTATTCATTCATTCATTCATTCATTCATTTATATCTCTTGGAAGTAGTGGATTTGAAATCAGGGCTTCAAGCTTGCTAGGCAGGTACTCTACTGCTTGAGCCAGCCCTTTTTATTTTCATTTTTAGATCAGGTGTTGCCATAATTCTCACACTGGCCTAGTTCATGTGCCTTCTTCTTATACTGCCTGCTGTACCTGGGATGAAAGGCATCACAAGCCCCAATGCCCCAATGTATTCATCATGCCTCCTATGGAGACAGGGTCTCACAACCCTCTGATCTCCACCCCACCCCCGTCTTAGGCTGGCCTGTAATCATGATCCTCATATCTGGAATGACAGACTATGTGCTGCCATTCCTAGCTATTGGTTGGGGAGGGGGTCTCATAAACTTGTTTTTTGCCTCAAACTGTGATCCTCTGATTTTCAGCCTCCTGAGTAGCAAGGATTAGAGAGGTGAACCATTCATGTGTGGCTTGTCCACTTGTGAATTGTAGTATTTGTTCTTTTTCACATTAAATTTTTAAGCCCTTTGTATACTGTGGATATTAGTCTCTTGTCACATGAATATTTGACAAATATCCTATCCCAGTTGGTTGGCTGTGTCTTTTACTTGAATAATTGTTTGCCCTGATATGTAGAAAGTCTTTAACTTTATGATTTTCCCTTTGCTAATCCTAGCTCTTATTTTCTGAGTTATTGGGATCCTATCCAGATAATTGCTGCCTATTCCTATATCTTCAACTGTTGGTCCCATATTTTCCTCTAATAGTTTCAGAGTTTTGGTTCTTACTTTAAGATCTTTGATACATTTTGAATTGCTTTTTTTTTTTATAAGACAAGAGCTAGGGCTCTAATTTTAATACTCTTCATGTGGAAATCCAGTTTTCCCAACACCATTTTTAGAAGAAGCTCTTTTCAACATGTTTTTTGGCATGCTTGTTAAGAATCAGATGTCTGTACGTGTGTGGGTTTATTTCTGGGTCTTCTATTGTATATCATTGGTTCATGTATCTGTTTTTGTGCCAGTATCATGATTTTGTTACTTATGGCTTTGTGGTATAATTTGAAGTCTGGTAGTATAATATGTCCAGCATTGTTCTTTTTACTCAAGATTATTTGAACTATTCACAGTGTGTTATTCCAGATATGAGGATCATGATTACAGGCCAGCCTGGGGAGGGGGGTATTGTGAGACCCTATCTCCATAGGGGGCATGATGAAAACAGTAGGACATTGTGGCTTGTGGTGCCTTTCATGCCAGAGTACCTTCATAAAAACCTTAAGGTTGATTTTCATCTTTCTGCAAAGAATGTCAGTGGAAATTTTATTCATAGACTTCTTTTATCCATAGATTACTGTCAGTAGTACAGTAAGCCTGCCCCATTACACAGGTTTGTGTGTGTGTGTGTGTGTGTGTGTGTGTGTGTGTGTGTGTGTATGTATGTATGTATGTGGTGTGCTAGTACTGGAGCTTGAACCCAGGGCTTGGACACTGTCCCTGAGCTTACTTCCTTAAAGCTAGTGCTCTAATACTTTAGTCACAGGTCCATTTTTGGCTTTTTGCTGATAAATTGGTGATTTGAGTCTCATGGACTCTCATGCCCACCTGTCTTTGAACTATTATCTTCAGATCTCAGTCTTCATTTAGCTAGTATTGATTACAGATGTGAGCCACTGGTACCTGGCTACTATACACAGTTTTAACCAAGCCTGTCAATAAAAGGATAAATTTAAACACTCAAGAGAAATTTAAAATCCAAAAATCTTCCGTTTCCTCACGGACAGGTATTATGCAGCTCAGTTAATGCAGCAAAGCTCAGTCTGTCTTTCGTCTCATTTGTGTGTGTGTGTGTGTGTGTCTGTGTGACTGTGTGTCTGTGTGACTGTGTGTCTGTGTGTGTGATCTTCTGAGAGCTTCCCTGCTCTCATATTTGTGAAAATATGCCTCCGTAAAAATCATTGGTACTTGTAAATCAAGGTAATGGCTTATGTGCATAATTTAAGTGATAAGGTGAAAATTTTCAGATTTGTTGAAAGGGAAGCATATCTTTAACAGAAGTTAGGCAATATTTTGGGGGAAAAAACAAATCACATATCCCAGTATAACACTGAACTATGCATTCTGAGCACCCATGGTTTTTCCTCTGTGGAAATGTTCTTGGAACCAAATACAATGAATACCAAGTACCTATGTAATAGTCATTTTCACCATACTAATTTTGTTGCCTTACTAACATAAATGGTCTTTCTTCAAGAATCTCCTTCTTCATTGTTTTATCTATGCATATATATGTATAGTACATACATAAACACACATATATAATTTAATTATAACAAGCCTGTCATCTCAATTTTATTTCTAGGTATTTTTCGTGACTATATTGGATGGGATTGTTTCACTTGTGTATTTATCAGCCTTCTCACCATTGGAATACAGATAAGCCACAAAATTTTGTTTTTGGATTTTATGCTTTCTACCTTGCCTTGATTACTTATCAGACCTAAGAATTGTTTGGCTAAATAGATAACATAGACTGGAACCAAATTGTGAAGATATTTGGTTAATTCTGTTGGATAGTTTGACTTTATATCAGTGGGTGCCCACTGAAACAAGGTCTTTGCTATTTTCCTGACATAGTGTTTCAGAAACTTCTGTGAAACTGAGAAATGTCTTCATTCCTCTGCCTCCATTCTAAACTACCAATGTGTATCAGGATGTTTTTAGGAATTAAAAAGAAAGAAAACACAGCTGTTTTTCTTCTTCTTTTTTTCTTGTTTTGTCTTCTCAAAGCAGCATCTCTCTATAGCAGTGAAAGGCCAGAAGAGCTGGAAGGACTCCGGTAATTATTTTCCTAATTGGGTGTGCTGTGTTCTGGGCTCTGATTGGCTTCTTCACTAACGCATAAGAACAAGCCCCAGATGGTTCTTCTAAAAGTAGACTTTGTGTGCTCCAAGCATTGGACCATGCATCTGGCATTTTGTGCATGTTGATAGTTTTTCACCTGAGCCCTTGAAGTCAGGAATGGAAATGTAATTGTTTCATGGGTTGCCTGGATTGCCAAGAAATGAATCATTGACAAAACAACACAGTGTCTTTTCCCAAAGATAGCTTTTCCTGGCTGCTTAGGATTAGGCTAGTATCCTTGTTTTATAGTGCTTACCATGAATCTGAAGAAGATTTATTAGCACATGTTTTAGATTCCTTCATTTTTATTCCTCATTCCAGCTTCTCTTACTTTCTACCTTTTTAAGCCTTATTTTCCACATCATATGCTAAAGCTTTTCAATTACAGATGGTTCTTGACTTAGGATGTTGTTGTTTTTCTTTATTGTCAAAATGAAGTACAGAGGGGTTACAGTTTCATATGTAAGGCAGGTTTGACCCATGATTATTATTATTTTTTTTTTGCTTTATGATGAGGCATGATATACATTCAGAAGTCCTACTTTGTTTTTTTCTGAATAATTACTTATTTATTGTCAAATTGATGTACAGAGGGGTTACAGTTTCATATGTAAGGCAGTGGGTACATTTCTTGGACAATTTGTTACCTCCCCCTTCATTTTCCCCCCTCCCCCTTCCCCACTCCCCCTATGAGTTGTTCAGTTGGTTTACACCAACTGCTTTTGTAAGTTTTGCTTTTGGAGTTATTTTTTTTTTATCCTTTGTCTTTTGATTTTGATATTCCCTTTCCCTTCCCTAGTTCTAATACCAGTATATACAATATCCAGAGTACTCAGATGAGATACAGTGATAGTGCAGGAACTCAATGTTATGGAAGCAAGTGTTATATCACTGTTGTAATTACTTCAACATGCCATGTGAAACATAAGTCCTACTTTGAAATTTGATATTATTCTATGTTAGAATATGCAGTGTGATGTGTTCCTTTGATCCTGAGCAACACCAGTGAGCTACAGGTCTCAATCTAGCAGGTGATCACCAAGGTAAAAAAAAATGACACTTTACAGTGTACTGAGTGATTATCCTGTGGTGTTCAGAATGCTAGATGTATTTTCAATGTATGGTCTTTTTAGGCTACAATGAACTTATTGATATCAGAATGTGTTTCCTCCACAAACTGGGTGGTATTTGTATTTGGTTTAGGGTGGACAAAGGTTACAGGAAACAAGACTGGTGTTTTCAAATACCATGGAACCTATAACAATGCCTGTAAGTATCTCTCTTTTTACAGATAACTCTGTTGTGTCTGAGAGTAAGTGACTTAGTCACTTAACACAGTCATGTGTTTGTGTAATGACACTGCCTTTAGTGATAGACTTTATATAGAGTAGTAGTCCTTTCAGGTTATAATGAAGTATTACAACTGTCTTCATGTGACACTGTAGTGTTGTTACATTGTAGTATAACACTTCACTCATGTGTTTGGTGATGCTGGTGTACTCACACTCCTGTATTGCCAATCACAAGTATACATTGCAAGTATGTATATTACCTAATACTTGATAATGATCACAAATGATTATGTTTCTAGCATGAATATTACTAAGCTGTACTTTTACAGATATTTTAGAGAAGTCCTACTTATAAATTGGTTACTGTGCAATAGTATAATGGTATGCCGTTTTACAGCAGAAATCAAACACATTGTGTTTATTGACTTTTTCTTATAAAAATCATATTGATGATTAAACCTGGGGACTCTATCATGCTAGCCAAATGCTCTGTCATTTGAGCCATGGATTTTTTTTCTTTTTGCTAGTCCTTGTCTTGAGCTCTTGAGCTCTGTCCCTGTCCCTGTCTTCCTTTCGCTCAAGGCTACCACTTAAGCCACAGCACCATTTCCAACTTTTTCTGTATAAGTGGTGCTGAGGAATCAAACCCAGGGCTTCATGAATGCTAGACAAGCGCTCTACCACTAGGCCATATTCCCAGCCCCCATTTGAGCCATGGCTGAGTCACTGTCTTTGTATTTTGTTTTTGAAATAGGCATTTTCTAACTTTGTTTAGTCTGGCATAAAATTTGTGATCCTTCTGCCTTTTGCCTCCCATTAGCTGGGATAACAGAGTACCCTTGTCCATTCACATCTCTTGTTTGCATCATCTTTTCTTATACTTGATTTAATCTTCTCTTTGTTCCTCCTGGCTCTTGAAGCAGTGTGCAGTGATAAATTATAGCATCTAAACTTGATATTCCCCCAATCACAAAGTTGTATATTGATGCATTTTCCAAAATGAAACTCAGATTTAAGCAACACGTTGACACCTGTCCCAAACCTACACAGAGCATATCCAGACTGTCGGTGCTATCCCATGATCAAATCTAAACTAGTACACTGTTTTCTAACTTTGCTACATTGTCTGTTATTAAAATCTACAGCAATGGCTGTTGCTCTAGCCATGCACTTCCTCTTGATATTTTATGAATCTTTTGAACCCAGGTTTGCCTTGAAGCAAAGAGAAAAGAACAGCACTCAAATTAAATGTCAGTGGAATAAAAACCAAAAGAAAAAAAAAAGTACCAACTTACAAGTTGCAGAAGGTTTATGGTGAATGTAACAACAAACAAACAAAAACCACGGCATTAAAAAAAAAGATGAATGTAAACACAGAACATATGCTCTTACCAAATAAAATGAGTTAGAAATTTGCATATTTTTGTGCTCTAAAATGTATTATACTATTAAAAATGATTTATTCCTTGAATAGTCCAACTTTTTCTTAGAATAGTGAAGAGTTTTGTACAACAGAAATCTCTAAAGCTTTTGATCACACATCAATAGCATGAAATTTTGGGAATTTATTCTAATATATGGATATACTATTTTATTAACTCATAGTCTGCATTTCTTTGTCAGTGATAGAACCCCCATTAAATATTATTAAATTTTAGCAAAATACACTTTTCTTCCCTGTTGTTTCACATATAAAGAAATATTGTACTAATTCTAATATTATTATCACATACTGCTGACTTACTTTATGTTCCTTGACATTATTTCCATAACAATATCATTAGGATTAAGTGATTTGATTTTATCTGCCACTGACATTTTTTAATATATACACACTTATATTTATATATACACACATTTTATATATGTATATATGTATCTGTATACATATTAGATATGTACACACACAGACACATGTATTTCCTGGCCTCACTATCACTTAGTTGCTGCCAAGCTCATGCCATCTCAATGTGTCTGAGATAAAGATCCTGATAAATGCAGAGGGTGTGATGTAGGAAGATGGTTTCTATGGAGTTACGGTTACCTCTTCCTTCATGCATAGCCTTCCAAGGACCAGTTACTAAAAGCCTTCTGTATTTAGTCTTCCCGAGCAAGACTAAAGGGAGACAACTGTTGAAGACAAATCATCAGCTCTCCTAGTTTGTCTCAGGAATTGGTTGTAAACAACTCAATGAATAAACACACTAAAACAAAGCATGGCTTTTTGTTTTGTAGGTTCATATAGCACACCATTAAAAAAAAAACATATACTTGGCTAGCAGTGAAAATCTATCAAAGTTTTTCAACAGGCCCATATTTTTTACATTCCTTCACTGCCACCAGCAGATGCCTCTACATATGTTCCTTGATTTTATGGGTACATTACAACAGCATCAAAGTTGTTGTAACACTGCAGACACGTTTTTATGGGGATCAATTTCAACCTCATGCCATCCAGCTGGCCCACCCCAGCCTTCTGTTACTGGAAAGGAATAGAAAAGACACTTAATGAAAGGGATAAAGAGTGAAGGAAAGAGTGGGTGGCTCAAGATACACTCCTTCCTCTTTGGTATGACAAGGGACTAGAAGATTGCATTTCTTTGTAGCTCATCAGGACAACCAGCTTTCTTCCAGATGGCCTAAGAGCCAAGCATCAGAGCACCCTCATTTCTGCAAGGAAATAATACCCCTGAGGAAGCAATTTATAAGTTCCATAATGACATCTGGACGTATGTTTGTGCATAGGTGGTATGCTGATATTCCTATAGGGTGACCATGATCATTATAACACAACTAACACTGCAGGTAATAATTATGTCATCATGTCATTAGTACCAAGCATGTAGGCTGTAACTGCAAGAGAGAAATATTCCCAAGAATATGCTTTGTAGGGGTCCATTTTTTCTCTCATTTTTTTCCATAAATCTAGATAGCAAATGGGCATGGAGGCCCTTTGACTCCATGGCCTGAGGGTCCACCAGCCTGAATCTTCTCCCTTAAAGACTTATCTTTGCTGACTACACAAGGATGTGAATGGCACATGTTTCCTCTCTGCCCTGTGAGAAGGAAGTGCCGGTTGGGCTGTAGGAAGGGCTAGGGAGAGGGCTGTAGGAAGGGCTAGGGAGAAAGTGTGAGAAAGGGCACACATGATGGCTGCTTCATGGGGTCAAAGACAGAAACTCATGCTACCATGTGAAGGCTTGAACAAGGCCTCTTTTAAGAGTCACAAGAGAGCCTCAAATTACATTTTAACATTAGAGTTTGTAAATCTGGGTTTCCATCTGCATTAGTTCCCATGTCATGCAAGTCATTTTCTTCAAAATAATCTGCATATAAACTGAACACTTTGAGCGTTAACTAGGCATTTATCTATCAAACTTCACTAGGAACAGGTACATTTTTCTGGCATATTTTCTTAATCAACTTCTAATGTTCCAGGTTTCACGCTAAGGTGCTTGCCTTGTAATTCGCCAACTTCTTGATGTAAATCGATCTTGAACATCTTCTACAGAAAAGAAACCCTGCATCAAGTGACGCTAAGTGGATGTCAAAAAAATTCCCACAGTTCAACCTTCCTCTCCTTTACAGATAGGAAAGCTGAAGCAGAGAAGTGATTTGCTCCAGGTACAAAGCAGAAAGGAGGACAGGACAGGAGAGAACACTGTTTTCAGAGTTACTTTGAAATGTTGGCTTGAAAATTATGTATTTTTAACCCATAGTCTGTCACTTCCTGACATGGCTGACTTGTACTCAGTCCTCAGAAAGATGTACAACTGTGTCTTAGTCACTTTTTCATGGGGAATGTTGATTATGTGGTTTATTATTAATTTTTATGGTTATTCTAAAGGTGATTAAAGAGGGCTTACAGTTATATAAGTCAGGTAAAGAGTATGTTTCTTTCCGGACAATGGTGATGATGGTTTTTGTGTGACAATCTTAAACTTATCCTCATGATGGACTGGGCCTGGGCCATCTACAGGTCTCTTTTTATTAGTGCTGCTGAGACGATCATGTAACCTGGAATAGGTGCTACCCACTATGTGCTCCATGGTGTTCTTTCAACGCTGCCCTGCACTGTCTAGAACACTTGACTTCTTCCTAATGCTCCTAGGACCTGTTATCTCATGAATTGCTTTTGCTAACATTTAAACCAGCAATCATGGAACCACACTTGTCTTGTACCATTGTACTTGTCACAATCTTATATCTCCTTCTTAGCAACATTAGCATGGAAAGAAGTCAGAATGGATACTCATTATTTTTCATTATGCTTGGTCATTTGTCTTTTCTTTATTTTCCTAGGTGATTGTGAGGTTTGAACTCATGACTTTGTACTTGCTAAGCAAGCCCTCGACTATCCCTTCTATTTTGTCATTTATTCATTTCCTAGAGGAAAATTTCTGAACTTTATAGTTCATAAATTTATACTCAGTGTCATCTTATAGTATCGATTTCTCCTATCATCGTCTTAGTAGAAATTTAGAATTAGGAGATTCTGTTTTTGTTTTCTTTCTCTAGTAAAATTCTCTTGAGGTAAAACAAAACAATACAATTTCTTAATTTGGAAAAATTCTGGATAATTCAAGAGACAGATTGTGGATTTTCATTTGGCAAGCCACATTTCTAGACTTTGAAACAAAACCTCAGATTTCATATATTATCCATCTGGCAAATGAGGAAAATGAAGTTCAGTATATGTAAAGTTCATGTGCAAGTTTTCATAGGTGAGTAATAGGAGAGTGAAGATCCCCTTTCTCCCATCTTGTTTCTGACACATTTTTCCACTCCAAATCTCTGAGCTGTGCATTTTTCTACTCCAAGTCTCTGGGCTGCACCTGACGTTATGATAACATAGCATATCTGCACACATCACACTGCACGTTGTTGTACCTCATTTCATTTAGTCTTCAGAATAGTTATCTCAGGAAGGTGGTCCAAGTCCATTTTGTAGATTAAGAAACTGGGGGCTGGGGATATAGCCTAGTGGCAAGAGTGCCTGCCTCGGATACACGAGGCCCTAGGTTCGATTCCCCAGCACCACATATACAGAAAACGGCCAGAAGTGGCACTGTGGCTCAAGTGGCAGAGTGCTAGCCTTGAGCAAGAAGAAGCCAGGGACAGTGCTCAGGCCCTGAGTCCAAGGCCCAGGACTGGCCAAAAAAAAAAAAAAAAAGAAACTGGGACTCGGAGAGGTTACGTGATCCATTAAATACCATATACCTAATATGTTGCTCAGCAGAAGTTCAAATTAAAGTTGCCTTGTCCTTGGAGTCTAAGTTCTTCCTATTGGAGCTTGGGACTTTCAAGTAAAATGCAGTTGTTGACTCACTGTTCAGTCATACTGTCAACTCTCAATTACTTGTTTACAAACTTTTCGGGCTAATAGTTCTTTTTCAAACTAATTTTCTCTCACACTATTTCAGTAGAGAGTATGAGAAAAAGAAGAACATATTCTCTACCAAAATAGTGTCAACTCTCAAATACTTGTTTACAAACTTTTTGGGCTAATGGTTCTTTTTCAAACTCATTTTTTCTCACACTATTTTGGTAGAGAATATGAGAATAAGAAAGGACACGGGGCCATCCAGCCAGAAGGAATATAGCAACCAATAGAAGATATGACTGAGATTTCTAAATTTTTTCAAGATTTACCATATGGAGATAGGATTAGCCTTTGTTCTAAATGACTTACTAGATTAGAATTATGACACATGATGAATGTAAGCCACAGGGAAAAATATTTTGGATGCATACAAAGGAAAGATTTCTAAAAGTCTCAGCTGTCTAAATATAGATTGGGCTGTCTCAGAATGTGAGAATATTCAGTAGAAATGGGGTGACCCCTTGGCAGGGTTGATATTGCCCGGATCTGATGACATTTAAGGTCCTTGAAACTGGATGATTCTCTGACAGGGCTTGGCATTCCCACATGCAACCCTGGATTCATGCCTGCTGGTTCTGACTGTCTAGGATGAGTTCCCAAGCAGTTGGCACTGGTGGCTTAGGAATGAGGAGAGCCAGGAAGGGAGGCTCTCCATCTCTCTCTTGATAAACTCTGGGAGTGCCAGTCTGTGTCACATGGAGAGGAAGCCCCTTAGGCCAAGAGTTATCACTGGGGTCTTGTCAAAGTTCTACAAGAAATTTGGAAGAGAATGCAATTTTTTCAGAATCCTTTCCACTTGTGTTTCCTGTGTCTTTGTTTGATAGTAATCAGAAAGAAGAAAGAAACTTAACCTGGTGTTATTTTAAAAGGGCACGGAAGAGCTAATACCTCACAGTTTGAGAAACGTTACCATTTGTGATGTCCATAGCTCTCTGATTTGTTTGAATGGAAATAATTATGATAATGCTAAGCTAGTGATGCTTATTATTGAGAGATTGCTCTATTAATGGTATATTATTATTATTGTTGTTGACATCTGATGAGTTAGCAAAGTAAAATGTAGAAAGCCTGTAACACAAGGTCACACAGTTACAAAATGGCCAAATCTAGATTTATTTTCTATCACTGAATGTGTTCTTACTTTTCTTTTGTGCTGATATTTTCCATGTTTATGATCCTCTTTATATAATAGTGTTTGTTAATATTTCTCTATTGCTTGGCTGCACTTTCTTTTTCCTTTTTTTTTTCTTTATAAGATGTTCAAAATGAGCACAGAGAATCTCTTCTGGGTATATTTTGCAAACATGTGAACTCTCCGTCAGTAGAGTGGGAAAAGAACATTGGATTCAACACTGACCTTTGTTCACTTATGTTGTGTTCTTCTCAATTCATTTATTTATTTTTAAATAAAAAGAGTATATGGATTTGCCTTCCCTGAAAGCAAAGCTTGTGGAAAGTACTTGGGTGTAAAGGGTATCTTGGAGGTAAACTAAGGGAGAAGATGTGGAGGAGAATGGAGGGAAGATCAAGGGCCAGGGTACATTATGAAGGTAATTGGTCTTGGTGGCATCCTCTTGGAGTGCCAAACAGTCTGCCAAATCCTTCTCAAAATGGAAATACGCCATTCTGGGTTGCTTATACCCTCTACTCCTGGCACTGTTTGTTGGGAGTTACACTCAAGAGCATCTTTACTGTTCAGGAAACAGATTCTGGACAATGCAAAGGGAGCTTGAACATTCAGAACTGTCTATACTAGTTGTAGCTAACGTGTAGGGTGGTATCTTCTCTCTTTTTTAATCCTTCAATATATAGTATATAAGTACCTTTACCATTTTTTTAGTGTGGAAGCTGAAGTCTGAAAAGAGAACTGATTTACTTAAGCTTCTTGATGAGTTAGAAAACCTCAAGTGGAGTCAGGTCCTCTGGATGTAGCCTTGGTACATTGTGTCGTTCTTTTACTAGTTGATACCATTAATGACTAATTAATGACCACTTCAAAGATGGGTATCTCTAATGGCTTTACTGAGCCTTTTCAAAAGTTATCTCATATATATATGTATATATAATATATGCATATGTATTCACATACATACATTTAAAGTAAAAAAGAAATAATTTATCCCACTAGTATTCCTCCCTAGACTCTATAGTAAGAGGTTTCAGGATAGGAATGAAAGAGACAGGTGGCTACTTCTTGAGAACTGTGCCTATTCCACACTGTTCATTTCTATGCCTTATCATCATTTCACACTGCCACTGCCGATTGCATTTGCACGCATCCATCTATCTTGCACAAAAGGCTCCAAGAGTGACAGGAGAGGGATTGCCAGAACATGAAATCCACTAAGGACACTGAGTTCCATCTTCTGAACTAGGGAGTGCATTAATTAAAGCAGTATTTACAATGCAATAAAGGAAGAGCTAATTACTGGAAATGAGAGCAAGACAATGCATTCTCCCAGTGAAACTAGACTGGGATCAGCCTTCATTGTAAATCCTCTAAATGTCTCCTTTGTTAATTATGAGCTTCATAATCCCCTCTATGGAAATATTTGCTTAATTTATAGCTACTCAGTGACAAAGGATTAATAAAAAACTGAGGTAGGAGTAATAGAAAGAGATAAGAACAACTGTTAGGCACTGGAACTTCTCAAACAGAGGGGAAAGACCTGAACGAAAAGGGGGCTATTGGTAAAAACGCTAAACCAAAAGGAAGGCATTCATTTCAACATGCAGCCGTACTTGATCTTGTGCCAGGGTACATAGGATTTCAGGTCAGATATCTGCTTCTACAGCACAAGAAGATGTGACAAGGTGGAAACTATCTTTCTATATCTTTATTAGTAAAAATATAACTTAGCTTTGGGGCCTCCAGGAATCGTGATATCACTAATCATTGTTGCCTAAGGCAAGTGTTTATTATGTGGGCTGTGAACTAATTGAACTGCAAATGGTCAACACAGGTCAGAAATGTTTGTCATAAAGTGATATGCTTGGTTTTGTTCTGATACATATGACATGGTCAAATCTTTCTCTTTGTCCTCCTCCTCTCCCTCTTCCTTTTCCTCCTCCACTTCCTCCTCCACCACTACTTCTTCTTGTTCTTCTTGTTCTTGTTCTTGTTCTTGTTCTTGTTCTTCTTGTTCTTGTTCTTCTTCTTCTTCTTCTTCTTGTTCTTGTTCTTCTTCTTCTTCTTGTTCTTGTTCTTCTTCTTCTTCTTGTTCTTGTTCTTGTTCTTCTTCTTGTTCTTGTTCTTGTTCTTCTTCTTCTTCTTCTTCTTCTTCTTCTTCTTCTTCTTCTTCTTCTTCTTCTTCTTCTTCTTCTTCTTCTTCTGCTTCTTCTTCTTCTTCTGCTTCTTCTTCTTCTTCTTCCTCACAGCCTCCTTTTATTGGTTGGTTGTGGGGTTTGAATTCAGGGCCTAGGCACTGTCTCTGAGCTCTTTTTTTCTCAAGGCTAGTGCTCTACCACTTCGAGCCACCACACCAATTCCAGTTTTCTGGTGGTTTATTGAGATAAGAATCTTACCGACTTTCTTTACTAAGCTGGCTCTTAACCATGATCCTCACATCTCAGCCTCCAGAGTACCTAGGGTAATAAGCGTGAGCCACTGGTACCCAACTCTCTCTTACCTTTTTTGGCAAAAGTTTTAGAAAATATGAAACTCTGACTAATTTCGACGTTGAGGAAATGTAGTTTTCACAACACATCTTGTTGGGAAAGCATTGTGGTAGTCAGAAGAACTGGGGGACAGGCATGGTAGTTTGGCATCAGAAATCAGAAATGTGAAGAAATGCCCTTATTTTCCAGTAGAGGAATATCTTAACATTGTTTTTCACACAGGCTCCTGCCACTCCTTTAGGTTCTTGGTTTCATTCAACTAAAGCTCAGATCAGTTCTTCATTCCATGTGACAATAACAATATTTCTTACATCCCATTTAAATCTCTAAAGCCTGCTCTAACAGCCCTACCCAGTGATGGTTAATATCTCCCAGGCTTGAGATTCACTGCAGTATGTGGCTGGACCTAACAACCAGTCTGGAGCTGCAATATGAAAGACTTTCCTAATCATTGTGATTGACTCCAGGGAGGTTTCCTAAAGGTAGGCCACAAAGCTCAGTGCCAATGAAGTTCCTCTTCTTTCATTTCACCCTAGATGACAATCAGAAGATAACATTCTTTTTTTTTCTGAATAATTACTTATTTATTGTCAAAGTGATGTACAGAGGGGTTACAGTTTCATACGTAAGGCAGTGTGTACATTTCTTGTGCAATTTGTTACCTCCTCCCTCATTTTCACCCTTCCCCCTCCCCTTTCCACTCTCCCTCCATGAGTTGTTCAGTTGTTTTTTTAAGTATCCAAATGGTTTTGTAAGTATTGCTTCTGGAGTCATTTATCTTTTTATCCTTTGTCTCTCAATTTTGATATTCCCTTTCCCTTCCCTAGTTCTAATACCAGTATATACAATATCCAGGGCACTCAGATGAGATACAGTGATAGCTAGGCGACAACCACAGGAAGGGGATACAAAAGGATCGTCAACAACAACAAAAAAAGCTCCCGTTCCACATGGCATATTGAAACTAATTACAACAGTGATATAACAGTCATTTCCATAACATGGAGTTCATTTCACTTAGCATCAGAAGATAACATTCTTGCTGAAATTTTTACCTAGCCAAAGTGTAGGGACATTTTCTTCTTGTCTTGACATATAGTACTAGTGTTTTGCGCCCTAATTAGTATAGATTGCCCCCATGATAGACAAATGGGAGAAATGTCTGGATCAAGCAGTTCGTGTTTCTGAGAGTGGCTTGATAACAATATGATGATGCACAGTTTGGATCTCTAATTTTTAAATTGGGATTATGTGAGTCACATGTGGCCATTCTGGAGTATTCCCAATTCCCAAGCTTTGTGATTGTTGTTGTTGAGAGTGGGGGTTGAATTCAGAGCCTGGGCATTATCCCTGAGGTTGTTTGCTCAAGGTTAGCACTCTACACCTTAAGCCACAGTGTCACTTCCAGTTTTCCAGTGGTTAACTGGAGATGAGAATCTCATCACCTTTCCTGTCTGGGCTTGTATGGAACTGTATACCTCAGATCTCAGCCTCCTGCTTAGCTAGGATTACAGGTATGAGCCACCAGTACCCAGCTTTTCCAATGCTTGTCTCTCACTCTCTCCTTTATGAGGAGAGGGAAAATGTAATGGTGAGTGAGACAAGCTTCTATTCCTTCTCAATGGCTCAAGGGTGAGTGCCAAGAGGTAGACTTGCTCTTAGCAAGCAAAATCACTAATAATTCTCTATTTGGAAGTGTTGCAGCTTGATATGCCAGAAGAGCTTGTGTTTTAGAGCATGATCATTGTGGACTTAAACATCTTTTTTCCTGGGCTGGGAAAATGGCCTAGTGGTAAAGTGCTCGCCTCACATACGTGAAGCCCTGGGTTCGATTCTTCAGCACCACATATATAGAAAAAGCTGGAGGTGGCACTGTGGCTCAAGTGGTAGAGTGCTAGCCTTGAGCAAAAGGAAGCCAGGGACATTGCTCAGGCCCTGAGTTCAAGCCCTAGGACTGGCAAAAAACAAATAAAAAATCTTTTTTTTTTTTTTCCTTTTTGTTTGCCAGCAGAAAGAACTCAAGGTGAATATGTCAGGTTCTCTGAATCTCAGGGGTGAAAATTCTTGCCTTGCAGGGTATAGGAGAAGATGATTTCCCATAAATGATGTGGTCAGCATAAGTCCTTTCCAAGTGAGCTTAGAATGTGCCCTATTAACTATTCACTATAGACTGTGTACTACTATCTGTGGAGGTAAGGTGAGCATTCTTTTCCCTTCTAGTTAAAGGAAGTAAAGATCACTCCTTTGTCTCAAGGCCTGGAATCTTTCTTCATGTGGCTTTAAACCCTGCTACGTGCAATGGGCTACATATCATAAGGGACAAACCTATCTCTTCCTTAATCCCAGGTCTTTCTTGACTAGTTCTTATTATTAGAGAGAAGATTTTAAATCCTCTGTAATACAAAGGGTTCTAAATGAATCTGAGTAATTGTAGCCATTAAACACCAAAAAGCATGTAACATATCCATGCTTTATGTTCAGCATAAGTAGCTTCTCTTTCTATTCAAGGTTTGTCCTCAGGAAAAATTGAAGTTGACAATGTTTATCATCTTTTATTTGATTTCTTTAATTTTTTCCATTTTCCCCCTTAGGTATATTGAATTTTTGACTCCTTGAAGCACCTCCGAATAATCCCTTCCTATTAACTTTATCACATTTCTTACTTGGCTGTCTCTTTTGATTAGGTAAAACCTGTTTTCATTACTATTAAAGAGGTAATGTATATTTTATGATCACTGAAATGGTGAAAGTATATCAGAGTTAGGTGTAAGAGATGCCGTTGGCCACGTAGAGCTAATAAGGGGTGGCTGGGGTGCTCAGTTACAGTTGTGTACAGACCAGACTGGAAAAGATAAGTGGAGGCAGTGATAATCTGAGAGAAAAGATGCACCACTATGAACCAAATTGTTTATAAGCAAAAACTGATCAGTAAACCAGAGGAGAAAAGGAAGTAACAGGTGATAGGATCTGTGTATCTCATCAGGGGAACTGTAGGGTTTCAATAAATCTACAATCCTGTATCTAAAACCCTTGGGGCAAATGCATTTTGGAGCTCACCATCCTTCAGATATTAGGAAGGTGTTAAAGTACTTATCTTGCAACTGCACTTTGTATAACACCCTCATAGAGGTCTAGGGCAGGACCCCATTATCAAGCATTTTGTCAGCAAAGTGGATTAATATTCACACTAAAGAAAGTACATAAAGATTAAAAATAGCTTTATGTAAGTCAGTCTAGGTCAGAGTTTTTTCCCCACTAAATGAGATCAAGCTGGGTTATATTTTTGACATCACATGAGTTAAGAAAATACTTTTGGCTTTCAGAACTTTTTTTTATTATACTTTTGTATGGCTAATAATGGTCTGTGAGCCTGAGTTTGACAGCAAATAAATGTAAAATCCAGGACCTGCTACAAGTCAAGAGAACAAATACTTCTCACATTCTGTTCCCCTTGTTCCTCAAGTTCATCTATCTGCCTAATAAGTTTATAGAAGTTTACTGAGTGACAGCCACACAAAAGACAGGAGAAGCAACAGTGGTGGAAGTCCCTGTCTACCTGTAACTTACAGTTGGCATCCAGACACATGCACACTTACTTTATTTTTCCTCTTTCCTTCTGTGTTTAGGTGAAGCACCAGTTATCCTTCACCTGCATTCACCCTGGCTGTGAACTTTCCTGGGTGGCCTCCAAAAGAGAGTAGTTGTCTCTTCATATATTAGCATGGCATTATTCATTCTTTTCTCATCTGTCTCCTAGTCACACTGAGAGTTTTAAGAGCTTGGAGGCCTAGTCCAAAGAATTGCACTTAGTAGGTTCTTGGAAAATATTTAGTGAAAAACACTGTTTTTTTTCTTTGGATGGCTGAAACATATTCAGTTTTCAATTTAAATGAGTTATCACACACACACACACACACACACACACACACACACACACACACACACAGGAAAATAAAAAAGAGCCCCATCCTTTTCTGAATGGTTACATCTTTTTGGAATTCATAAACTAAAACAAAGTAATAAAACAGATGTTTAGCATCACACACCAGCAGTGAGTCACCAATAGTGCTGATAATTTTACCTTTTCCTCCTGACTTAGCTCTACCACATTATTACCCTTTTGCACTATTGGATATTAAAATCATATTAATAATCAAGAACTATATTAATCTTTCTGAAAGTTAAATAATGCAGCAGCACATTTTCAGGCTAGTGGCAGCCACTGGGTGTAATTTACTAAGCACAAGCTTAGCTCCTTTCTTCTCTGGAGAGTCAAGACTGTTTTCCTCCCTTTCTTTTTTTTTTTTATAAAAGAAGATTAATTATAATGCATATGCAATAAAAATCAATGCTATTTGGCTGAGTAGGCCTTACATATTGAAGTTACAGAAGTGAATTGAGCAGAGGCAGGGAATAAAGGAGCAACTATCTCCTCTCTTCACACTGCTCTGTGATGCTCTGTTTGGGGTGCTTAGAAATAAAGGTCAGAAAATGCCCAGACACTAATTTCTGGGAGTTCTCTTCCATGGTACTTCCTGTCTAAGTATCTTTCAGTACTTAACCTCTAGGAACTTGGTGTTCCTACTTGTGGGAGAGAGAAATTCTCGATTCCCGATTGTATTATGAAGTTGGACGTGGTATTTCCTGAGAATTTCTTTTCAGCTCTTGAATGGATTTGTGTATACAATCAGGTATATATGCTGGAGAAATCTAGACATCTGCTCTGGTATTCATGTCTGTGCCCCGTTCCCAGGGACTGCTAAGGCTGAAGTCCTGAGGTGTTGATTTGATTAAATGTGCTAGCTGGCTGACTTCTGTTCCTCCATCTAGCACATTCCCTGTGCAAGTTGACTTCCTTAGCAAAGTTAGCCTTTTTCTGTTATTCAATTGTATTCTTTTCCTGTGACCTGCAACAGCTGTTCTTTCACCAATTGCACCATTTCTTCCTGATAAATTAAAAAAAAATCTAATTAAATGCTATAATGAAATGATCAATCTATGTTACTGAGGCAGAACTGTAATGTAATTAGTTATTGATACCATAATTCAAGGTTCTGTTCAAATGAGAGTAGGATGAGTGGCTAACTCTTGGATTCTTATAAGACAAACGGTCATGGATGGAGATACATAAGTAATTTATCTAGTTGTTTACTCAAAGGACATTTGTTTGGCTAATTTGGTCCATTGGAGATGTATAATAATTTTATTCAGAAGTTCTCAATATTACCAATGAGGTATACGGGAAGAGAATAAGTTATTTCCTTTGGATAGCCTTAGTAATAATTAATTTTTATAAAAAAACAAATAGAAAAATGCATAGAAATAATGGAGGTATAATTGTAAGTTTTGTAGTTTGTATACTATTCTTATTCCAAGGAAACTGATAGCAAAAACCACCAGGAAAACCAAAACACTAACTTAATGTTATTTTGTGCATTTCTTCCTGATACTCATTGGATCCAGATAGTACTTAATAGCTACTTAATAATTGCTTACTTTGAACAATTTGTTTAAAGTAATGATATAAGGCCGCTGTATACATTTCCCCAGCATTTTCTTAAAATGAAACACTTTAATAAAAACTATACATATGAACCTTGTCTTTCTTTTAACAACTAAAAACTACATTCACTGAATGTATGAACATTCAAAAAAAGACCTGAAAAATCTATGATCACATTAAGATTGAGCCACCATGTCCCTGTAACAAGTAACAAATGCTTAGTGAACAAAAGTGTCTTGAGTCTCTGAAGCAGTGTTAGCATGTCAACATGAATGAAACTAGTTTATATTGCATACAAATGGAAGACTGTGTGATTGTTCAGTCTTTCAGTAACCGTTGAGTGTTCTGCACTGCGAACATTTAACTTAACCAACAAAGGGATTTTTTAAAGGTTACTTGTAAATTATGGATCTTCAGGAGAGTAAGAAGAGAAACAATCTTTCATAAGCCCCCCAGCAACAATTATTAGTCACTGTCCTGCAGAGAACATAGTGACTCTAACTGTATTGGTCTGGATGTCTAAAATTCTGCCACTGCTCCTTGCAAGGCATAGGATGTCTCCTCAAAACCAACTGCTGACTATCATTGACCGCATTCTTAAACTCGTGTGTTCAGTATCATCTCCAGCTCCTGTGTGCACATGTGCATTCAAGGCCTAGCACCAATATTGGGTTTCTAGGGAAGGGAAAGAAAAAAGAGGGTGTAAGATATCACAAGAAATGTACTCACTGCCCTATTATGTAACTGTACCCCTTTTGCACAACACCTTGTCAACAAAATTTAATTAATAAAAATAAAATTTAAAAAAATAAATAAATATTGGGTTTCTGTACCCTAGTAGCAGATGCACCTGCTGATGCAAGTATCTTGGTCTTATTTTTGCAACAGTGGGCTACTTATAGGCAGAAGAGCACCAACATATAAGCAATGCTGGGGGCTTATTGATGAATATCCAAGTAGATCATTTGTTCACCACATTGGAAGCTTATGGACTTGACATGCTTGACATATTAAAAAAATAAAATGAAAAAATTACTGATTGATGAATTACAACTCATCAAGTTATCTGTGCTCCTCCCAAATGAGTGAAAATTTGGATTTTTATTGAAATAAAGGCAGAACAAAATGATTTTGTCAATAGACATTTCTGGATTACATGATGTAGGAAACATAGATGTGGTCTTAACTTTCATGGTAGCTTCCTGATGAGGAATTTATAAACTCTAATAGAAAGAAAAAGTACTGAGATTTCTTTGGTTTGAAAGATGGAGTTAGAAAGGAGTTTTAAATAAAAACTTCAGCTTCACAACTTAGCCAGCTATCCCAGGGCAAGGTCAGAATGACCAGTGATTAATATAACTTTGCTTTCATAAAAGGAAAAGTTCAATTTTTTTAACAGTGAAGTCTACTGAAGACAACAAAGATTTATCCCTCAGCATATTTCAGGGTATATTATGATGCCCACAGAAGAATATGCAGTGGGAAAAAAATTCCTTTGTTGCAATCTCACTATTTAAAAGAGATTTTTAACTTCACTTCTATAGGATTGATGGGAGGCAAAGAGATTAGCTAAATCAGAGAGCATTATTCTAATTTATGCTACTTTCTACTACCTAACCTCAACTTCATGCTAATTTTCTCCCATATAACCTCACAGACACTTTCCCTCTTATTTCTTGGTAAAGTTTTAAAATATTAAACATGTGTTTCCACTTCTCCAGATAATTCTATTCTTTTGAGCTTCTTTTTATTCAAACAGTGAGGGCATCCGGGGCGATAGCCTTGAGGAAGGGATGTGGCAAACCAGAAAGAAGAAATAAAAAACAGCCTGCCAATCTCTTCCTAGAATTAAAGATTACAGCACTGACAGTGGTTGAGAGAGCTCAGCACAGATAATAATGTTTGGGAAAATAGGATGAGACCAATGAAAAGTACTCTTATTTCTCAAGCACATTCTGCAAACCTACCCCTTCTATTGCTACGACTATATTTTCCTTAACAGATTTTACCCAATCTGAACTCTAGGAAGCAGCAAGAACACTAGAAAAGGCTGTCTGCTGAATGAATATGTTCGCTCAAAAAACTCAGAGGCCCAGAACACAGGGAGACTAGAAAGATTCCTTTAACTAAGCATCTCAAAAAAACAGCAGAAACTGTACACCGGTCATATTTATGTGAAGGTGAATGAAGCATGTTCTGTACAGTTACTAGTGTGGGATAGTGACCAAACCTACACAGGACACTGGACTTGCCACCATGTCTCTTGTAGTCTGGGCAAACTCTACCCATTGCTTGAAAGCTTCCCAGGGGAGAAGGTTGAGATTTCAATCATATAAGCCTTGAAAGATAAATTATGCTTTTATATATAAGTAAAAAAAAGTGTTCCTTTGTATGCACTTCATTCACAGGAAAGTGGAAGGAATTGTATTTTTGTCCTTCGGTTTTAGTTAAAATGAACTCAGTTATTTTATGGAACACAATTGTATTTACATGACACTTAGAGAATTAAAGATTCTAAATGGATAGTAATATCTCCTTTTTACTCCATATCCTTCAATGAAGGTGATGCAGTTTCTTTTCATGAATGGGAATAAATCCAAAGGCAAGAAGTTTTGATGACTGAGGTAGTTACTGACCATCGAGGCTTAGAATTTCTAGGTTCACTATATCATTGGCCTTTTATTTTCTACTTTATTTCAGTAATTGCATATCCATGTATCTAGTATTTTTCTCCTAAATGGGAAGAAGGTAAAATAATAAGTACATACCATCACATTTTAAAATAGAAAACTATAGGTTTAGAAGACACTGATGTGTTAAACCATTTACTTATTTTAGGCTTAAATGAAACCAGGAACAGTGTAAAACTTGCTATTCTTTTATATAAAGCTATTTTTAATCCTGACTTTCTTATATTTAAGATCAGTTCTTGTGTTTGAGAAGAATTTTTCCCAGAGGATAGTCTTTTCTTCTTAGCTCAGAAGTCTTTCCAAGTTCTTGTCTGTCTCTGCCTCTGCCCTTCTCTGTATATTTGTATGTCTGGTTCTCTCCTCTTGCTAGAATCTCTAATTACAAAAGGAAATCTAAAAACAAGCCCTCTAATTTTATAAGGCAAAATCAACTTTAAATTTTAAAATCTTCCAGTCTTATTTTCCCTTTCTTTTGTATCCCGAATAAGATGAATAATAGCAAAACAAAAAAATCTCATGGTGTTGCTGGGTACATAAAATACTGAAATAAAGACAAATAGAAGAAAGTTTCCTTCTCTCCACACAACTACATTTCTCTAATTTTCTTTGTATTATTAATTGTATCAGTACATTTAAGAGATATTAATTCAGTTAATGAACTCATTTACATGTAGGAATGAATAATTGAGTTTACATGAAGAACAAAGTTCTTCTTTGAAGTTTGAGAAGGAATGGTATTAACTTTTACAACTTTCTTCTAATTCAATCTCTTTTCCCAAGTTAAAAAAGCTTCCTATTTCCATTCATGTTTACCTTGAATATAAAAAAACACCCAAACATTTTTTTCTATTCATCTAATATTTATGGAATACCCAATAACTACAAACTACTATATGTCACGCCTTAGCTACAAGGCTAAACAAAATCCCTCCCCTCACAGTGTCTAGATTCTTGTAGAGAAGATAAGACTCACACAAGTAACAAAATAAAAGTAGAAAATGATAAATTTTGCAAGAAAATAGCAGATAAATTGTCATGGGCATGAAAATCTGGGAGATTACAAAACATGACAAGGTTTTAAAAGAGATATAAATTGTTCCCTTCAGAATGAAAACACTGGGGTTGGGGATATGGCCTAGTGGTAAAGTGCTCGCCTCGTATACATTGAAACCCTGGGTTCGATTCCTCAGCACCACATATATAGAAAGTGACCAGAAGTGGCGCTGTGGTTCAAGTGGCAGAGTGCTAGCCTTGAGCAAAAAAGAAGGCAGGGACAGTGCTCAGGCCCTGAGTCCAAAGCCCAGGGCTGGCAAAAAAAAAAAAAACAACAACAAAAACAACAACAAAAAAAAAACCCACAACAAAACCCAGAATATAAACACTGTGAAAGTGTGTGTGTGTGTGTATGTGTACGTATGTGTGTATGGTGTATTTCTTGAGTATGTCTCTTGCATATATCTGACTATTGTATTGTTTCCTTTGTTCTATTTTTCTTAGATTCCCAGTGATGTTTTTATATATAAAGTGAGTTCTTCATTTGGGAACACCTGCCCCAGGTTGACTCATGGTAACCAGAGATTATTATTACAATTTTCCTGGAAGGTACCATTTTACTATCCTGGGGCAGTCGGGGCTCTGCTAGGCCATGGAGAGTATTAACAAAAGAAAATTTTCTCTGGGTAAGGTATGCATTAAGCATGATGTGAGCAGGTGGACAAATAACTTAGTGGTATATTGAAACACAAATCTTTCTTCCAAATGCAATCATTGTAGGAGGGAAATTTTATAATCTGCTTGTAAGATTTCCTATCCTGGTTGACGTTCATGAAAATTTTATAGTTTCCCTTTGCTTGTTGAGCTTAAGGAGTTGAGACACTTGGCAATGAAAGACCCTGAGAGCAAAGGGTATTTGGAAAGCCTTCTCCAACAGGAGGCAGATGGCATGATTTGTTTTAATGTGCCATGTGTTCCTGTGGCCTAGGCCTGAGTATGCCTACTCTCTAGGCTCATTGGTTTATACTGAAAAAGCATTTATTTTCTTGTGAAAACGACTCGGGGCAGAAACCCCCGGCTTGGTTTCTATCGTTTGTACTTGTTGCAGTTAACATTAATTCAATTCTGCATAAGGGAAACTTTGCTCAATCAGATAAAGTAAGAGTAAGCATTTATTTACTTATAAAACTGGGGAGTTCATATTTGGACATATGCAGATATACAATCTCAAAAATTACCATCAACTGTTGGTGGTGTCCTCAAACTCTCAACAAATTGGCTCCTTGCTGGTTGCGTTTTCAGTCTCCACTTGGCAGCTTCAGATGTAACCCAAAGGAGGGAACACCTACACTCCTCCAGGAATGCACTCTGATTGGATGGAAGCCCACCACTTGTCTACTAAGTTTGAAACAATCACAATAGCATCAGCATTCCTTCTGTTGATTGGCTGGGTGGTGTATCCTCCAATTTGATTGACAGAGAATAGGAAAAGTAAAAAACTACATTGAGATTCCACCTCACCCCAGTAAGAATGTCCTTTATCAAGAAAACTAACAATAACAAATGTTGGAGGGGATGTGGTCAAAAGTGAACCCTACTTCATTGTTGGTGGGAATGTAAACTGGTTCAGTCACTCTGGAAAGCAGTATGGAGATTCCTCAGAAGACTAAACATAGAGCTCCCCTATGACCCAGCAGCCCCACTTTTGGGCATCTACCCAAAAGACCACAAACAAGAACACACTAGCCACCAGCACAACAATGTTCATCGCAGCACAATTTGTCATAGCTAGAATATGGAACCAACCCAGATGCCCCTCAGTAGAGGAATGGATCAGGAAAATGTGGTACATATACACAAGGGAATTTTATGCCTCTATCAGAAAGAATGACATTGCCCCATTCATAAGGAAATGAAAGGACTTGGAAAAAATTATACTAAGTGAAGTGAGCCAGACCCAAAGAAACATGGACTCTATGGTCTCCCTCATAGGGAATAATTAGCACAGGTTTAGGCTAGTCACAGCAGAGGATCACAAGATCCTAATAGCTATGCCCCTATGAATGCATAAGATAATGCTAAGTGAAATGAACTCCATGTTATGGAAACGAGTGATATATCACTGTTGTAATTATTTTCAGCATACCATATGAAACCGTAGCTTCTATTGTTTATGATCCTCTTGTATCCCCTTTCTGTGGTTGTATCCGCACTATCACTGTATCTTATCTGAGTACACTAGATACTGTGCATACTGGTATTAGAACTAGAATAGTGAAAGTGAATATCAAAATCGAGAGACAAAGGATAAAAAGACAAATGACTCCAAAAGCAATACTTGCAAAACTGTTTGGTGTAAACGAACTGAACAACACATGGGGGGAGAGGGAAGGGGAAGAGGCGAGGGGGGAATGAGGGAGGAGGTAGCAAACAGTACAAGGCCTAAGCTCTCTGTACATCACTTTGACAGTAAATAAGAAAATAAAACAAACCAATACTCTGTCTCAGTGCATTAGAAGTTTCCCTACCTCTTATTTAGCATCAGGTGCTTAGCCAATTGCTAGATGATCCAAAGGTCTATCTGTACAGAATAGTTAAGAACAATAAACCATGCAACTTAAAATGTAGACTATGTTTGTGTGTGGTCATATAGGTGTGTGTCTATGGGATGGGAATAAAGAAATATAGACACATATATACATAATTGCCAGGAAGATCCTGAAAAATTGTGTATACACATACAAATAAATAAATACACACACATATCTCACCACACAGGGTTCAAATAATAATTTAGTAATATACATATTTTACCTACATATATAAAACGTTGTGTATATGCTTTTCATAAAATAACTAAACTTTAAAAATTAAAAATATGGGGCTGGGGATATAGCCTAGTGGCAAGAGTGCCTGCCTCGGATACACGAGGCCCTAGGTTCGATTCCCCAGCACCACATATACAGAAAACGGCCAGAAGTGGCGCTGTGGCTCAAGTGGCAGAGTGCTAGCCTTGAGCGGGAAGAAGCCAGGGACAGTGCTCAGGCCCTGAGTCCAAGGCCCAGGACTGGCCAAAAAAAAAAAAAAAAAAATTAAAAATATGTTTTAATTTTATCTGAAGGTTCTGAGAATTACAATATCTATGACAATTAAAATGGCAAATACCTATGTAGTTAGTTGCACTAATCAAATAACAAGTATTAAACTATTTTTTGAAGTAAGACATATTTTATGTGTAGGAAATAATGATAACCAGAATCACTTTTCCCACTGCCCTTGGGATATAAGGAGTGTCTGTGAACAATATAAATTCAGGTCAATGTGTTGGACTTTGAAAAGCATTCTTCTCCTCAAAGCACATTTTACTTGGCAGTTTGCATTCAGCACAAGAAAGACTGCTTTGGTTCATATGTTTTACCATTTCATAGTGATTCTATTTCATAGCTTCTAGATTTTTTTTGTCTTCTTCATTTTTTACCTTTATAATTTGTAAGTGAGGAGACCAGTGAAAGTATCTCAATGGATCTGCTTGGAACATCCTATCGAGTTGAAATATGTTAAACACTGATAACAGAACTTAGGACATAAGAAATGCTGTTTCAAGTATTTTCAAATAATTAAAAGGAATATTCATTGTCTGTTCCAAATATCTAAGGCTCTTCTGCAAACCTTTACTTCTTAGGAGAGAGATTTCCTCATAACAGAAATATAACAAGGTAGTATATCACTCAGGGTACAGAAGACTGAGCTGAGCATGCAGTGATACTTGTGTATATGATAATGACAATAATAAGATGGTGATGACCAAGGTAAAATTCTCAATATAATAATCTTCCAAATTCATTGGTCACAGGTTCAGAAAATATAACTCTGTCTCTTCTAATCTTCCCAGCATCAGAGACTAGAACACCCAAGGAACTGTGCTAGGCCAAGTTGCAGTCTTTGTATACGCTTCTGCCTTCCAGTTACAGATCTGTGCAGGGTTCCCCTTTCCTTGCTTTCTCTGATCTCAGCTTCTTTGGCTCTTCTGGCTCTGCCTCTTGACAAAGGGTGGAAATCAATAGGCAATAATAGGCAGGAAATGGTTGTGTTCCTTGGAGGAATTTCTGAAATAAACGGGAGGCCTTGTATTTATTATATGACTAATGAATGCTGTTTTCCCTCACTATACTCAGATACAGGCAGTGTTATTGAACCTGGCCTTGGCCAACTGTGGTATTGATTTCCTGTGCTGATTTCAGATTCTCTTCTTAAGGAACTTTAACTAGAGACTTGAAATAGGGAAATCAATTCAAATTAGACAAAATGTGCACTGAATGAGCTTCAAACCTAGATTTTAATTGATGGCTTTGGGTAAATTCTTAGGTTAGTCTTTTACTATTATTTATATATTTATTATTTTCTACAGAGATTTTGTTTTTCTTACCACAAGAATACCTTAATAATGCTATATTAATAGCAGAAATTCTTCCTGATCCTCTGCATAAACTTGAAGTAATTACCATTCTATATTCTTTCTCTATAGATTTACTTGTGGACACATAATAGAAATGAAATCATGGACCATATGCCTTTCATGTCTGGCTTTTTTACACAGTGTATTATCAATCGTCTCTTTATTATGATTTCTACATTTGGATTGCTTGTGGTAAAACCCTAAAATCATGACTAAATTTTCTATTCTCTTGGATCTCAAGCACCTTGGAGTGATTTTTTTTTTATGCCTTTTTATTGTTATTGTAAAGGTGATGTACAGAAAGGTTACAGTTATGTCAGATAAAGAGTACATTTCTATCTAAACAATGTCACCCCTTTGCTTGCTCTTTCCCAGTTTTTCCCTCCCTTCCGTACTCACAATTTGTATAGTTCACTTACAGCATAATGTCTATTGAGTGCCATTGCTGCATTTGTTCACCCTTTGCCCCATCATTTCTGATACTTCCCTTACCCTTCCAAATACAGATATACCAATAAGACAAAAGAAAAGGAAAATGAAAACAGTATCAAAAAAATCCCTTGATTCCATTTCCTGGAATTCACTTCAATAAGTATTATTTTGTATGATCAGATGCACATAGGTATTTGTGCCAATGTATTTATCTCCTAAGAATAGCTTCCTTTGGGCTCACTGTGTGTGAAAGCCTAGAGACCTGTATAATTATGCCCCAGTGTAATTTTTCAACAATCTGGTGTATTTATTTGTAGATTTACAGGCACATTCTAGCTACCACAAATGAAGGCAACTATGTAACCTATGCTTCTCTGGTTCTAGCTTACTTCACTTAATATACTTTTTTCCAAGTCTTTCCATTTCCTTAAAAATCACCTTTCCGAGGCCCTTACATGTGAAGACCTATTTCCCCTAGTTCTTCTTTTGTTTCTAGCAGAGACTTTTATTGTATGTGTTTGAATTATTTTTGCAGGACCTATTGTGGGTTCTAATCTAAAGATTCCTAGAGACTTGGTGCAAGCAAGGCCTTGAATTTCCCCTTTCTCTTTTACAGAACTTATTGACACAGCTGAATCCTCTCTTGACAGGTAATAAAGATCATTTTCCTGGAGAAGACTGGAATCTTTATAGTGAGGCAGGGGTCTCTGTCCCTAGTGACAGAAATCTTCCACTTCACTTGGGGGCAGGTACAGGTACTTAGCTTGTGCTTTGCTGCTAAGCCATTGGCTTCTGAAATTAAGCATCAGTAAGTCAGAAAGTCAGAGACTTATGTTAGTAGTCACTTAGTAAATGCTTGAGAACAAAATACAAAATCTAACAACTCCATGCTTGGTCATGTATAGAAGAACTAATAAGGACAGTAAAGTTAATGTCCATGGCATTACCTATGTATGACACAGTCTAATATTAATAAGTATTTAGTTTCTGCTAGGCACAGGGTGAATAACTTTACATAGAGTGGTTGTATGGAATTGTAGTGTGACATGTAGACAACCAGAACATTTAATTGCTGATCTCAGATCTATCAGCTTTTTCATTTTCTTTTTTTCCCTTGTAAATCACAAATTTATCTCAAGACATAGCAAATAAAAAGAATCAAGCATTAATTGTTTCTTGAATATCATCATCTACCTGAATCCTATGCTAGGATCGTGGAAGTAGAGCTCCTGAACAATCTGTGTAGAGTAAGTAGCAAGAATGAGACAGAAACTTTTATTGTTTTAAATCACAAAGGGATACATTTGTTTATGTAAGAGATTTGCAACTGCATCCTCAGTTTCTCCACCCCTACTGATTCAGTCCAATGGTAATCAGTAATGCAGCAATGAAACAAAGACAATCTGGTTCTAGAGTCCGAATTCTTAACTACTATTCCCAATGCCTTACCTTAAGATAGAAAAGTTTATCTGAATTAGGGAAGGGAAGGGTAACATCAAAATGATGAGACACAAAGGGTGAACCAATGCCACAGTGATACCTACAAGACAATATGTTGTAAACTAATTTTACAACTTAGGAGGGGGTTTTAGGAGGAGGGAAGATGGGAGAAAAATGAGGGCAGAGGTCACAAGTTTGACAGAAAATACAATCACTACCTCACATATGTTACTGTAACTCCTCTGTACATCAGCTTGACAATAAAATTAAATTAATTTCTAAAAAGATAGAATGCCTGTATCTCCAAATGTAAAAATAAGATACTTAAGGCTTTGAAAGCTTGAAATTCTGGTTAATTTCATAAATCAACTCAGTAAAATATCTGTCTTGAATGATGCCAGACTGTCTTCTGTAATGCCTATCTAAAAATATTGCATAATTTCTATTCTTGCCCTAGTTATGCAAATTATTCTGAAATCAAGTTATGTAAATCATGGTATAGCATGGTTGTGCATGTGGAATATTTTGCAGAGGAAGTGACATATGTCACATACACTGAGAGAGGTGGGAGCAGAATTGCAAAGCAGCTGGTGAGTTTCCTGCTGTTTTCTCATGTAGATTGTTGTTATAATCTCCCCCTATTGAATGTGGACGGGGCCTGTGATATTTCTTCCATGTGTAAGTGTAATTCCATGGCAAAAGTAAGGGGATTTTGCAGGTATACTGATGGCCCACATGTAAGTGGTTTGACTTCAATGGAATGGCTCTTCTAGATAGACTTGATTGGATGAAGGGTGGGAGTTTGTGGGCAATATGGATGAGCAGGAAGCAAAGCTGCACTTCACTGCCTTTAAGTCTTGCATTGGACCAGAGTGAAACAACAGATATCATGCAGCTGTTGTCACTGTGTAGTGCTCTTCCAGAGTTCCTTTAACATTTAGACTGACTCCCCCTACAAAAGGACAGCTGAGTTTTCCATTCTAAGTTACTTCACAAAGAAGAGAACATAGGAAACCTTCACAAAGTCAGCCCTCAGCCGGGAATGAGGTGTTGTTTTGTTTTTTTGTTTTTTGTTTTTTTTCTGAAATCTTATCCTTCTTTCAGAGTATATCTCTAGCAGAGTTGGGATGTTTCTGCCTTGAAATCTCTGCATAGTTTGGTTTTCTTATGATACCAGTGACTTTTCAAAAATAAGATTCCCATTTGATCTATTTCCACATATTCTCTATTTCCTAGTCTTTTGGGCCTTGCACCACCTGTCACAAGATATCTGCCGAGTCAACGAACTTAATCTAGGTTGCAATTTGAATTGTCATCTGAGGGTAATCTCAATAACCATGTTTTAAAGTGTGATTATGGATAATCTGGAGAGCAGCAACCTATTTAAGAAAGGCAGTGTATCTGTACAGAGTAAAATGAGTATTTCAACTTGATTACTTCCATGACCCAGAAGCTAAAGTTACCAAGAATGGCAAAGCAAACCTAGGACAACAGGTCACTGTTTGAGTGTGAGAGGAGAGGGCTGCTACCTGGATGTTGTCAGTTGCTGCTGTGTGGGATGTTGGCTTTTGGTTGTCAGGAATATACATTTTTCACATTTGAGAACATGCAAATTTTTTAATATTTTCATGCACATGCAGATCAAGCTAGCATCCTGCCCCCCAAATAATTTGTATTTAATCTGAGTGGGGACACAAGCTGCAGAAAATGGAAAGAAATTCTTGGCCTTCAGTCACTGTCAGTTTTCTGAATTATACGTGCTTGTCTAAAAAGTTATATGTCACGAACAAACAACAAGCTGTACTTATTTGGTAGGTCATTTTTTATATTTGTTTTTATTAAATTAATTTACCTCATTGTTATTGTAGAGGTGAATTACAGATGAATTACGATTCCATGAGTCAAGTCACGATTGCGTTTTCTTTCAGACAGTGTTATCTGTTCCCTTGAAGGAAAAAGGATGAAAAGTGCAACAGTGGAACTCACTGGACACTGATGAAAGTAAGGATCATTTTTACTCAGTTATGTTGTTTTATTTTTCATTGAGAGAAACAATTAGGGAGAATAGCTTCGTGCTGTGAAGAGTATTTCAATCATAATTTCCAGAATGTTTTAAGAATCTCACAGGAAAGATGCCACACAGCTCTAAGATAATTGCTCTTGCTTTAATGCCCTCTCTCTCTCTCTCTCTCTCTCTCTCTCTCTCTCTCTCTCTCTCTCTCTCTCTCTCTCTCTTTCTCCCTGTTAAGATAGGACTAAAAAATGGCTGGCTAACAGTCTTGCAAAAGTCTTTTTGTTTATTGAAAAAGGCAGCCAGATAATTATGTGCCAGTATCATTACATTTATATTTCTAGGATTCAAAAATAAACACTCTAGACACAAGCCCAAATTCTTTCTAGATCTTATTTTCTCTCATCTTCTCTACCTGAAGCAAGTATGGATTAGATAAGAGCCCAAGCCTTGAATTTCTTTTGCTTTTTGTCTAAGTCATAAAATAAGATTACTATATGTGGGTAAGAAAATAAAAAAAGAAGCATGTGCATGAACATATAGCCACTTCTGAAGGATATGTGTGTGTGTGTTTATGCATATCATTCCTTATTGCAAATACTAGAAAATCCGGTAGTTTTTTCTGTAATATGCTGGAAAATCCTAGTGTTTGGCTGCTCGATAATTTAACTCCTCATTTCATTTTGTTATTAGGTTAGTGTCTTATTTCTTAGCTTGAAGCTTTAGAAAGATATATGCAACTAAGAAACAAGTATGCATCAAAACTGATGACTTACTGTGATAAGGCTATCTATACAAAAATGGTAAGAAAGTCCCAATCTGAAGTATGCAATTATTTTATCAAAGAAAGCTCACGCATATATTATGAGCTGTGAACATGTGTATGGATTTAGGCTCTATCTTATGAGCATCAGTCTGGGGAAGAGGACGGCAATCAGAGGTAAAGGATCTTTTGTAAAATCAATTTTAATCATTTGCCTATATAGACTAAGATGTCTTTCTTTCAATAGTAGGTACATAAGAGCAAAATTCAATAAACAAAATAAGCTTAATACATTATTATCTGAAAGTATTCTTAAAGTATACATCTTGCTTTACACCATAGGAATTTGGCTTCAGTCAATAGTCTTGAAATATTTCCTTTTTGTAAGTATTATAAAGTCATTAACTCAGCTAGCAGAATTTTAACTCATATAATGAAGTTATTTACCTTATCCGGTGACTGTGCTAAATGGCCTTATTTATTTTGTATATAACTTTATTGATTTTGAAGAAAAAGATATCTAAATGTCTATAAAATATATATATATATGTTATTTAAAAGCCGTCTATTGAAAGGCACCAGGTATTTTCTCTCAGTGCAGTTTTGGTAGGTCATGGCCTCCATTTTAGAAAGTGGGAGAGAAAATTGGATTCAAGAAAGAGTGGAAGCAAATATTTTAGAGCAAATGAGAGTTAGAATCCCTGAGCTTACTGCCCTTTCCCCCACATAGATGAGCAGCCTTTCTTCCTCAGTGGTACTGTAAAGCAGCATGGATAGCACAATAATTGTCTCTGTCCTTAATATTTTTCAGAAAATACGAAGTGAAGAGTGGAATAATTTCACTTCAGATTGTCTTTGACCAGTGTCTTTGTCCTGTCTCTAAACTTTGTTGCTTATACACAAAAGGTCGAGACACTCCCTTCTAATTTTCCATAGTCTTTGTAGTTTATTCTAGGGTAACTCTGTCTTGGCTAGATTCTGATGGAAAGGTGCAGTTGTTTCTAGGATACCCCAGATACCAAATTCAGAGAATGTTTCAAGTTGCTCACATTGAATGGTAAGGCATTTGCATGGAAGATATAAGCATCTGCAAATATATTTTAAATCATTTCTGGGTAGTTTACAATACTACACCATAAGTACTATGTAACTAGTCATTATATTATGTTACAGAATAGTAAAATGAGAAAGCCTTTATATTTTCTGCATGTACATATTCAGTACAGGCACAGTTGGGGTTTTCTTTGTGTTTGGCTTGAAGTTAGTTCAACCCAAAGAATTGGAACCAACCAGGAAGGTGGTGATTAAAGAACACTAGAAGGCTTTCAAGGGCTTTTCCCATTTCTGCGTGGGATTTTTATTCTAAATGTTATCAGAAACGTTGTAATAACAATCATTGTGGCCCTGAACTAGCTGGTGCCTGAATTCAAGGATGTTTGAGGCTTTGGTCTCATCCACTGCTTCCTCAAATAGCCTGGGAACCTTTGTTTATCCTTCATATGGAGAATGATAGCTCCTCCTCAAGTCTTTCCTGCTGAGATCTTCCCTGGATTATCATTAGAAACCACTCTCTATCTGGATCATACAATGAAATGCCTTTTACCAGGAGCCGAGTACCCTAGCATAATACCGCGCAAATTTTTTCATCAGGGTACCCTTATGCAAAAAGGAGAGTGAACATATATTTCTAACTTGAATGATGCAAGATAGTCCTGATAGCTGAAAGTGTATTCAAAGCCTGATTTTTAAAATGTATTGAAATTCTTCTTACAAATTCACATCACAAGTTAAGACTAACATTCCTATAGCATATATGGCAGTTTATAATTTAAATATTTGACATGATTTGTTGCTTTTGTATAGGCCACCTTGCTATGGAGAATAATGTGTTTCTTATATCACATAAATTTAATCTCCAAATAGAAAAAAAATGATTTTTCACGACACTACATTAACTTTATATCTAGTGCTTTATTTATTTTTTTTTGTATACATGATGAGTCTTCCCTAGCTTTGTATCCACAATTTCTCAGAAGTGTAAGGAATTCTTGATGAGTCAACCTGTCTTCTCAGACATTCTGGCTAGTTACCTCAATTGCCTTAAATACTTACTCAGAGACCAGGGAATTTTACAATTTTAATATAATGCCTTAATTTCATCCTGTGCCTCTTTTAAAATGTCCATAAGGAGCAACATAATAAATTCACAGTTATAAGTGCTGTCAAATATAAATTCCCCAAGTACTGTAAGACAGGGAAAAGAATACAGATGATACCAGTTTGAAGGGGGTTTGAGAGAGAGAGAGGAAGCTATTTTATCTTTTCATCAACTGTACAGAGGTTAGAATTTCATGCAGCATAAGACAATAAACCTAACAAAGATCATGGTATAGTTAAATCAATATTGATTATTTAGAGTGAAAATATTTTATGGCAAGAGTAATGATCTTTTTAGGACCCTGAGAGGAAAATGCAGTCATAAAAGTAGAACAAATTACTACAATTTAATCACTTGGTAAATAGCTAAAATATGATTGGTGTCAGAGAGCAGCACATTTCTATTAAATCTAGAACATGTGATGGATTTGGTGATTATAGATTATAGAGGAGCCATTGTTGTTCAAGCTGATATGATCCCTTTATGATCTCCTCATGCTCCTTTCTCCTTACTTTTAATTTTACAGTACTGGGGTTCCAGCATAGGCTTCACTCCTGCTCAGCTAGGTTGGTACTCAGCTGGCCCTTTGCCACTTGAACCACAACTCCAGATCTGCTTCTTTGCTGTTTATTCTTTGGAAACAAAAATTTCACAGACTTCTCCCCAGACTCATTCTGAACTATGATTCTCCACATCTCAACCTCCTGGGTAGCCCTCAATGTTCAGCTAAGCAATACCTCTAGATTTGAGGAGTTAATAGGGTTCTGAAATATCCATCCAATATCCAATTATCCAAAATCCAATAGCCTTTCTTAGCTGGGCTGCTCACATTGCTGGTGATTTTCATGGAAATCATGTAAGGCTCCCACCTGCTTTACTTGGGGGACAGCCTGGGTCTGCCTTTTGGCTCCAATATCATGGCTGTATTTGATGCCAGTGTGCTTTGAGATGATGATGTTAGTTATCATTTTGTGAAAAGTGACAAAAATAATGGATGCTTGCAACACTGAAGAAGGGTAGGAAGATGGCAGGTCAAAGACACCCAGAGTCTTCAGGAAACTGAAGCAAAACCACAGATGCATGGCCTGCATGGTGAAAAGAGGGCCATCATGAAACCTACTGGAGAGCAACAGAAAATGATGAGCTATGAGCTGAAACCTTGGTATTCTGGAGTTCAGAATTTTAAGAAAAAGAGAGAATCTTAAAACATAGTGCTCTGGAATACAGGGGAAAGGAAGAAGTTCCTCTTTATTGGGCTAGAAGTAATGCTTGCCTTGAAAACAGAATGAATCTTCAGAAATTTTCTACTTTCTGCTACCTTTATGCAGGAAAAGTATGGATCTGAAGCAGAGAAAGTAGGCTTGTCATAGAGCTTCTCCTCCAAACCAAAACATGGCAAGCTGAACAATTGCCTTCAACAAGAAGAGCCACCCATTTGCAATGTTCTCACCAATATATGCTGCAGATTCTCTCCTAAGCAATTCTAAAATTTGAAAAACAGCATTTATATTTCTGGTGTCCCATTTTACATTTGACTAGAAAAGAGTGAAATAGATTAAACTTCACAAAACCATACAAGATTTTAATAATGGTCTATATTCATGATATATTCACAGTTATATTAAAATAAAAAATGCAAGGAAGTATAAAATGCTAAGAAAAAGTATTAGTAAATTACACGGTAGTCACCTAATAGTAGTAGTAGTAGTAGTAGTAATTTTTAAAATAACTTATTCATGTCCAATAAACTTTGCACTGTTCTTATTTGCAAAATGTCCCTATACCAGATTGAAGCACATTCAATTATGGACCTCTAAGAATATCAGTCAGGGTTCTACACAGCAAAAGTGAACCAACAGGAGATAGATATTAACTGTTTAATGGCTAGAAAGGGGCTTATGTGGTTGTGGGGGCTAGCTAGGAAAGTGTGAAATCACAGGGTAGGCAGCAAGCCAGAGCAGGCTTTAAGCGGGCAGACTGGAACTCTCAGCATGGGCTGATGCTTCTGTCTGTAGGTGGATTTTCTTCATTAGGTAATTCAGCCCCATTACCTTTGATTTTCCATTGACTTAATGAGGTCAATTCAGTTTATCTTTTCTTACTTCAGGTCATCTGGTTATAGACTTAAGTTTCCAAACATCTTCACCGCAAAACTTCCACAGATGTTTGATGAAGAAATTAGGGGACAAGCCCATTTATGTTCTCACATCAAATAACCATCAAACTGATCTATTTTAGGTTACTAGAAAAGGCAAGTGAATTTGGCTTTTTAGGTTTTTTTCTATATCTGTCCAAGTTGTCTATTGTAGGACTTCATAAAGGTGCTCTGAAATTATCTAGGATCCATCAATGAAAGATACTTGATTCCTTCTTACATGTCCTTTTTCCCTTATAGCTCCTACAATCTTATTTTAATTTTTTATAATTTTGTTTATTACATTGAAAACCTTTAATAATTTCAAGACCTTTCTCTTGTTATCTTTTTCCTAAAGAAGAAACCCAGAGATATAGCCCAGACTCTTAAATTGAGCCTCAAGGGAAACCTCCTTGGTTTAGCTAATAGAATGGGTTTTTAGAGATACAAGTAGGAATTCAACCCAAGAACCTTTCCCTGTGTCATGTGAGACCTTGGGTAAATCACTAAACTTTCTAGAATTTTAGATTTCTCACCAAGTGTTAATAGATACCCTATAAATTGTGATGCAGATTAGATGATGCCTTAAATGAGATTTTCTGTAGAAATAAAGCAGGAGAAAAGGGCAAGAATACAGGTAAATGATTTTTCAGACATGATTGCAAGGAATAGAATTGTGAATGTTAAGGCACGGAAAGAGAATGTGCTAGCTCAAGGCAGATTGATATGCGCATACCTACTCAGGCCAACTGGGACTTCATCCCATTAAATTTGGGTTTTCTGTTTCAAAGAAGAAGGTAGCAGTTACCTTTTTACTCCTACTTTTCACTGGCAGTAGATGATCCATCTTTTCCCACTTCCAGGAACCTAAGAGTAAGGATGCTGAAAAGCTTTACCCAGACATCACACACTGAGGGAGTCAGAGAATTTCAAAAAGACACCCAGTGTTGTTGTATGATTTGCCATCTCAGAGGCTATACCTGTATGCATCTACTTATTGCAGTAAATGATGTGAAAACATTTGGAAGAACAAAACAAAATAAAACATGCCCAACAGGGAAAGACTGGTGCTTCAATGAATGGCTCTAAACTATGTCTCAGCCATGCACTGGCTGTCACACAGTGATCAAATCATGTAGCTTCTTTTCTGTCCAATGATTAGAAAGTGTGGATAACATTGCTTGTCTGTGGATTTTTGAAAGCATGTCATTTGTATAATGTATATAAATAAACATATACCAATTTTTATTTTGCTTTGTTTCTGTTCCAGATTTCAGGTGTATGATTTTCCTTTCACTGAAATCATTTTAAATTTGACTTGCTGTGCAATGTCTAAATTATTTCTTCTAATATTGTTAATCACCATTTTGCTCTGCAGTCTCCTTGCTGTGTTTTGTTTCCAGAAGAGTTCTATAGTCAATGTCTCTTTGTATCAGTGATGACCTTTATCCTTTGTCTTCATACTCATGGACTTTGATGTTTCTACTGAGTCAGCTTTCATTTCCTGATACTACAAATGCTCTCATTTTTTGAAATTTTCATTTCATATTCAATAATATTATAAAAGAGTAGCTATTCAATCCTTTGAAGAAAAACCTGTGACTTTTAATAATACAGTTTTTATGTCCTTTGGCTCAAGATCACAACAATAAACAAAACAATACTTCTAATTACTTTCTGATCTTGAACTAACTAGATCTCAAGCCATATTTGCATATGCAGATGGACTCAGTTTGTTCCTGTTTAGGATTAAGTAAGATGCTGGCTTGGCACCACTCACAACAAGAAATTATAAAGCAAAGTTTGACTCTGTGAGAATTCACTTTCCTACAATAGGGATAACCATTGGCTGTGCCTTAAAGAGGCACAAGAAATAGGGCATCATAAATTATTCTTTACTTAGCCCTAAGAATGCTGACAACCTACCTGTGATGTTTGGATTAAAAAAGCAAAAGCACTAAGGAGAGGTTTGTAGAAATGTCAGCAAAGGTGATGGAAAATAGCAAGTTTAAACTTCAAAATAAAACAGATGTTAGAAAATGTCACCTCTATAGGCAGTTGATTGCCAGTCTACTCTTCTGCTTGTCAAACTGAGTCAGTTTGTTTCCAGCATCACTGAAGTTATGAAAATTTCAGAGTAAATCTGCATTATTTTTTGACAAAAGACATATCTGTACTTTTATTATACTTTTCTGCTATATTCAGGGGTATAACAAGTCCTTTTATACTCTGAGTCAATAGAAGCTTTATTAGTTTTCAATCATCAATTCATATTGCAGCACTGTGGGAAGAAAGAGTCCATATGCTTAACAAAACAAAGGTTCTCTTTGTCTTTGCTTGCTTTTCAGTGTAGTTTGGGGCACTTATACTCATCATGGCATGATGGAACAAATGTGAAACTGTCTGTAGACTGCTGAATCAGAGCATTGACATTGTGAAAGTCCTAGGATAATTGGACCCTTAGATACTTCAGGTCCAGGGCTTACCTGGAGGCAGTAGGCAACTATAATTCCTTGACCATCTTTTTTCTCAGGACTATGTGACACAAATGTTCATTCTACTGTCTCTGCCCAAGTCTGTAGGAAGCATAACTGTCCCTTAAGAGGTGGTGGCATTTTTTCAGTCTAGACATGAGCAGAGAGAATAGATTAAGAGAAAGCTTTCTTAGGATGAACCAAGAACCATGCATCAACGAGCCCTGATAATAGTAAGTATGTTGAGTAGCACTTAATATTCAAATTTAATTCCACTATATGCCAACATAGTATAAGAAGGGGGCTACTCTGATCTGCTTCCTCCATATTAAGAGCAAAACAAAACAGAACACTAAGCTTCTGCATGTTAGGCTGTTTGAACTATATTTGGGCTGCCTTTGAGCTACATTTGGGCTACAATTGAGGTGATCAATTGAGAATTTGGGCCAATATCTACCTTCAATCCTGTTTTCTAGACTCTTTTGAGCATTGAACAATGAAAGTTACTTTCTCCGCCTTTGCTCCCAGCCATGGCAATGATCTTGGTCTGCTAATATACTTCTTTGTATCTCATGTTCTTCTTTCTCTGCTTGCCTTCTGACTTGTAAGAAGTGACTTTTATCAGCTATCAAACTGTCATCCAAACATCACCTCTCCTTATATTCCTTTCCCTTGCCCATGATTTAGGTTTTACATTCTATTGGCTCCTACATATTTCTACACTACACTCTAATGGTACAGATTTCTTTTGGGTTCCCACTGACATTCTGAGCTCCACAAAGAGGGAAGACTTGATAGGCTCCATCTTTTTTGCTAAATTTCCAAAGCATGTATAGCACAATTCCTGGCACATGTATTAGCAACACATAGCCAAATTCATCATTTCATATGGACTGTCTTCACTATTTGTGGCATTAACACTATTATTGGCAGTAACATCTACAATCTATACATATATGTTATCTACATGAGTAATATATTTTTTTTGTAATTTTGTGGCTATCTTGATCATTTAATGATTTTTTCAAGTTGCATAAAGGGAATCTGATAAACATATAACTGAAAAATGGATAGAATTTATTATCTAGTGATGTTGAGATGTTGAATCATGAAGCGAGGAACTGACCAATTTTACCTTTCTTCTTTTCCCTATGCTGTCATTTTAGCTGCTTTATTTCCTTCTTATACCAACCCTTCCCTTTCCTTGAGGATGAAGGGATATGAAACTGTTCATCATCACACTGTAAGAACTTGGTATCATTAGTTAGTAATTCATTACTCCAATCAAAAGTGCTAATCCCATCACCCTTGCTATCACTCCTGATAAATCAGAAACATTCTAGCAAGAAGTCCATGGAGTTATGGAACATTTGTGAACAAAACTATTCTCCAGAGATCTTCAGTGGTAGAGTCCCAGGAAACACTCAAAAGAAAGTCTCCATTACATATTATCTCCCCTATTCATATAATGCTTTTATTTTTAAATTATCTTAAGTCATCATACAAAAAGATTTCAATTCACCCTCTCAATTTATGACGCTAATACACCTTGACCCTGTAATACTTTGTTTTCATTGCTGTTCACCTGAGTTGGAATTGTTCTTAGAACAGAATATGTTCTTCTTCATGAAATTTCTTATTGATGGCAGGAAAAGAAAGCCCTGTCAGCTATGCATGTAGTTTACAAGTACACAGCATATGTTTGAACAAATACACAACAGATGAAAAGTTAACTAAAACCTTTACCGATTTAATGGCATTTATGAATTGTGTGTAAAATATTTTTTTCTGCTGATTGACAGAATTTTATCCTCATGGGTGTATATTTTTTTCTGAGCATTCAAGGAGTATTCAGATTTTAGATATGCAATTACCACACTGAAAGCAGAGCACAACTTCTGGAGTGAGGAAAAGAGCAACAGTGAACAGAAATAGAAGCTCATTTGTTTCCAAGCTGGAAGATGGTCAAAGGAAAGTACAACATTCACACCTGGGTGTGCAAATCAGTACCTATACCTCTCCATTCAAAGTGCTGGCAGTCTCTTTTGGCAGGTTAGCCTGAATGTTGCAGGTAACACCTTTTGCTATGAGATTTTGATATTATTATTACAGCTGTATTACCAAGTACCTAATATCTAAGTGTGCAGTAAAGCACTCTCAACAGAATTTTTACTGTATATATTTCTGAGTCAAGTCATAAAATACAATTTCATATCAACTAATCATCACTTCTGCTGCTGACAGTCTAACCTCTGCCTTGGGAAACACATTGCTAGAAATCACTGCTGCCATTGCATTTAGGGATTAATGATTGAATTAGCAAGTCATACAGGTGGACCATAAGTTATAGGAAACTAGATAAAGGGGTAAGTACTATTATCCACTTGAGGGTGTACCTTAAAAAGGTGAGGGGCCTCTGACAGGAAAAGCAAGCTCCAAGGTTCTTGTCTGCTTTTATTAAAAAGTAGTTGTCAAACCCTGAAGGACATTTGTCTTTCCCTCTGTCAGAATAAGGCTGGAATCCTTCATGAACAATGTTCTACTTGTGTTTCCAGAGTTAGCTGTTGTTTAATTATGTATTGCCTAAATATTATCTTGACAGCATAAATAATATATTGGCAATTGGTATGGGTTATTTGCTAAGACTGGAAAGGTAATATTGATCAGACCTTCCTAGACATGACTGCATCTACATTGTCCCAAAGTTTTATTACATACTTGGTGAATTCCAAGAAAGAAAATGACACCTTTTTCTGATAACTTGGAGTTGGAGTTCAGGCTACATATATATTGCATGTATTTTATATAAAGATTATGCATAGGATTACACATAGAATATATTATGTATATGTGAGGAAAATGCAAATCACAGAAAGAAATTAAAGTTGTCCATAAACTCATTACCCCAGTGCAAACATTTTGTAACCATCATTCAATATTCATTCATTTATCAAATATTTACTGATTACCTACAGTACACAAGAATTTCCCCAGATGATGGAAATGCATTAGTGGTCCAAACAGAAAAAAACATCTCTATTATTTTGGAGATTAAGTTTAGGGGCAGTGAGTCAATAAACAAACAAGTAAAGTTTGAAGTTGTTGGATACTAGCCACTTGGATATTTTTTCATGGATGTACTTCTTTCTCCTGTGTTTCCTTTTGTTGTGGTACTGGGGCTTGAAGTTGGGACCTGTATTAGTGGGGCAAGGGCTCTGTCATTTGATCCATGCCCCTGGCATTTATTGCTTTTGTTATTTTTCACATAGAACCTTACACTTTTTTTTTTCTTGGACCTCAGACTACAATCCTCCTTTTTATACCTAAGAGGTTATGGAAATTACCATGCCCATTTGCTCTTCTGAGGTAGAATCTTTACTAACATTTCTGCCTGAAATGACTTGAAACCATGATCCTCCTGTTATGCCTCCCAAGTAGCTGAGATTACAGGCATGAGCCACCAATCCTGGTTATCCTCCCACTTCTGATTGGGTTTAAAGAATATGAGGCATGGTGAAATGTGCAGGGAAAGAGAGATAAGGGTATTTATACCTGTTGGTCTATGGGCTGATTTAGGGCTCAGCTGTTGTTCAGCATCTATAGTTACAGCTTTTCTTTTCTGCTTCTGTTATCAGCTTTCTTCTATTATACCTTTATCCCAGGTGTAATATTGGTTTTGGCACTGTTACTCACACTGAGATGAGGTTTAGGTTTTGTTTAGTTTGCTGTACTACTGCTACTCACACCTTTGTATATGGCCCTTCCATTAAATTTTCTTTTTCTTTTTTTTTGTGCACGTCTCGCTTTATTGAAATAAATTCTGCTCTTAAATAGGTCAGAGAGTGGCAGGAAGGGGAGGGGTGTACGTGCACCTATCTAGGGACTGTGAAGGGAGGCCTGAGCTGTCCGTCAAGGGTGGAGGGGCGAGGGACCAATCCTAAGAGGTGGCCTAATTCTACGTCACAGCCCACAGGACCACCTCCGGGTTCACCACCAGGCGCCATCTTGGTCACACGTGGTCCCAAGGCTGGGAGGCAGGGCCAGCTAGAACTGCCTTTCCAGGTTCCATGCAATATCTACACATGACCCTGGGGCCAGAAGACAGCCATGCCGTCCCAGGGCTGGGAAACAGGCGGGGCCAGCTAATTGCCTCTTTCTGATGTGATATGCCCAGGCATGTCCCACATCTCCCCCTTTTTGTTTTATCAGCAGGTGGCTTCCCTACTCAAGAGTGTGCCTGTCTTAGGTTGCCCCCTTCTGAGGATCTTAACCATCACTGACTACCACTCTAGCTCTTCAGGCAATCCTACCTGCCAGCCCAGTAGAAAAACTCGGGGGGAGGAATTGACATTTAAGAATAGGCCCTGTTATTTTTGCCTCATGCCTGTATACCCTGGTAGGGGTCATGGCCAACCTCATAGGGTTCCCAATTGGCTAAAGGCAGCATATTGCTGTCGGACCACCATTAACTGGACAGCTCTGGCTCATTGCTTAAGAAATAGGGGAAGCCTATTAACCACGCAAGGGTCAAATGTAAACACAGAGGCAAATGTAAACACAGAGGCAAATGTAAACACAAGGCAAATGTAAACACAAGGATCATGGGGGATCTCTCCCACAGGGGGGAGAAGGTAAGGGAGCTATCCATTTAGCTCAGTCTAGGGAAAATTGGAGTTCATTCTGTTTCAGTGCCGCTCAGGATAAAAAGTAGGTAAAGTCCCCCTTCTCTGGCGGTGAGGTCAAAGCAGGCAGAGTTCCCCTTCTCTGGCGGTAAACAGGTCCAGGCCCTGGCTATTCTGGAAGTCCATGGCAGCCAAGGTGCTAGCAACTTAATGCATATCATTAGAAGACAGTTTATAGTAAACATGAAGCAAGGAGCCAAGACCCTCAATGCCTATTTCCCCCCAATGGGAAACCCTAAGCTCAGCAATGGGGGAAAGGCAAAAAGGGAAACAACAGTGCAAACTCCATTCTAGTTCTTTGGCAATAAGCTGTAGGCGGTATCGCCACAGAGAAACATTGCACCATAAAAGATGTCGAGGTAGAGTCCAACAAGGGAAGTAGGGCCAGGCAACTGGAAGGAAGGGAGGCTGGCTACCTCCATTGTTGTCCACAATTTCTGATACACGCAGGCAGGTTTCCCATATTTCCAGGAAGGAGCAGGAAGAAATACACCATGGTCTTTTTCATTCCTAGAGAGAAAAAGCAAGGAAGCATACCTCAAGAGGGGGTGCTCTTGGGTAGTTATTCTGGTGAACAGTATTTTAGGTCTCTAGCAGGTATCCAAATTGGGCTTGGTTCCCCAATCGGGAAAACACATCCAAAGCCCCTTCCCACACTAATAAGGGGGTCAGGACCTCGCCATGATCCAGTGAGGGGGTCCTTCCATTGGACTTCCACCTTTAAATAAGGTGTTTGATTTGACCAATGCCTCTGAAAGGCCGTTAAAGGTTGATCTTTGGAAAAATTTAAAATATTTAATGTAAGCATGGCTGTCCTTAACTGGTCATAGGGGTTGCTTCCCCCTTTTTGTTTTATTAATTGATCCTTTAGGGTCTTATTATGCCTCTCGATTATGGCTTGACCCCTTGGATTGTACGGTATTCCAGTGGTGTGTTTAATATTCCATATTTGAAAAAATCTTTGCAATGGTTTGCTTATAAAGCAAGACCCATTGTCTGTCTTTACCTGTAGGGGTAGCCCCAGGATGGCAAAACATTGTAGGAAATGGCTTTCAACATTCTGGGCCCTTTCACCTGAATGGGCAGTTGCCCAACAAGAATGTGAGTGGGTGTCTATAAATATATATTTTAATTTTTTAAAGGGAGCATAATGGGTCACATCAGTTTGTCAGAAAACATTAGGCTTAAGGCCTCTGGGGTTAACTCTAGGACATTGTAGAGGCGGGACCTGCAGGAATGGCATACATGATTTGCATGTCCTTATGATCTTTTCTAAGTCCTTTATAGGAATCTTTGATGTAACCCTCTCCAATTTAAATGCGTAAGCTTGTGAAGTCCTTGAGCCATTTGAAAATTTTGAGGCTGCGCAGTGGCTATGGCTATAATAGTCCCATTAGTAGCCAGTTGATCAGCCATTTGGTTTCCTCATGCCAAATTTCCAGGCAGCTCCTGGTGTCATCTGAGATGCTGTAAAAAGATGGGCTCAGCCCATTCCTTTAGTAAGGACTGGACCTGGATCATTAAGGGAGTAATTGGATTTTTATCTAGTTTAATGTATGAGGACACTATGGTTGGTAACAAATTAACTACATACAAACAATCAGAAAACAGGTTCATCAGCTGCTGGACATGGGTTAGTGCCAGGGCAACTGCGTACAGTTCCTTAAACTGTGCAGACCCTGTAACTGGCTCAAAGTAGTGGAGTAGTGGAGTATATCACCGCAGCAGATCCCACTTTTCCTCCATCAGTAAAACCATTTACTGCTTTAATAAGAGGTTTGGTAGAGAAAAGTATGGGGGGAGTCCACTGTGATCTCGAAAATGAGGTTACCCATTTTGAAGTGCCATAATGGCAGTCCAACTTCCCCATGAAACCCTCTAAGGCACTAGTCACCTGATTATGATTTATTTTAACCCACTCAAATCTGACAGCTGGTAGGGAATAACTAGTACATCAGGATCCCACCCATAATGTCTCAGGGAAATATCTCTGCTCTTAATTACCAGGTCAGCTAGCTGGTCTAGCTGGGAGTAAACCTCGGGAGCCCCTCCTACTGATGCATGTACCCATTGGAAAGGCTCGCCCACCTGAGTAATGGCGGCTGAGGAGAACTCTGAGCTGGGAAGGATCCAAAGACAAAGGGGACATTTGGGCCTATAACGAGCCAATTGTAACATATTTAGGGCTGTCTGAATTTTTTGAAATATTACTTGATGTGATGGAGTTATTGTAATAACATCAGTGGGGGCTTTATCCTTTAAAGAGTCATAAAGTGGAAGCAGATCTTCTGTAGGCAGGTGAAGCCAAGGCCTTAACCAGTTAATCTCACCTAACAGTTTTGTAGCTCCACCAAAGTATAGGTGCCATCAAATCAAATTATATTATATCATTGAACCTTACTGGCAGGTGGAAGAGAGCACAAATGAATATCAATAAAGAGGGCAAAGGGTCAGGACAATGTTCAGATTCTTCCATCCCAAATCAGCAGGCCTTGTTAGTCATGTGTGATGGAGGCAGGCAGGAGAGATGGGTTGGACACCTTCTGCTGGGTTGCCTGCAAATTTCTATACAGACTGGTTAAAGATATTAGTTTGGGAGCAGACTGTGGAGGCAGCTTCCTGTAGCCATGGAACGCCACAGTCCACACAGCTAACACACATGTCGACTGGAATCCTATAAAGCAAAATATTAATGCTGCGTCAGAAAAATCTAGGTTAGCAGCCACATTTGCACACTTGTTTCAAAATGATTCTGGTCCCTTGATCTTAAAGAGTTTATGAGAGCACAGGAAAAGAAAAAAAATGGAGAAGTAAAATCTTAGTCTATACCAAAGAATTGTTTTTTGTTTTTATTTTTCAAAATTTTATTATCAAACTGATGTACAGAGAGGTTACAGTTTCATACGTTAGGCATTGGATACATTTTTTGTACTGTTTGTTACCTTGTCCCTCATACCCCTCCCCCCTCCCCCTTACCCTTTCCCCCCCTGAGATGTTCAGTTCACTTACACCAAACAGTTTTGCAAGTATTGCTTTTGTAGTTGTTTTTCTTTTTTTACCCTTTGTCTCTCAATTTTGGTATTCCCTTTCAATTTCCTAGTTCCAATACTAGTATACATGGTTTCTAATATACTCAGATAAGATTACAGAGATAGTGTAGGTACAACCACAGGAAGGTGATACAAGAACATTATCAATAATAGAAGCTACAGATACACATGGGACATTGAAAGTAGTTACAACTGTGATATAACAATTGTCTCCATAACATGGAGTTCATTTCACTTAGTATCATCTTAAGTGTTCATAAGGGTATAGCTATTGGGCCTTGTGATGCTCTGCTATGACTGCCTAAACCTGTAGTAATTATTCCCAATAAGGGAGACCATAGAGTCCATGTTTCTTTGGGTCTGGTTCACTTCACTTAGTATAATTTTAAGAATTGGTTTTTTGTTGTTTTTGGTTTTTTGGCTTGGAGTCTGGTGATAAGAGTCAGGATTGTCTCCAGGATGTTCACTGTGACTCTACCCACAGGCTGCAAAGATCAGTTTAACATAAGATTTAAAGTAAGTTAAAATAGTAGTTAAAAAGGCAAGTAATTTTTAAACCATGATGCCAGTTTTTACATGTTTTACCAACAGACAGACAAACAGACATGCATACATACATACAGACAGTTGTGCACAGCTTTGGGGTGCCCTTAGAATTTTTTTTTAATTGGCCATGTAACTTTTCTGGAATTCCAGTGGCAAAATGATATTATTTTGCCCATATTTTAGAACCACGTGGTCAGTTAGAAAACAAAAACTTTTCCTAGGAAACAAAAATTTTCACAGATTATCTGGCAAATAAAGAAGCCACATTTTGAGAAACCAGTTCAGCTCCAATGGGGGGCTGAAGTGGGATGCTATGACCAGAGAAGGTCCAGGAGATGGAAGACAAGACACGAACAGAACACAGACATAATGGCAGCGGAGCTGGTCAGAGCCTCAGCAGGCTCAGAGCAAGACACCTTCGCCTTCCAGCATTTGAATTGCAAGTCACATTTGAATTGCAGGATACATTGAATTGTAAGGTCACAGTTGCAGGCTTTAGGGTGGGGGGGGGGTAGGGTTACTGGGAGCTGGAGTCTCCACATCCCTGCCCAGCCTCCAGGAATTTGGCAAGCCCATTACCTGGGGTGTGGGTGGGAGGCGCTTGCTAAAACCCATTTTATTGCCCACCACATGGTCAATGCTAGAGAAAACTTAGGGTTTAGCCAACAACAATCAGAATTCAACCAACCAAACCTCCAAACTTAGCAAACATCAATAACAAGAACAGAAAACCATTTTTTTTTTTTTTTTATCTTTCAAAGCAGATGTTAAGCAAATAAACCCTTCTCCTCCTGGGCAGTGAAGGAGCCATCCAAGACATTCCTTAGCAAATGCGTCCCAGGCCAAGTCGCTCTTTAAGGTCACCTCAGAAGCAGGAGGAGTGAGAGTCTTAAAAGGGTCTTTACTGTCCCCAGGCATTGGGGGGCCTGGGGAGAAACAGGCCTTGAGGGGGAATAGGGTTGGGTAAACCCCTAGAGGGGGGTCCTCTCCCGAGTTAATTTCCCTCTTCCTCACCATTTGTTCTACACTGTCCCAAGTGGCCCAGTTGAAAAGATTGGTGGCCACCAGCCAAGGCACGGTGCGTGTCAAGGTCTCCCAGATCCTTTTGGCCTGGGAGTCAGAGATGTCTAAACCTATGCTTTGAAGCATGAACCTCAGTACCCTAAGCACCAGATCATCATACTGCGTTTGAGATTGCCCCTTCTTTTCTGGGGATACCCTTACCTCTCGGAACTCGCTTGACTTGGCTCTCCAATAGCTCTAAATCTATGCTTCCTCCTGCCCCACATTGGGGTCTTTAGCCCCCAGTGCTCTCCTGACCTGCAGGAGAGATGGGGAAGCATGCCCTGACCAGGACTGGCCAAGAAAGTAGAAGGGTCGATGGACTGCCCACACCCAGCTCCCCCCTCACCGGAGGACAATCAGATATGTCCGGGAGAATGTCTTGCACACATCTCCCCATTAAATTTTCTTAATCACCACATTCTGCCTGCCATCTGCTATGGTCCAGGATCTTGATTGATATGTTCAGTAAGCCACAGTTATAAATGCAATGGATGAAAAATAAACATAGGGGAAGGCACTGAAAACTTTGAGAAGAACATGGAACTTCAGATGGGGTATTGAGGTTCAGGTTCGATTAGAGTTCCTTCAAGATCTACTTAAGGAAGCATCTAGACACTAAGTGGGGAGGAAAGAGAGACAGAGAGATAGACAGAGAGACAGATAAATATCTTGCCAAAATAGAGTCATGGTCAAGGTTGGCACATTTTGCAACTTTATAAGTCAGGACCAATCAAAATCCATTACTAAAATATGGAACCAACTCAAGTGCCCCTTAATAAGTAGTTGATCAAGAAAATGTGGTACATATACACAATATAATTCTATGCTTCTATCAGGAAGAATGATATTGCCCTATTTGTAAGGAAATGGAAAGACTTGGAAAAATTCATACTAAGTAAAGTGAGCCAGACCCAAAGAAACATAGGCTATATGGTTTCCTTCATTGGTAATACGTACATGTCTAGGATAGTCCTAGCAGAAGACCACAATAGCGCTATGTATATATGAACACATAAGATGATGCTAAGTGAAATGAACTCCAAGTTTTGGAAACAAGGTATTTATCTTTGGTGTTGATATTTTCAGTGTACCATGTGAAATTATGCCTTTTTCTTTTGTCTTTCTTCCCCATAGTTCTACCCTTGATGTCATTGTAACTGATTCTGGTACCCTTGGTATTGTATGTACATTTATTGAAACTAGGGAAGTGAAAGGGAACATCAAAATGGAAAGATATGGGGTAAAAGTCAAACCAATGCAACAGCAATACTTATAAGGCAATATGCTGTAAAGAAAGTGTACAACTCGAGGTGGGGTGAATTAGGGAGGGGGGAAGGTGGGATAAAAATGAGGGAGGAAGCAACAAGTTTGATATTTAATGTACTCAAGGCCTTATATATGAAATTGTAACCCCTCTGTACATTACTTTGACAATAAAAAATAAATATTTTTTTAAATGTGCTTTTATTACTTCTGGGCACAGGTAGCACTGGTTATTAGAACATGTTCATCATTGATATGCAGAGAGAAAAAATTTGCAAGTCAGTGTAGGGTATATAATTACAGTATATAATAACAAGAAGTAGCTTATGGAACAAAGAGAACTCCAACAAAAGAAGTAACATCTCTTTTGCTTGTTCTAAGCTAATGGAAGCATAGTTCTTGTAGCTAGAGCTTTCTTTACAAGGTAAATCTTTGACTGAGCCACAAGCACCCTCTCCAGCAAATTGGTCAAAAACAGAAGAGTCCCTGGACATGCCCACTATGCTGATTTATTGGCTAAATTCCTTTCCTTGAAAGAAGACAGAGATTGTGTCAGCAAGCATGTGCGTACTTGTGATTGAGTTCGAGCATACAAAGGCTTTACTGGTGGCTATGTTTAGTGTCTTGAGTGAAGACTGAGAGTGATGCATTTATTTGTCTAATCCTGTAAATCTTTCTGAGCTACCCTCAGGTTCTTAGCCCATCTCTGAGAATATGCATTGTGCAGGGAATTAGGTTAGGTTGTCACCGAAGTAAACTTTTATCATAAGTCTAAATTTTCTACCCACTAATCTTTTCTATGACAGATTCTATTTCTGTACTGTTATGTTTAGGGAAAATAAGGAATTAAATACTATTTTAAGATAGTAACCTTTTGCAAATAGATATTTGGCAAATGTTTGTTAGTTAAAATTTAATTGCTATCAACTTTAGGCCCTTTCTATTTCCTCTCACCTCCCCCAAAGTGTGTTGTTTTTTTTTTTTTTTACATGACCCTCAGCCTTAGTGATATGGTACAGAAAAAAGGGCTCAAAAACTTATTAGAAGTCAACCCAAAGTGAAGAGACAAACTCCAGCATTTTCTCTGGCTTTTAAAAGTTCTGTTTTCTCTTGTCTTTTTTCATATCTCAGTCACACCTCTGGAGACTCCAAGTGCCAACATAAATATAAACACAAGTCACTAAGTTTCTCAGGCACTGACACAAAAGGAATCAACAATGGGAAAACTGGCACTGTTCAGACCCAAGGAGTCTTCCTTGTTAAGCCAAGTTTGGATCAGAAGGTTTTTCTCTCTGAGGAGACTTACTATCTCTTTCCAACTGTGGAGTGGGTTGTTATGATGGCTCTGGGGTATAGAGCTCATGCAATCAAAGAAAAATCCCATATTCTCACAAGTGATTTCTTTGCAAACATTATTATCGCCTGTTTATAAATGAAGAAGCTGGGATGCAAGCAAACTCAGAACTCTTAAATGATGAAACTAATCTATATACCTGAATGTGCAGAGCATTCTACATGATGTCCATGTGTGTACTTAATCACTGTTCTACTGAGATGCTTTAGAGAAAACTGGAGAATGAGAGGGAAATCTATCTTAAAAGTTAGTTATGTCATTTCCAGGAAAATAGATAGACCTGGAAAAAAATTTGTCAAGTGAAGAAAGTCATGCCCAGAGAGACAAAGGGCATGTTTCCTGTCATGGATGAAAGTTAGAGTCATATTCTAACTACACATGCAAAAATATACAGGGTCATATGTATATATACACAAACATGTTAACTAAGATCTGGTTTATGCATGGGAGGAGTCCGGTGGTGTAGTGTCTTTGAACAGCTAACTTAACAGTTCAAGAATGGGAATAACCAGAAAGCTGTAACGCTTGTTATTTGGGTGGTGGTGACAAGGGGGAAGTAGATGAATGGAGAGAGGAAGGATGGCAAATACAGATGTAACATTCAAGCTATGTCTGTGAAAATGGAATCAGGTAAATTAAGGGGATGGATGTATGGGATTGGGAGAGATGGGGGAGAAGGATGAAAGGAGTGACATTGATCAAAATGCTTTGTAGTCACAAACTCAAAGATTTTATTTAAAATAAAACGTCCTGGTATAACTACTTAAGGGTAATTTAAAAAATAATAAAAGTTAGTAACACAGAAGAACCATTAGGGTATATAGGAATGTTGCACATTGATAATGAAATGGTTTCAAGAAGTTTCAACTTAAGATGTCTATTCTTACTGCATCCAAGGGGGACAAAGAAGGAAGAATGTTTCTGAATGTTCATTTTAGTGACCTCTAATCTTAACATTGCATGACTTTGCTTCCCACATTATTTGGAGTAGATCTTCAGAGACTAAAATTTCAGACTTACTCTGTCATTACACTAAATTGTTGAGATGTGTTTACTTTCCTTAATGTTGATTTATGGCTGGATCTGTTCACAGGCTTCTATCCGTCTACTGCCTTTGCACTTGTGTGCTTACACATTTTACTTGTTTAATTCCTTGTAGTTCTTAGTTCAGGTCACCTCACTTAGTGGAATACATATTTCCTCTCAGCATTCTGAACACTGAACTAATGTTGCCCATTGTAGCTTTTGTCCATCACTGATGGAATTTCCTATTGTCCATATTTCCCACTACATCGGATACCTATGCAGTGAGAGATCTAGTCTTTCATCTGTTTCTGATGCTGAAACAGATGCCTAGTAAAATTTTCTAAAATGAGTGGAAGGATGAAGGCCTAAGTAAGTGGTGAATAGAACAAGTTAATTAATCCTTCTTGCAGTTAAAGAGTTCATATTAGCCCTTCACACTTAGATTCTCTGAATTCAGATGATTCACTGAGGTATTTGCTGGTTACAGAGTCCTGGAGCACATTTCCTGTCCATGTTACCAACAACCATGCCTTGGTGTCCTGACTAACATATACAATGAAACAGCCCATCATTCAAAATTTGTTTTAAATGTTATAAGTGATGACATACATACACATACCAAGAAAACATGAACAGCTTTATGTCTTATATAGTGTAGCTTTCTGGGGAGAGAATAGTTACCAAGAAGTCTGAAATGGGTTGAGATCCAGGAAACTAAATGGGAGTTCTCCCAGTGGTCATAGAGTATAGCTGAGTTGAGGGTTTTTGTGAATGATTTCTGGGCTCATATGTTTGAAATTCCTGCCAGTATTAAACAAAGGACACCCAAGTCTTTCTTGTGGGCTTGCATGCATGTGGGCATAAGAAAAGAGAGAGACAGCCAACTGCCATTTGCAAACTAATATCACAAATGGACTCTTTTTTTTTTTTTGTAACATACACTGTTGTATAATCCAATCATCTTGAGTGCAAGTGAGATCTGTGACTTGTTTCTAACCAATACATTATGACAAAAGTAATGGATGGTCCCCTTTAAAACCACTCCCACTCTATGTTTCATTGATGAGACTCTTCACTGTATTGCATCTAGAGGCTGGATGAACTAAGTGACTAGGTTGGATAGGTGAACTGTTGGTGAACTGTTTGTTGATGGCCTCTAATAATTGCAGGGAGCCTCAACAATGACATCAACCTCTAGCCAACAGGCAAGAATAGGCCATGGTCCCGCGTTGAATTGATCCCAGGTAAAAACATAGCCTTGGCCTCATCTATTTCCATCTTTGAGCAGAGGTTTCAGTGAAGCCATATGCAGATTAGTAACATTTATTAGGAGATAATAGATGTGCTGCCTTAAATATGAAACTGTAACCCCTCTGTACATGACTTTGACAATAAATAATTATTAAAACAAATATATTTTGGGGCTGGGGATATGGCCTAGTGGCAAGAGTGCCTGCCTCATATACATGAGGCCCTGGGTTCGATTCCCCAGCACCACTTATACAGAAAATGGCCAGAAGTGGCGCTGTGGCTCAAATGGCAGAGTGCTAGCCTTGAGCAAAAAGAAGCCAGGGACAGTACTCAGGCCCTGAGTCCAAGGCCCAGGACTGGCCAAAAACAAACAAACAAACAAAAAAAAAAACAAATATATTTTGATCTATGTAAAAAAGGAAGTTAGTAAATAACTTCATGATGCATACTTTGTTATGCATCAATAGGAAGCTAATATTGTTCCCTCTAGAGAATCGTTCTGTCATTACTACCTTTGTCCTGATATCATACTTCCATTACACATCCTGCCATGTAGTGACTTCTGAATCACCCAGCTGTTCCATCACGGTGGTGAGCTGGTGTTTCATGGAATGTTCACACTTTTCTAAGACTTTGATGCTGACCCTGGATCATTCAACAAGGTGAATGACACATTAATAATGGCTTACAAGTTGTGGTGAGGTTTTAATTAATTCATTTATTTTTATGGTTTGAATGCAGAATCTTGTGCTTGCCAGGTAGCTACTCCATTACTTGAGTGTTTCCCCAGTTGTCAGCCCTTTCTTCTCTTGTTATTTTTCCAAAAGTTTTATAGTTATGCCCAAGCCAGCCTGGACAGTGATATTTCTATTTATATTTCCAAATAGTTGGTATGATAAGCATTCACCAATGCAGCCAGGAATTTATTGGTTGAGATGATGAAATACAAACTTCTTGTCACATGATTACAAGCATGAGTCATTTTGCCTGGCTTGTTTCTGTGTTTTAGGATATGGTTTAGCTATCTATCATAAGCTAGATTTGAACTCACAATCCGCTCACCTAAGCATCCTGAGTGTTTACTGCCATAGCTGGCTTGGTTAAGAGCTATTGATGATGAATAAGTTCCAAAATAACTTTGTGACACATAGCATTTAATACTAAAAACACAGTTATGAAGTGAATGGCACTGTATCTCCCATCATACACACAGGGAATGGGGACTCACAATAGACTCTGAGAGACTTGGAACTTGTGGCAAATAACTCAACTTGGGGGGTGGAGACATGGATCAATGGGTAGAGCTCTACCCAATGTGCAAAAGCATCAGGTACTGAGTTCCAGACCCAGCCCTAAAAAATATAATAGCCCAACTAGTCACCAGAAACTGTGGGATCCCAGCAGAGTTGTATGCTTACTTAAAACATTATTTCTCTCTTGTAGGAGAATTTAGGAAACCTATTTCTTTTAAAGACAATGCAAGTTTGCAATCACTTTATAATCTGACTTCAGAATTCCATCTACTTTTTAAAACCTGACCAGTTATATCTGTAATAAATCTCAGCTTTCCATACTCAAGAGAATCCATTGGACAAACTGAAGCAAATCCCTCACCCCCAACAACAAACAAAGAAACAAAATCAAGAGCACAGAATTTTGTTTTCTCTAATCAGGGGCAAATTTGTTGTCATTATAAAAACTGAACTTCTGCATTGTCATTTTGGGAAAACACATCTTTTCATTCATTTCCTGGGGTATCTTTTATTTATTCTCATGACTTTTTATTTATTATTTATTCTCATGACTTTAGGAGACATGGAACAACCTGTTCAAAGAAACATATGAAGCAGAAGAAAGCTGACAATACTTTACAGGAATTATTAAAGCAGACCAGCTGGAACCAGAAAACCTGGGGCAGATTAATTTTTTTTCCAAGTGACTCCTAGTATTTTCCAATACCTGGGTGAGAGATCTATTTGTTAAACAGTATTAATAGAGGAAGGTAAGCAAGATTTCTAATACAACTCTTTGTTTACCCCTTGTTCAATTAATTTAGGCCTTAATTGTATTAGGTAAGGGGCAGAGAATTAAAAATAATGATTCTAGGATCTTGAATTTATTACTGTGATAAAAGAGCTGTCTCTCCTACTTTCCATTTGCAACGTGGTTCCTATTGCTTCTCATCTCTAATAAATCACAGGGGCTGGATCTGGTCCCTTGGCTGAGAATAGTGCCGAAAATGGATGCTGTAGAGGGTCTCAGAATGCACTGAACTGAGGACTTCCATTGTTGGCAATGATGTGGTATCTATATTATCCTGTGAACTGATGCCATTCCCCCCTTTTTGTTGGCCTTGGCCTTCTCTCTTGAACTCACAAAATATATAGGTTTTCTGCGGTATTCTTGGAAATAAGGCCCAGGAAGGAAATCTGTCACTCTTATTCTAATATAAGGATCCTAATAAAACACAAGTCCTATGCTATCCTCCTGTCTTAATAAAAGTCACATAGTATTTCCTGAATTCATGAGAATATACAATTAGTTGAAAAAAATAAAAGCTGTTTCTCTTCAGCAGACATTACCCATTCCACCCAAAACATGAGAATCTTCTATTCGAATTATTACTGCTGTGTGAAACCGTAGCTTCTATTATTGATGATCTTCTTGTATTCCTTTCCTCTTCACTATCTCTGTATCTTATCTGAGTACATTGGAAACCGTGTATAATGGTATTAGAACTAGGAAACTGAAATGGAATACCAAAATCGAGAGACACAGGGTAAAAAAGACAAAAGACTGCAAAAGCAATACTTACAAAACTGTTTGGTATAAATGAGCTGAACAACTCATGGGGGGAAAGGGAAAGGGGGGAGGGGGAGTGGGGAATGAGAGAGGAGGTAACAAACAGTACAAGAAATGTATCCAATGCCTAACGTATGAAACTGTAACCTCTCTGTACATCAGTTTGACAATAAAAAAATTAAAAAAATTAAAAAACAAATTACTACCCCTTCTTTTCAGCCATCGGCTTGCTTTTTGTCTCAGTTACCCTGTTCTCCTGTCCCTACATGGATGTATTATGCTCTTTCCCACTGCTTTACCTCAAGGTCTACACAACCTGAATCTCTTTGGATTTTACAGTCCTTATTCCTTTCTCTCTCTCTCTCACTCTCTCTCTTACTCTCTCTCTTTTCCTCTCTCTCTCTCTCTGTGTGTGTGTGTGTGTGTGTGTGTGTGTGTGTTCAATGGTTGAGAAGCACATGAATCTCAAATCTCATTTCTGTTCTTCTTCTTAAAGACATATGGATGGAAGGAATGGGTGGTAAACTGAGGTGAAATTGATATTAACTTCTCCAGAAGGATCAGACTAAAGGTAGATTGTCTTTTGGGGATGCTCGGTTGCTTGGCTTATTCCTCCTTCCCGTCTTGTCTCTACACTCACTTCTGTTTTCTTCTTTGGAGCATACATTCTGTGTGTGTATGTGGTGTGATGTGTGTGTGCTGGCACTGGGGATTGAACTCGGGGCTTCAGTCTCTCAATTCACATTTGTTTCTTTCTTGGCCAGTCCTAGGGCTTGAACTCAGAGTCTGTACACTGTCCCTGAGCATTTCTGTGTTCAAGGCTAGCAATCTACCACTTGAGCCACTACTTCTGGCTTTTTCTGTTTATGTGGTGCTGAGGAATCGAACCCAGGGCTTCATGCATGCTAGGTAAACATTCTACTTCTAATCCACATTCCTAGTCCTCTCAATTTCCTTTTCCATTGTTTTCTTTGCTCAAGGTTGGTGTTATACGACTTGAACCATACTTACCTTTCGTTTTCCATTGTTCGTTTGCTTTTTTTTTTTTTTTTTTTTGACTGATTAATAGGAGACAAGAGTGTCATGGAGTTTCCTGCCCTGGCTAGCTTTGAGCCTTAATCTTCAGAGCTCAGTTTTCTGAGTAGCTAGGATTACAGCCATGTGCCATGAGTGACAGGCAGCACACATTCTTGTTTCATGATTCCTTTCTGAATAGTCCACCCAAAGGAGCAATTCACTTGTTAATGGAGCCTCTAACTTCTGCCCAGTCACATCCAATATTTTAATGTTCACAAAAATCCTCTTTAACAAATGTCAGAAAAACAAATCAATTTACAAAACTAGTCAGTTTCCCAAATAGCCAGTAAATGTTACAGGCCTGAATCAAACCTTTATATGTGAACTTAACACATATCCACTCAACCTTGTGACACCTACCTCTCAACAATGAAAGGCTGCTATTAAGATTCAAAAGTTTCCACATAAATCAGTAACCAAAGGATTGATAAGTAAAGATACTTGAATTCCCATCAGCCTTTTCCTCAGTATGTCAGTTAGATGAGAGGCTTCATTTTTTTAAGCATTTGTTTTTCCTTTATAGAAACAGAGCAAGTAGTATCTGTTTTTAATATCTGTAACTAATACCTAGTTAAAATTAGAATCAGATATATGATAAGGTGCAGGTTGCTTTGTAATTGTAAAGAATTGGAGGGGAGAATTTAATCTTTAGTTATGGATTTAATGTCTGATTTAATAACTAACTAGCAGTATAGTTTGAGGCAAAGGAGTTGACCTCTGTGAGCAATACTGATGGTTTCTGTAAAATGGGAATAATCATGCCTCCTCATAAATGTGTTCAGATTAGATGCGATGAGTACTCTATAGATTCTGTCATGCATGTTATCTGTGCTGAGTGTCTGCAGAGGGTAGGGGCTGGATAAATGTTAGCGATTTCCACCTTCTTTATTATATGGGTATACACATTCACACCACCTAGAATTGTCTTTCCTTTTGACCCCACTAGTTCACCGAGTATATGTGTGTATGTGTATTTGTGAAATACTCTTCAGCACATATTTTTATTAAATTTGCCTTTGCTTTTATCAATTGAGGCACTTGCACCTTCACTGCCTTCTTATGTATATTTTATTCCTGATCAATGTCAGGAACTGTATGAAAATCCCTTGCTTGTTATGTCTGTCTTCTTCCTTTCTCTTTTCAGATCCGAATCTTAATATGAACTTATTTTTTCTGTTGCTTGCTAATTTCTTTTAATATTCACTAATTTTTAGTCAAGCACTAAGAAAATAAAATGTACCTTCAGTGAGTGTGTGTGTGTGTGTGTGTGTGTGTGCATGCGCACGTGCGCGCAAGCACCAGTGGACATTCAACACTCAAACTGATTACTGTCAAAAGTGCCATATTTAACACCAGCCCCTATGGACCAAAACCAGCTCTCTAGGAAACATTGTATATGTTCAAACAAGGTGACTGAAAGATTATTCACATTTCTCATTTACAAACAGAAAAGCTCAGAGAAGGCAAGTGGCTACTCAACCTGCAGTCTCAGCACTTGTGAAAATCAGTTCCAATCCTTTTCCAATAGGCTCTTCATTGAGACAAGTGACATCTAAAATTCGTATAAAGAGAATTTAAAAATAGTTGGTACTCAAAGTACAATTGTATAATCTGTTTCTTCTCTCCTTTGATCAACAGCTCAAGCTTTCTGAGTACATTGCTGTGGTTCAGTTAAATGTTTGGTCCTTTAGTTCCTTATACTTTCACCTTGGCTAAGGATTATACAGACTCTGAGAAGAAAGCTGGACATGAACACCATCCTCGCTTAAATCCCATAAGCTTTAGGTTTCCTGGTGGTATACATTTGGAAGTTTGTTTTGTCTTCTGGTTTATTCATCAGTAATTCCAGAATGGTTTCTATCTTAGAGAGTTGTTGAGAATGAGATTTTATAATACCAGGGAATTGCTTAGTTTGAAGTCAGTCATAGAGTCAAAGGATGTATGTTTTATTTCATATGTGAAACCTAGAATAAATTTGCAAATATATAAGTAAACACTTTGGGGGTGGTATCCAGATATATATCCAAGTATTAACTGAAATATGGTAGACTCAAGGTGAACTCAAATGATGTGATTCCTTAGAAAGGCTGACTCACAGTCCAACAACATAAACACCAAGAAACATGCACTGGAAAGGGGAGGTAGGACCAAAGGGACAGGGTAGATGAATGAAGAAAGGAAGGGAGAACACTGTCAAAAAATTCAAGAATGTAATCACAAAATTAAGAAACTTGAGAGAAGGGATGAGGTTGGGAGGGATGGGATAACAATGAAAGAGGTGACATTGATCATGATATAGTATGTTCAGGGCTGGGAATGTGGCCTAGTAGCAAGAGTGCTTGCCTCATACACATTAAGCCATGGGTTCAATTCCTCAGCACCACATATAGAGAAAAGACCAGAAGTGATGCTGTGGCTCAAGTTACATAGTGCTAGACTTGAGCAAAAAGAAGCCAGGAACAGTGCTCAGGCCCTGAGTTCAAGCTCCAAGACTGGAAAAAAAAAAGATGTAGTATGTTCATAAGCTGTTTTGTTGAATAACAGCTCCTTTGTACAACTACTTAAAGATAATAATGATGATGATGATGATGATGATGATGATGATAATAATAATAAAGAATGTTTCACTTTTCTCCAAGTTACGGAAGGTATTTGCTCTCTGTGGGAGTGAGGATGCTGGTAGATCTAATAGAGTAAGATGAGTTATCTAGAAGGAGGCTTTCAGAATACACTGAACTATATAAGAGTTAAGCTTATTTTATTCTTAGGTTAATGGCCTGATTAACATTGCAACAGTGGTAGATTATGAAAGGCCCCCTTCCTGATTGCTTCAACTTCTACAGAAATATAGTGAAAAGTAAAAGGTGTTCACATACTGCTTCTTTCTTCTTGTATTCTGGGTTCTCAGGAACTTTTTTTTTCTTTTCTTTTTTGTGAATTTTTTTTTTTATTATCCTTAAGTAGTTGTAAAAAGGAGTTGCTGTTCAATAGAGCAGTTTATGAATACAGTGTTTCTTTGATCAATATCACCCCTTTAAACATTCTCACCCACTCCTCTGAACCCAGCCCTTCCCTCACATTTCTTAATTTTTAGGATGTTATTATTATTACTGCCATTGAACAAAGCATTTGATATATACAATGCACTTTGATGTATGTCATCCCTTCAATATCTTCACTTCCCCCTTTGACCCACTCCTTCCCTTATTTTTTTCAGTTTTGTGGTATATACAAGGAATTCTTGACTGTATTCTCCCTCCCCACCCGCATTCATTCATCTACTCCTTTATCCTTGCCCCAACAACTTGCCCCAACCCACTGTCTTTTAGTTATTTTTGGGGGCTTTGACTTACTCTTTCTAAGGTATTATGCTACTTGAGTTCTCCATAGAGTCTATTTATAGACCATTTATAATCATTTATAATCACCTGCATATCACCCAATATGTTTACTTATAGATCTATAGGCATATTCTGGCTCTCACAAAGAAGGGAAACTATGCATCCTGTGTTTCTCTGGGTCTGGCTTACTTCAACCACTACAAAGATGAATTCCTAGTGTTTGGCAAGGAAATAGAAAGACTAGGAACTTGTCCTGGTAGAGAGTGCATAAGGAGGCTATCCTTGAAAAGCATTACTCTTGTTAATGTCACTTAGCTGCCTTAGTCACTGCTAATCCAAATACACCTCAATACACAATAGCTGGGGAATGGAGGCTGTTTTGTATGAAGCATCTATTTTGTGTTGATAAAATTGACCTAGATGCTTTGCATGCATTATTTTATTTAATTCTTACCACAGATTTGTTTGTTTGTTGTTGTTTGCTGCTCCTGGGGCTTGAACTCAAGGTCGAAGTGCTGTCTCTGAGCTTCTTTTGTTCAAGGCTAGTGCTTTACCACTTGAGCCACAGCACCACTTGTGACTTTTTCTGAATAGTTTATTAGAGAAAAGCATTCCACGGACTTTCCTGTTCCAGGTGACATCAAACCACGATCCTCAGATCTCAGCTTCCTGAGTAGCTAGGATTATCGGCATGAGCAAGCAATGCCTGGCCTCACCACAGTTTTGAATTAGGCCTAACAATGTGTTTAACAGATAAGAAAATGGAAGGAGTCCACAATTTTTTTCTTTACATGCCAGATAATAACATATTTGTGACTTTGCATATCAGGAAATGTGTGGCTTGTAAGTACATAGAGTTGCCCCCAGAAACTCTAAAAAAGTAGGTATGGGTATGTTTTAATAAACTTTGGTTTTCAGAAACAATGGAGTGATGATTTGGTCCACAAGTTTAAGTTTGCAGTAGACTATTAGGTACGAGCAGTATTTGAAGCAGTTCTGTCTTCATGTCTACATACTTTCCACTGATTTCTATGGTCTCCTTAACAAGTTACAGGTTAGGACAAAAAGATGCCCTGGGATGGATTCAATGTCTAAGTTTTGAGGAGAGCCCATAGCTTATAAAGTGGTACGGTATTGTACTGAGAGGTTCCCGTATTTGGAGGCTTGCTGCTGGGAAGAAATGGCTATGTCTGCAGGCCTTGCAAGCTTGGTCATATTAAACTGCCAGAGCCAGCCGGCAGTGAAAGGAAATCCTGATTGAGGGGGCAAGGATTAAAGAAAAAGAAAGATACAAGACAAGAGAAAAAAGACAAGAGACAAAAGATGGGGTCCAAGAGATTTGCAGCTCAGAGACTGTAGCTCAAGACTGCAGCCCTGTTTATTCTTAACTTCCAGTTTATATGCAGTTTAGAAACCAGGAAATAGCATAGGGTTACCAAAGTTCAAGAACACAAAAAGTCTTGGAGTTGGCAATATCCGATGGCAGCTAAGACAGGATGAGATTGGTTAACATAAGAATGGACTCCTGTGGATATAGTAAAGCATTTCTGATTAGTGCTGTCTTTCCAGTAAGCAATGTCCTTGCATGATCTTGAGTATACAACACAGCCAGAGGTCAGGATGAGCTTTGTTGCAGACTCAGCTCCCAACATTAAACAATTTTAAGTGTTAACACCAATGGGCCAGATATGTGGATTTTGCTAGATCCTAGAACCACATGTAATTCATTGCTGGACTCATTCATTGATGAGGTCAGAGCCTTCATGAGCCAATCACCTCCTCAAGAACCCACCTCTGAAATCTGTGCACTGGGGATCAAGTTATCCACTTAGGAGCTCAGGGAACATTCCAGGTCCAAAGTACAACATAATGGGTGAGGGTACTTAGCGTCTTAATAAGAATGAGGGCAAAAACATTTGGCATTTTTGAGCACTTCCTCTTCACTGTGGCAAGAATCACGCAGGCATATAGCATCTCTTAGGATCTCTCAATATTAAATAAATCATTCTGCTCTTCCTTATCTCAAAGTCAAACTCAAAACATATGGAGAAAAGGTACCTTGTCTAATCTTATAGTTTACAGAAGACTGTGTTTTAAATATCAATTTTATCATCCATCTTCATAACAAGGAGGTTAATATCCTCTTCCTCCAGGAAAAGTATGTCCCATGGGTGTTAAGATATGAAAAGTCACCTGGAAGACTAAAAACATCATGTACGTGCTAGCTGTCATGGTTACTCATCTCTCTGAATCTCAGTTTGTTTAGCTAAAATTTTATTCTACTTAATCAATTAACATGGTAAACAACATATATATGTGTACCAGCGAGACAGTAGTGAGAGCAAACACTGCTGGACATGCACATGAAATAAGAGGAGAGAGCATGGGAGGTGGGAAAACCCACAGAGATACAGCAGGAGAAAGGCAAGAGCAGGATTCTTTCCTTTCCCCATTCTTCTCTTCTCTTTTCCTTCCGGCTATGTATCTTTTGAGGTCTGTGAAAAGGCACCTGGGCTCTAGCTGCTGGATGAGGCACAGCATGAAATGACCCACATCATTTTTCAAGTGTCTGATCCAATACCCACTCAGGTCTCAAGACCTAAGGAAAATGGGAAAGATCAACTTGTGTGGCTTTTCCTCTTAAGAAAAGATAGAAAATCATTATATCACATGGTATTTGTTGCTGATGTTCAACTCTGATATCTTTCTTGTTGTTTGTTTGACTGATTGGTTTGTTTAATTTTGTTTCTCTGTACTCCCTTCCTGTGGCTGTACCCTCGCTACCACTGTATTACATCTGAGTACCCTGGATACTGTTTATATGGGTATTAGAACTGGGGAAGGGAGAGGGAATACCAAAATCGAGAGACAAAGAAAAAAAAGACTAACTATTCAAAAAAAACAAAAAGGCAACACTTGCAAAACCATTTGCACACCTCGGGGGGGAGCAGGGAAGGGGAAGAGGGAGGGGGTAAAAGAGGGAGGGGGTAACAAGTAGAACAAGAAAGGTACTCTGCTTTACTTATGAATCTGTACCCCCTCTGTATCACACTTTGACAACAAAGGAAAAAAATAAATAAACACTACCACCAGTAACAAAAAAAAAAGGGAGAATTCAGATTGATATATGTTTTACTTAAAATGATTAATAAAATATTTCAAATAGCTGTCTCTCATAAAATTGTTATACCATATAACCATGGATTATGAAATGAATTGAAATTTAGAATAGAAAATACATGGCACAATTCTTTGATGTTACTGCGGATTCAACCCAGGACCTTGTGTATGCTAGACAAGTGCTCTACTGTAGGATTGTGCTGGCATAACACTACCATACCCTCAAACATTTGGTTTATATTTTGTTTTTGAGATCTAGTCTTGCTAAATTTTCTCAGTCTGGCCTCATATTTATTCTCCTCCTTCTGTCTCCCAAGTATCTGGGATACATAGTTATGAATCCTTAGGTCTGGTTACATGGTAGATTATTGAGGGACTTTTTTTGTTTTTTGTTTTCCAGTTCTGGGGCTTGAACTCAGGGCTTGAGTACAGTCCCTGACTTCTTTTTACTCAAGGCTGGCACTCTACCTCTTGAGCCACAGTGCCATTTTTTACCTTTTTCTATATATGTGGTGCTGAGGAATCAAATCCAGGGCTTCATGCATGTTAGGCAAGCAATCTACCACTAGGCCATATTCCCAGCCCTTGAACCACATTTTTTTAAGGGATGTTTTCCACTGGGTTACTATGTTCGAATTCAAAGATCATCTATGTGGTTCTGTCATGACTTGGATTCGTAACAGTTCTTTTGGTTAATTCACAGACTTCTTTGTTGTAGACTGAATTAGGAAAATTCTTCTCTGTCTCTGTCTCTGTCTGTGTCTCTGTCTCTCTCACACACACAAATACACACACAGACACACACACACAGACATACACACACACATTTTCACCACTCCTGATTGCTTTTCAACCTGATGGTCAGATTTCATTTCTCACTTTCTCCCTTCCCTGTTTCCTTTGACCTTTACTCAGGTGTTCTGGTCTCTGTAGGGAATCTGCTGTCTCTTGTTTAGAAGAGAACTCTGTTAGGAAGGCAGTATTAGTATTGTAAGGTTTGACTCTTCTCTATTGCTTCTGAAGCACTGAAGGTACTTCTCATTCTCATTATTGAATGAGTTTAGCTTTCCAATATCAGGGGCTGTTCATTTTCCATTGTTTCTCTTATTGAGCACCTCCTACCTATGGAAATTTACTTACATATTACTTGTTGCAGGAGGTCTTTCCATAACTTCAACAGACTAACCTGATTTTCCTTCTTTCATTTTCACAGCTTTCTAGATGAGCATTGATGCCATTTATGCTCATTTATTGTAATGTTAACTCACAGGGGCTGAGGATGTGGCTTAGTGGTAGAGTGCTTGCCTAGCATGCATGAAGCCCTGGGTTTGATTCCTCAGCACCACATAAACAGAAAAAGCCTGAAGTGGTGCTGTGGCTCCAGAGGTAGAGTGCTAACCTTGAGCAAAAAGAAGCCATGCTCAGGTCCTGAGTCCCAAGCTCCAGGACTGGCAAAAAACAAACAAACAAACAACAAAAAAAAAAACAACTTTGTAATGTAAACTCACTTGTGTACCTTCCCACTAAAATATGAGTTTGGGAGAATTATTCCCCATCTAGGGTATGTCATGGTCTGATAAGTCACTGTGACTTTGCACCGGACTGTTTCCTTCTCCTAAAATACTTCTACCTGAAGTACTCTCTTGGCACAGGGAAACACTAATCTTCTTTGAGGTCATCTCATATATTGTCTTTTTCACGAAACTTTCTATGAATTCTTCGTACTGGCCTGGTGCCCCAAACCTGCACTATCATAATGAATTTCTGGCTCCTAATATCTATGACGTAGTATCTGTACAATACTGCCTCTCACATCAGATTGTCATTACCCTGGCATCAGGAAGATACTTGAATACAGCAAAGGGTCTTTATTCTTCATAATTTCAACACTAAGTAATATGTCTTGAGCAAGATAGACTTTTATATGTATTTGTGTATGCATATGTGTATGTATGAATATATAATAGTTTATACTTACATTGAATGAATACACACACAAATACATATGTTCTTTGAAGGAAGGAAAGAAGAAAGAAGAAAGGAAGGAAAGAAGGGAGGGACAAAATGGATGGAAGTTTGTTCTTGATGATATGCTATTTTTTAAACTATGCCTTTTTTATCTTGCTAGTACTATTCTGTGCCCTGTCTATGTCACTCTATATCCAATGAGATTGCTACTTCTTCTCCTTTGAATACTCTTATATTGCATTGTTTTTCTTCCTCATTGTCTAGTAATTTAATATGAGATATTTAGGAAGTGATTTATCTGGTCAGAAAATTCCTTACCAAATTTCCATTTTTCTCATTGTTTGAGTCTGTCTTTTTTTAAACATGTGTTTATAATATATACCATCATGTGAGACACTGGGAATACAAGGATGAATGAGAGATTATGTGACTATTAATATGTTCAGTGACAAGGACAGGAGTCAGACATAAAAACAGCCTCATTCCAGAATAACTCAACATTTTCTCAGGAGGCTGTTTAAGGAAGGAGGTACCTATATCATTCAAAATAGTTTAGAAGAGTCTGGAGTAGAAAGGTCTAAATAGAATAAATTCTAACCCCCAGGAGTTAAGACTTTATCAAAGGTGTTGATCAAAGATGCAATATTTAGAAAATGATGTGAACAAGCCATCAGCAATTTTTGAAATGGAAGTAAAAAGTGCATTTGTGAACACATTATATTAAGAAAAGGTTTGTAGATTTTGAAAAGTGAGAAAATCACTGAATGTTTTAGAGAAAACAGCACCATGAACAAAATACCTCTTTATGTTAAAAATTTATTTTAATTTTTGCAGAATTAATGTTTGAACTCAGGACCTTGCATTGCTTTACCAGCAAGGCCACATAAACCTCACCAAATAAGATATGAAGTGATTGAAGATAGAGTATTTGTTGCTATTGCTGCAGATGGAGGAGGTGGATTCCTATTTGTGAGGTGAAAAGAGGCTAATGACTGGTTTAGAAACTGCCATAGAGGTGATCATTCTCTCCTTTAATTTTGATTACATTTCATAGCTCTTCAAGGACTGAACTTATATTGCAGTTTTGCTACATTGTTATGTTTCCAATTATATTGTGAGCTCTTTGAAAATGGAATGTTGCTCATTGTTTTGCATTCTCTGGAGCCTAGTGCCAAGTCAAGTTTAAAGTAGGTTCTAAAGATACACGTATTGAAGAGAGACAAAAATGGATGGATGAGTAAATCCACGATGTAATGACTCCAGCCAAGTAGTCAAAACCACACAAATACCTTCAACACTTCAGTGTCCCTAGTATTTGTCCAAATCTTGAGTGTCATATAAAAAATGGGTTATCCCAGTTCAAATTTTAATTCTTACATCCTGAACTGTCTAGACTTGTACAAGCTCCTCCATTTCTTGAACCTATGTTTTCTTTTCCCTTCTTATAATCATTATGAACATGAAAAGGAACAGGGTCTACAAAAGCACTTAGCTTATTACACTCATATCAAGTGTGACCTCATTATAACTGTATGTGTTTACAGGTGTCTGCTAATGGCAGAGTAGGCAGAAAATCATCTCTTGCCTTTTCTCGCTCCTTTGTTCTACCATAAATTTCTTATTCAGTCACAAAGATTGATATATTCCTATTATTAGACACTAGGGACCAAGGATGAAAAAGTATGTTTTTGAGTGTATCCCACATACACAAAAAAACCTCACCATGTCATAAAGGATATTAGGAAATTTTAGACACTTGCCGTGCATTGGGGTAAGTGCTTGCTACAAGGGATAGTATTTTGAGGATGTCCTCTTTAAGCATACCTATAAAGTAAGAGGGACCACTGCTAGTCCAAGAGTTATGAATCATTCACTCGACTGCTGTCTCAAGTGTAAGGAAGAATTCTCCCAAGGACAAAGAAGCCAAAAAGCTCAGGGTGGGGCAGATTTGACAGTGTTTCACAACTATAAGACAGTTCTCTATGGCTTGTCTTCTTTAATATCAATTTTTTTAACTGATGTCTAATTCTTTAGGGTTCTTTTTTCCCCTTCTGCTCCTGCAAGTAATAAACACCATAGGATATGCATAGGATTCCCAGAGAGTGGTTGACCAGATAATAGCAACTTGTTCTTCGCTAGAAGTCAGGATTCCTCTTTAGGTTTGCCTTTTCAACAGGAAAAAGGACACCCCTTGTGAATGTCTTGGGTAAAAAAGAAATATTCATCACACGGGTGTTCTTTGGGAACAGAGTTATAAGTTCTTTACTGGTGGTGTTTAAACATATTCATCTGTTTGGTTGAACATGGGAGGCACTCTTAGCAGGGAGAAGAAGTAAGGGGATGAGTTTGCGTTTTTACCATTGTTTTTTTCCTGTCCTTTGTACATCTGTGGAGGTGAGAGGTTCAGGATCTGCATGCACCCTTTCTCTTGTCCTCAAAAGCATTTCTGGATAGTACTGGTTCAATGACTCCTGAGTACTGAAACATACAGCATGACCATGTGACCAGGTAACAGGAACTTGAATTCTGGTGATAAACATAGGCCTAGGTTGTACTGATGGATAAACCTGCTCTGCTTTCCTGGGCTAGTCAAAAATGTCTATGAATGTGTTTTGATACAATTACCCTGATTTTGATGATTTCCTATTAATGGAGGTACTGGGCACAGGATTGCTTTTTTGCAAACTGTTATCTTGATAGATGAATATTTGGGATTTGTTTCTGTTTTTTGTACTAGTTAACTGTTAAAGCTTTGCTTAGTTATTAAACTTTTATTGACCCAACTGAAAACAAAACCAACTTGAGGGAAAAAAAATCCACAACAAAAAACAATAAACAAATGAACAAAAACAAACCACAAGCACAAAGACCAAACAAACCAAGGAAAACAGCCTCATAAAATATAGAATTTGGATTGCCTCTCAACATTGTTACCATCCAGTATCTTTCTCTGAGTGTTCATCTACTGTTTGAGCTGCATTTATTGCTACTTAATTTTTATTCATCAGTGATGTATACTTGATTATGACTCAGAGATAATAACTACTAAGTAACAGCAGGAAGACTAAACAGACACAAACCAGAACTGTCTCTTTTTGTTAGTGAGCCTATGTTTTCATAAGCAATTGTCTTTTGTGGATGTTCAATTTCCAGTAGTTTCCGTTTCTGGTTATGTAAAATGACCTAAGCATTTCTTCTCATTTGTTCTTGGATCCCTGGATCTCTGAGAACTCCAGGCTTGTTACCATTGAACTGGACCTTGTCTAAGGTTTCTTCAGCAGTGTCAGATCTTTAAGATCCTTGGGCTATCTTTCCTCAAATTTTGTGGTTGTTGTTTCCCTTCTACTTTCCCACATTTCTCTTCCTAATTTCTGCTAAATATAGTGGCCATAACTTGCATTCATATTCTCTAGTCTCACACACACCCTTTTGATAATAACCACTCTTGGGATGAGGCTGTAACTCTAGGTCCTTGCTACTCAAAGTGAGGTCAGAGGACCAATGATCCTGGAATCAGCAGACTTGTTATCCATCACTGCTGAATTTCAAACTCCATGCCAGACCTTCCGAACCCAAACCTGTAATTTAACACAGCCTCAAAGTGGTGTGAATAGACATTAAATTTCAGAAGCAATAGGTTGTAATCCAAACTAGGACTCAATATGAGGCCAATATGAGGCAATTCCATGGTAAATTTGAATTACTCAGTGGTTGGCTGGAACAAGCCAGCAGACATCTACAAGCCTCTGTGAGAAGTACCTGCTGTGTTATCTAGAGACACTGCCCTTGGTCTCAAGAGAAGAACTCACATTTTCACTCATATGCAGAAGCTTAAATGTTGCGTCACAGAAGGAAGAAATAGACAAGTGGTCATTAGAAATAGGAGGGAAGGGAGAACAGAAAAATATTGGATAGCAAGTTCAAAAAAACAGATAGAAATGGAGGGTAAGTACCAATGGAGACAGAAAGGAGAAATAAGTACCACTGTTCTGTAGCATGGTGTGGTGACTACATAAAAAAAATACTTTATGAAGACCTATCAGAGAATCGATTGATGTTATCCCCCATAGAAATGAATGATAACTGTTTAAGAACACAAAGATGCAAATCATACCGATTTCTAATGATTGAATCATATTATAGTTTACAAAGTTGTACAATGAGGAACAAGAAAAAACAAGGAACCAATAATAAAAAATATTTCATAACTTTGTTACCTGATTTAGAAACCAAAAGTAGATTTCCTTTCATAATTATTATCTTTCTCCATCTCCCCGCCCCCACCTCAAGGACCAGAAGCCAAAGGAGTTTAATAATTCCTTCCTCTAAATCATTCAGAAAATGCTTCTAAGTCACCACTCGCCTGTATTGCCCTAGGGAAGTGTAAACCTTCCCTATCAGCTCTGGGGACACGTGATTGGAGTTGTCTGCTTCCTGTCTCCATCTGAGACATTATAAATTTTGGTCAGATTGAACTCACCTCAGTTTTCTCTGCTTCCTTCTCTCTTTCCTGTCACGGCTGTGCTCCCATTTCCTCCCAAGGCATCAGACCAAGATAAAATGGGGCTTCATACATGCTTGTTGGATGAACAAATGGGTACAGTGATGTTGGACAGTGTCTGTCAGAAAAACAAAAGGTAGCCAGTACAGTGGGCCATCTGCACCACCTGTTTAATAGGGTTGTTAAGAGAATCAAATGAGTCTGGGCCTACAGTGCCCCTGTGTGAGCTATAACACACTGGATCACAACGAGAGAACATTATTAGGCATATGGGGTCTGGTAGGGCCTTACAGACTGCAGTCACCTGTCATGATGAAATCTGTCTTGAGGCCAAAGCTGAAACTATAGGGACTTCAGAGGCTCTTGAAATGGCAAGGTTATCAGCTGCTGTTACTCCCTCTTTGGCTCAGGTTTTCAGTCACTGTGTGTGCTCACTCTTGGGAGGTGTGTTGCTGCGATTCTTGCTGTCTTCTGGGATAGAGCAGCCACCTTCTTGTGCTGGGCCAGACACTTTCTTTCAGGAACAGTGAGTAGCCGTCTGGAGTGTTGCTTTTGGTTGGCCCGAGCTCTGTGTCTGTCTCATGCTGTGTGTTTGAAGCATTTACATGTCGTGTTGTTTCATTAGGGAGACTTGCTTCGATCACTTTGCTAAAATGTACAAACAAACAAACAATAAGGCTTGCACTGGAACAGAACAGAGCTGAATAGACATTTATCTTTTCATGGGCTAAATCAATGAGTAATTTTCTGCTTTGAATGTTATATTTACCACTCTGTCAGGAGAAAAGCTGTCAAGCATGTCCTCTTCCAAGGTGGCTTTAATAAAGAGATTATAAAACAAAACAAACAAACAAAAAATTCTTATTGAAGATTTTCCTGAATCTTCCTTATGCATTACCTCCTCATAACATGGTCCTGCTGTGTCGCCCTCTTGGAAATGGGCCATGTGCTCAGAACAGACATTGTGTGGGGCAAGACAGCTTGTGTGAATATGAGTGAAGGAGGAATGGACTCAGAGTATTTCCTATATAGAATCCAAAGCCCTCTCTACAGTATGTCAAAGACTAGATTATGGACACACCTAAGCTTGTCTATATCATTGACCTACTGCTTGAGGCAAAGGAGAGAAGAGAAGCCACATAGGAACAGATGGGTCTCTGCATAGCCAGTGCCTCCTGGGGTATAAACAGTAGACTAGTCCATAATGGAACCTCATTCAACATCTGAGACCTTTAACTCTTTAGCTAAGAGATCCCAGGTTTCAAAGTCTGTCTTGGTTTTCAACTTGTATTAAAACATTACAAAACTGGGCTTTATTGTCAAACCTCATCATTGGACAAAGAAAAGGAAAAGGAGTCTCAGAGAAGTTCACAGGGCCTGTACATACTCACAGAGTAGAGATGGCATCCTATAAAAGTAAGTATACCTTGTGACCTTCATAGGGGGCATAGCAGGCATCATGCACTCTGGGGCCGGGGGGGGGGGGGGGGGGGGGGGTGGTGGTGGTGGTGGTGGTGGTGGTGGTGGTGGTGGGAGGTTCATCAATAAGGCCCAAATGTTAGATGCCTTTGTAGTTCTAGAACCTTGGAAGAGCACTTTTCTCATATTCCCGAAAGACTCTGAATTATTCTCACCTATAACAAACTTGGGAAGCTAGGAGAACTTACTTTTCTTCTGTATTCAATGAGATCATGAGTACCAAGTATCAAAGCTTAGCACAGGATAGCAAAATTTTGGAAGGACAAAGGCTCCAAGAAGACATTTCACCTCTGATTTCTTAGTGCTTGGAGCTATACAAATACCAGCTTAGCCTTCATCCTGTGCTGTGACCAGATCATTTTAAAACCCATATTTCCTGATATTAAGGATAGCAACGTCGATTTTTCATGCTGATAGAACTCTTAGAAACCCTTTCAGATTGGTTTCAAAGGGAAAGCCCTCTGCAATGCTGCAGCTCTTTCCGACTGGATAAAATACAACGTTTGGGTGGGCAGCTATTTTATCTCCAGCAACAAAGGAGTCTCACTCCTACCGTCTCACGGGAACCCATTGCCCGTGGATTGCTGACATTGGCATTGGGTTAGCATCGCGAAGGATGACATTCTGCCTGTTCAAACACCAAGGGTGATCGGCCTGTGCCATGGAAACCGGACCCTGGTGCTTCCTTCCCAGTTGGTCCACTTAGTGGTTCTCAGGATCCGAAGCTCTTTGACGTTCCCGAAGCAGTTCTGCCTGTTGACTGTAGATGGCGATGTTGCATCAAGAACCTGTTTCCAGATGCAGTGCCAGGCACTGGAGCATCCAGCTGTGGCCTGCTGAGAATCCTGTGAATCCTGTGAATCTGTGAATCCTGTTTTAAAGTTCCTCTGCTTGGTCATAACCCAGCAGTTCCTCTCCTCGGTCACCTGCTTTCTGGTCATTCTCCCCCTGCTAGGAGCACTCTCTCCCTCCCCTCTACTTTCTCTCACTCTCTAGTCTCCTTTTCTTCACAGAGGTCTGTGATTAATGGCAGTTCTAGTGAACAATTGAGAGAAGAGACTTGCAAAGCAAAAGCGAATAGATTAAATGTAACTGGGTGCCAAGAACCTCTTTAGTGAGAGCATCCTTGCGAATTTGGTTTCCTTTCCCTTTCCTATGCAGGGTGGAGGCAGGGACATGTGACTTCATTAATCAAGGCGCTTCAAGGGGGCTGATGAATTTTAACAGCAAACTGTCTCTTACAATCCTTTACTGTCTCATGTATCCCTGAGCACTGTTTATTTCATCGTGGCCAATTAATCAAGGCAGCCACAAAGCCACCCTGGAGTTTATTAGCAGGGACAAGCTTTGTCTTTACTATTTAAAATGTCAGGAGTATCCTTCCTTCCTTCCTTCCTTCCTTCCTTCCTTCCTTCCTTCCTTCCTTCCTTCCTTCCTTCCTTCCTTCCTTCCTTCCTTCCTCCCTCCCTCCCTCCTTTCCTCCCTTCCTTCTCCTCCTCCTCCTTTCCTTTTTTTTTTTTTTTTTTTTTTTGGTTAAGAGACACATTCAAGTCAATACTTAAAAATCTCTCTCCCTGGGGCTGGGGATATAGCCTAGTGGCAAGAGTGCCTGCCTCGGATACACGAGGCCCTAGGTTCGATTCCCCAGCACCACATATACAGAAAACGGCCAGAAGCGGCGCTGTGGCTCAAGTGGTGGAGTGCTAGCCTTGAGCGGGAAGAAGCCAGGGACAGTCTCAGGCCCTGAGTCCAAGGCCCAGGACTGGCAAGAAAAAAAAAAAAAAAAATCTCTCTCCCTAAAACCTTTTCAGTCTCTCTCCAAATCTTATTCTATTTTTTTGGTGCTGCCAGGGCTCCTACACTTTGAATGAATAGTTAACAGAAATGAACCAGAGGAAAGGTACCTCTGCCTTTGCAATACCAGACTGCGTGTCAGAAATAAGTTAGAGAGATTTGCAGAAACATCTGTAATAGGGAGGTCAGATCTGGCCAGTGCCATCATTAACTGTGGAGGGACTTCAGGTTGACTGCAGATCAGATAAGAGTAGAAGCCAAGTCCATCTCCACTAAGCCCTCCCCCACCCTATCCAGGGAAGTTCCCTTTATTATGATAATTTATGTTAATTGACCACCTGAGGCCTGGGAGCTTCAAGGGAACCTGTGCCCTCCTATGAGTAGGCATATCCACCTGCATCATGTGAGCCCCGCCAAATCCATGCGCCAATTCTAACTAGAATGATAGGTTGGTTCAAACAGATACTATGAGACAGACTGTAACTCCGTTGGCCACCTGCGTGCGGCCTAGCATGCTCTGTAAGTGTTGTATCTTCATTAGTCACCTGCATGTGGCAAGTTTGTCTGTGATGTTTGCCTTATAACCAGGCTGGAAGGCCACATGGACACGCGGTTCCAGCTCCCATGTCTAGGCCCTGACCCTGCACACCTGGTCGGCAGTTTCGGCTCCCGAGTCTGGGCTGCGACCAAGGCCGGTCGGTTCACTTTTTGTTCACTTTTTACTTCCCCAATAAATCTGTCTTTTTGTCATCTTGTAGCTGGAGACTCTGTGGTGGACTCTTGGGAGAAACAGGAATCCCCTCCCTTGGGGGAACCAGGAATCCCCTCCCTTGGGGGAGAACCCTGTTACATTGTAGTGAACCCCCACTCTACTTCAACATTGGGCTTCCTTAAAGACAAATTATTAGGGATTTTCTGAGTTTATTGCCTGGGCAAGGATATCTTAAAAGTTTTTCTTGCCAATTTTAACCCTGGATTGATTAATTCTCCAGGAATTCCTTGTACACCTGGAGCGAATAAACTCACTCCTAAAATAGCTGACTGATATGTAATAACTAAGTTTTCAGCTGTTGTGTAATTTTGAAATGTAAACATTTTGAAGAGCTTCCCTGGACAAAAGCAATAATGTTTATTCAGAGTTTTAGTGATACTTTGATTATGATTCAGCAATAATTCAGTGGTGTTTTCTGTCCCTCTTTATCACCCCTCTCCACAGAACAGCTTGGGCAGACAGATATTTGCATGTTGTATTCATGCATGCACTCATTCACTCACTGATTCATTTCAACAAAGCTTTATTGAACTTTTTACTCTGAGCCAGATTAGCTCTCTGACATCATGATCCTTCATATCTAACAAATGCATACATTATATTTCATGAAAGTTTTGATAAGTACAATAAAGAAATAATACCATGACAGGATTTGATACAGAGACTGAATCTTGCCTGTGAGTCAGAAAAAAACTCTTCAGGAAGTCACATTTCCAGGGAGACCTGAGATTTGATAGATATTAGCCTGGTGGGGAGTAGAATTGGGAGAGGAAGAAGCTAGAGGCACAGCAGAAAAATCTTTGCAAAAAGCCAGTAGGAAAGGTGGCTTATTGTAGGTATTGAAAGGAGACCTAGGGGGAGAATGATGGATTATGAGGCTAAGAGGCAGGTAAGGACTGGATTACATGGCCTTCATAGGTCATTTTGTGACTTTATCTGAAAATTAAAGGTAGAGTTATTGCATAATTTTAAAGAGGGGAACTTAAATGCTTACATTGGTGCTTTAGAAAAATATTATTTAGGAGAAGAATTGTAGAATGGAAAATTAAAGGCCTCCAAAATCCATTCTTTTATAAAGGCAGCAAAGGCGCAGATTGTTAAAGTCACATTTCTTTTCTTTTTCCTTTCCTTTCTCTCAGACCTCTGGAAATTAACTAAAAGCTTAGAAAAATTTGAGGATGTGTTAAGAAAAGTTGCTGAAATCAGCAAGAATAGTGATTTTCGTGATGTTTTGTTTGTCCATTCCAGTCTTTCACACACCATGTCAAGCAAGTGTAAATTAATATACAAAAAGTCTACCTGTGTATCCATCCTTATTACAGATCTGTTGACAATAGTCAAACTGAAATCAATGTACCGATTTCAACCAATGAATAAATAAGATATGCTTTTACACACACAAACACCCCATGAATCATTATTCAGCAATAAATAGAAATGAAATTATGTCATTTGAAATAAATTAGATTAAATCCAAGACTGTAATTTTGAGCAAGATAATGCAAACTCAAAAGGCCGAATTTCAGCTGAGTGCTGGTGGCTCATACCTATAATCCTAGCTGCTCCAGAGGTTGAGATCCGAGAATTTGAGTTCAAAGCCAGCTGGGGCAGAGAAGTTTCCTTGAGATTCTTATCTCCAATTAACCACTCAAAAACCAGAAATGTTGCTTTGGCTCAAGTGGCAGACCTCTAAACTTGAGCAAAATGAGGCGCAGGGACAACACTCAGGCCCTGAGTTCAAGCCACACCACTGACAAAATAAAGGCCAAATTGCATGGGATTTCATACACATATACACACACACACTATTGGGCTTGTTGAAAGAATGAAGGGGAGTGGGTAGAGGGAGAGAGAATGAGAGAAGATGAATAATATTAAAACACATTGTGTCTGTTTTAAAATGGCATAAGGACATTTACTGAAAACTACTGAATGATAAAGGGCAGGAAGTTCAGGAGAGAGCAATAAAGGAGGTTAATCTGATTAAAGTATAAACACATCTGAAATACCATGATGAAAAGTCCTTATACAATTAATATATCCTAAAAATTGAAGAAAAAAAAAAGAGAATGTCGGGAAAGCAAAACAAGTTATTTGGTGATGGGGACCAGTAGGGGGTGGGATGTCAATGAGAGTGAATATAAAAATGTTTTAAGAGGGCTGGGGATATGGCCTAGTGGCAAGAGTGCCTGCCTCGGATACACGAGGCCCTAGGTTCGATTCCCCAGCACCACATATACAGAAAAACGGCCAGAAGCGGCGCTGTGGCTCAAGTGGCAGAGTGCTAGCCTTGAGCGGGAAGAAGCCAGGGACAGTGCTCAGGCCCTGAGTCCAAGGCCCAGGACAGGCAAAAAAAAAAAAAAAATGTTTTAAGAAATAGGGATGAATGGAAATGATGGGAGAATTTGATCAGGGTACATTATCTATGTATATATGTGGAAATGGAACATTTTTCATGTAACTAATATATGCTAATAAAAAACTTTAAGATTATGATGCAAAATATAGAAGAGCTTCCCATTTCTTACAAAATGAGCACACAGATTATCTATCTATGAAAATAATTTATTTTCGTACATTCATAGATGGAGATAGGGTATGTTAAGCGGTGACTCTTCCCAGATTAATAATGGAACTAGATGGGGTGAGGAGGAAATGGAGAAGGACCGATTTTCTGCTATCTCTGTATATGTCTACAGTGTTCAAAATTTTATGAACAAGATTGTATAATGTCTTTCTTCTGAAAAGAAAAACAAAGCTACTTAAAAGTGATACAAGAGGAACAGAAGAGACATGATCTGCTTACAACATTCTTCCTGGTTGAAGAGAATAGATTGCAAAAGAAGACTGATCTCTGAAGATCAGAGAGGAAAAAAAAGGATTAATGGAAGTGGAGTCTCAGTGGCATGGTCTCCAAAACACACATCAAATATTATAAAGATGGTTGAAGAAGACCCACACAGATACAGGTATTAGATCTAGGGAAGGGAAAGAGAATATCAAAATCAAGAGATAAAGGATAAAAAGACAAATAACTCCAAAAGCAATACTTACAAAACCATTTGTTGTAAACCATCTGAACAACTCATGGGGGGAGAGGGAAAGGGGGAAATGAGGGAGGAGGTAAATTGTACAAGAAATGTACCCACTTCCTTACGTATGATACTGTAACTCCTCTGTACTTCACTTTGACAATAAATAAGTAATTATTTTTTTTTAAAAAGAAACAAAGAAGGCAGGCTGAAACACTACATAAAAAATTGTCAGTTGAAGCTGCCTAAATTTTTAAGGAAATTTGAACATATATAAAGCTCAATTAAATAGGTTAAATAGATACATAAGTTGACATATTATAGTCACCTGTTGAAAGACAAAGACAAAAGGTAATCTTGAACTAGTAAGAAAATAAACTTCCTTTGTAAAAGATGGATCTTCAGTAAGAATAACAATGGATAATCACCAATTGACATGAAGTTCTAAAAGTAGACATAAGTGTGGAACAGAGAATAAATGCTTAGTTTTATGTCTACTAATTTTTGACACCACAAAAATGAAATAAGAATCTTCTAGACAATTGGTGCTGGATTGATTATCTAAAACAGGAAATAACAGAGTTAAATCTTCACTTCATACCATATACATGACTAATTTAAAAAATAAGTTATGGGAGTTAAGCTGTGGGGAAATCGAGCACTTGAACATTTTTATGGCATTGGAAAATGATATAACCACTTTGCAAAATAGTTGGGGAGTACCTTAGAAAGTTGTATAGAGTGACCTCACTGTGTAATTAGGTATACACCTAAAATGAATAAGAACATATGTCCATAGAAGAACTTGTAGAAGAAGGGCATAGGACCCTTCTACATAATAGACAAAGCAGCAACAACCTATATATGCCTCACCTAGTAAAGAGATGAGCATAGTATGATTTATCCATATAAGAGAACATTATTTGAGAAAATAAAGGTACAATGCATTGGTATACACTAAAATACAGATCACTCTTGAAAACAATATGTTACTTTAAAGAGAACAGTCACAAAATACCCTCCTTAGTCCAGGATAAACAAATGGAGATTATAGACTGCCCAGATCGGGAGGCAGGGGCATATGAAGTGATGGCTAATGGAAAAGAAATTTCTCTTGGAGGTTATAAAAGGTGTTCTAAAATTACAGTCACTGTGTGGCTCTTGTTTATGTGCAAGCCACTGTACAACTTAAAACATTGTATTTTTATGATCCTTGGGTCCTATCTGAAAACTGTTGTCCAAAATGTTACTTTCCGTGTTTCATGGATCTGTTTGGAGTGCTGGAAGAATGCCTACATCGAGCCTGGTCAGAAATAACTTCAGCAGTTCAGGTGAGTGGCTGTGGTCTCTGGGACCATAGGTGACATCAGATATAAGTAGAACTGGGAAAAAATGGCAGTTTTGAGAAACATTTTAATGTCTTATACAATATCTCTACTACTAGTTTTTCTTAATCCCTTTTGCTTTTTATAACCTCATGCTAAATTCTACAGATCAGTCCAGATTCTCATAATAAGTACTTGTGTCTAGTGCCCTTTTAATTTACATTTTAACTATTGGGGGCAAGTGATGTACACAGAGCTAATGCCAAGCCAGTTTGCACTGAGTGTCTCTGTGTATAAGAAGCTCAGTAAAAATTCAGGCCACAGCTCTTAATAGAGCACAGTTTTAGGAAATATTTTATGAACCCCAATTGTGATTTGGAGGCTCATTAATACAGGTGGCTCTTTCCTGCTCAGCATTCTCTGAAAATTCTGCCCCATGCACAAAACTCAAACTGGCTGGACCCAAGCCAGATTCTCCAGATCTCAGCTGACTGTGATGGAAAAGTGTAAGGGAAAAGATTAGCCACTCACCTTTCTCTATCTCACAGTAAATACTGTGGACTCCCTCACCACACTTATCTAACTTCAAATAGCTGACACTGATTTTATTACATCAAAATCTAGCCCTGCACATTTCTGATAGCATTGGAAAGTGATAGAACTACTTTGGAAAATAGTTCATTCAGTCTCTTCTTTGAGCATACCTATCCCTGGTTGACTTGCTATGAATCAAGCTTCTTAATCTTTTCACTTTTACTTCTCTTTTAAATAATGTTATCAAGAATCTTTCCAACAGTGCAGACTTGTACCAGTAATGCACACAATTTACACATTTATATGATTATCACAACCTTTCTTCCAAAGTTGAGACATCCCAACACAATTCTTTAATGAAATAGAGGAAGCAATCCCGAAATTCATATGGAACAATAAAAGACCCTGAATAGTATAAAACAATCCTAAGCAGTAAGAACAGTGCTGGAGGAATTTCAATGCCAAGCTTCAAGCTCTACTACAAAGCTATAGTAATAAAAATAATAATTATAATAATAATTGCTTGATATTGGCATAAGAACAGGCCTGAGGACCAATGGAATAGAACTGAAGACCCAGAAATGAACCCACAGAACTATGGCTACTTAATCTTTGATAAAGGAGCTAAAAAAATAGCATGGAAAAAAGACAGCTGCTTCAACAAATGGTGCTGACAAAACTGGTTCCTAACCTATAACCAACTAAAACTAGATCCTTATATATCACCCTGCACCAGAATCAATTCCAAATGGATCATAGATTAATCTGTTTCTTTCCTTCTCTCTTTCTGTCTCTTCTATTTCTTAGATGTTTTGAGCGGTTATTATTTCTACCCTCCTAGTTAGGCTCACTATTTCCTTCTACAATCTGGTCATTTGATAGCCATGGAGATATTTTTTAAAGACTTATGTCTCATTTTGTCACTTCTCTGCTCAAAGTACAAAATATAAGCCAACATGCATGTAGTAGCTTCTAATCACTTCTGTTATCTTTCCAATTTTATCACCTGTCTTAGCTATTATCTTCTCTGAAAAACCTCTAGAAATATTCCTATCCCAGGACATATACTTCCTGGATCTATGTTGCTGTAGATACATCTTAGTCTCTTTACTTTCTGCAGATCATTATTCAAATGCTATTTTTATTATATAAAGGGAACTACTTTCACCAACTAACTCATTTAAAAAGCAGACCTACATTTCCATCCATATAGCAGACTTTCTTGATTTTCTTTACTTTGCTTAACTTTTCCCTTTTCTTCAAAAGTGCATGTAATCATTGAAAATGCCACTCACATCACCCATTTAGTATGTTTATTGCTTGTTTTTCATCTCCATCTGCTCAAAGACAAATTCCTCCAGGGAAGAAATTTTTGTTTGATTTGATTTGCTTTCCAATACAGCCCAAGTCATAATTAGAGAATATCTGCTTCAAAACAGGTGCTTCATCAATATTGATTGGATGAACATGTACTTCTATGTCCAAATACTAGTATTTATCAAAGAATGAAATGAAATATTCTGGAATGCTTACTTAAAATTTGATCTCAACTTATTTTGGGAAAAGGAAGAGAAAATTGGATTATTTTCTTCTTGTTTTTTTAATTTAGTTTTATTGTCAAGGTGATGTACAGAGGGGTTACAGTGTCATATGTCAGGTAGTGAGTACATTTCTTGTCCAAGTTTTGTGTTTTGTTTTTGCAGTAGCATGTGGGGTGTTGAATTGGGGTCACATGTAATTATTTTGCTGATGCATCCCATTTGAGTCACTTCTCTATCTTAGCTATTTTGTTGTCGTTATTTTGGTGATGGAGTTTCACATACTTTTTGGCCGAGGATGCCTTTGGACCTTCTCAGCCATCTACCCTTACAGGGATGAGCTATATGGAGGCCTAGTTGCCCTGTTTTTCAACAAAGAATAGCATTTTATTTATCCTGATATACCTTAAGATAAAGACAGTGTCAAAAAAAAAAAAAAACAATTAACTTTCCAAAATCTCAGCTTCTTTGTTATTCCTTTTAAAATTAAAAAAAAATTATTGTCAAGGTGATGCACAGAGGGTTACAGTTACATAGTAAGTAGTGAGTACATTTCTTGTCATACTTGTTGCCCCCTTCCTCATTTTTCTCCCACCTTCCCTCTTTCCAAACAACCTCTCCCCCACTTTTATCATTTTTTTTTAACCTTCCCAATGATGGACATTCTCATTCTAGTCTACAATGCTTATGAACTCTATGAATATTAACAATAAAACCATTGCTTCCAGGTCAGGTAATATGTACATATCTTTTCCATTTGCTTAGTATCATCTGTTTCCTCTTTTTCTCACCCATTTCTCCCCTCCCACTTCTGCCCTTGAGTTGCTTAGTTCACTTTCATCAATGTCCATTGCAGCTTTTGGGCCCCCTCTACTATTTTCTCTTTTGTTTTCACCTGAAATCTCAGCTTCTTTATGAGTATGATGTGTTATATGACTCCTCCTTACTGAGAACTTTAGTCTTATAGTTTCTTTCATATTTTTTTGCTTTTTGTATAGGATATAAGGCTTATTTGTTATTGTTTACTTCTGTGCACCATTGAATCTCTTCCTCTTATTGCTTTTTTTTCTATCAAATATTTTTGTTTAGCATATGTTGGTTGTACAGAGATGTTTGATTTCCATACATGCATACAATATTCTCTAATCAAACTCACCTTACCCATCACTCTCTTTTATCTCTCTTCTGCTTAACATAATTTCAACTGGTTTCATTATTCTTTTTCCCCCCGTGTCTACTTATAGAGGATTCTGTGCATACTTACCTTCATTTCATTTTCATAAAAAGCATTTTCTGCTTTGCTAGGCTCTTCTCTCTGAAAAGTATCAAGTAATTTTTTCTGAATCTACCTTTACCTTTTTTTCCATATCAGATTATTCTAGGCTAGCATGGTTTATATATTACCTTCTGAGTACAAAGGTCTATCTTAGGTTCTGGGTGACATTCCAAAGAGAATAAAATAATGTGAATTACATCTGTTAGGACTTTTTTAACTACAAGTAATTGATAACGCAGCTGTGTTCACCTTCAATTCCAAAGAAAGAATAATCAGTTGGCTGTAGAGTGGGCCTCAGAATCATCTTAATCAAGAACTCAAATGCTTTCAAGAATATACTACTTGTTTACTTTTAACTGTTCTTGGGAGGTTTTATTCCTTTCCTTTCCATTGTTCTTTATTTAATTCAAGGGAAACCTCCTTGTGGACAAATTACAAAATTCATATTTTATGGGTTTAGTTTTCCACTGCAAAACACTATTTCTGTGAAAAGAAAAAAAAAAAAAAACAGGAAGCTATTCTGATAGTCTCTTGGTCCAAAGACTCTACATCTACAGGAAAGATCCCATCATCCTGCTGAAATGTACCACCTACTTTTGCACCTTGTGGTGTGGTGATTATGTATAAAAACTGCTGCTCCTGTAGAAGGCTGTTGATAAAAGCTTGCCTTTCATATTTGCACAAGTGTTGTTTAGATAAATCAATGTGCATTCTACCTGGAACCTATAATCATATGTGTGTGTGTTTGCAGAGAGAGATCAAATGCTAATTGAGAGAAGTAGGAATTTATAATCAATAAACCTATGTAGGAGGGTTGCTAAAACATGAACCTATTGTTGGCTATTGGTATGAAATTGAAGCATTCTGAAAGGTTGATATTAAGTCAGTAATCATGTAAAGGCATATTTTTAGGAAAAGACAAAGGATTATCTCCAGTGATTTCCCCCATAATGTGTCTGTGTCCTTCAGAATCCTGAAAATGGGGAACAGAGGCTTCTCAAATTGTTTCTGTTTCAACATATTTTCGTGGTGTTAAATTTATTTTCTACAATGGAAAGCAATAGCAACATCAATTTATTTTCTACAATGAAAAGGAATAATCAAAATAAACTGCTATTTACTGCTACTGTTGTTACACACACACACACACACACACACACACACACACACACACACCCCACCTCAATAAATAAAAAGGCACAGGCCATCTTTCCCATTTGTTTTCATCCCTTGATCATAAAAAGACAGAGAAATATATAGAGACACAGGAGAGCTGTTACCAGAAAACAACATTTTATTTTATATATTACCTTGAAATTTGATTTTCTTTTATAATACTAGGTCACAGCTATCCCCTCCAAGTCATTAATTATAAATCCAGAGCATTATTTCAGGGAATTGTAAACTATTTCACAGCAAGAAAACATTGTAATTTATTTAGCTATTCACTATGTTAGTCATATCATTCTGAGGTTTTCAACTTTGCAAATAATGATCAACTGTTTTTCCCTTTTACTGTGGCTACTTTAGTAACATATACCTTTATTTTAACAAGGTAAATCCTGAAATTGTTTCCAGGCCCTCCCCTTTCCCTAGATCAAATGTAACATTCTCAAATCTTAATGGATACCATCAGATACTTTACAGAAAGATTGTAAAGATCCATTTTCATACCAATAACCTGTGAGAGTACCCTCTTCTCCATGTCCCCAAAGATGTGATGGTTTTTTTCCTTTAGCCAATGGAAATGAAATTTTGTTATTACTTTGATGTACACTGATGACTAGTACAGTTGAAAATCTTCTTGTGAATTTATGGTCAGTTGGAAGTTTCTTCTGTGGGTTCGATTCCTTCTTTTTTTTATTATACTACTTTAGTTGTTCAGAGTGGGTTTCTATTGTTACACTTCTACACATTCACAATATGTTCCAATCTCTATCCCCTCTATTTCAGTGCCTTCTCCCCTTCAATTCCTCCCATATTCTTTTATAATCTGTGCATTTACATCTTTGGCTTTTTTTTAAGAACTGATAACTACTTCTTTTATCTATTTGTTATGAATTCTCTCTAGCCTAATATAGGTGGACTTTTTAGGTTTCATTTGTTACATGTAAACATACATATCCCTACATATACAAAACATACAAATTATATATATACATAAAGTTATATTTATATGCATACACATATGTAGCTATTTTGCTTTTTAGAGTCTTGAAATATATAGCAAGAAGTGGACCCAAATTTACCTTAACAGAAACTCTCATTTAGAGAATACACAAACAAATTTAATGAATAAAAATTTGTGAACTAATTATCTAATAAGTGATTTTTTGTCTTGTTTTGTTTTCATGGATTTTGGGTTATTTTAGTTTTTATTTAGTGGCTTCCTGCTCTTGAGATACAAAGATTGTTGTGAATTCAACAATAGTTGTTTTTAGCTAAAACTGGTAGGAAATTCCTGGTATAATACAACTCAGTCATTATATGATAGAAGCACAAAAGTGAAGTAATAAAAGAACTTGTCTTTGTCTTTGCTATTGAAGATGAACAAATTTTATCAATCCTCAAAAGTACTTAAAATACTTTCTGAAAACTGCTTAAGGAAAGTAAGAAATTCTGATTGTGTCTGTCCACTGACTTTGGCTTTGATATGTATTTTTTACCATGCTTTAATACAAAGAGCTATTTCAGTAAACTGGCAGTGTAGAGTATTAATCCTTTATAGGCTCTTAAAGAGTACACTAGAGAGTAAAGTTACCTGAACCAAATATTTCCTACCTTGAAAGCAGATAAGTTTAATGTCATAGTTCAGTGGTATATTGCTTATGTGGCATGTACAGGACCTTGAGTTCAATCCTCACACTGAAGGAAAAAAATGAGCAGATAGCATTTCTGGTAATCAGCACTATTTTTAAAAAACTATTTTCCTCACAGCAACATAGTTCCATGTTATGGTATGGATACCAGAAGCAACATAGTCCCAAAGCTCTTGGGTTAAAGGTGTGGAGCTCCATTTTGGGAATGATTGGATAATTAACGTGTTAACCCTATCAATGTATTAGTGTGTTGATGAGCTTAGAGCCTAATGGGCTATTAGAAGTTAGAGCCTGGTTGGAAGAAGTAAGCTAATGGAAGCATGTCTTCTAAAGGCAAGTTGTACTTCTCTTCTTGTCTTTCTTTCTGCTTTTTAGACACCATGAGGTGAGCAGCTCCATTGTTTACCAGGCTCAAGATTCTTCCTCACTTTGTCCCAGGAATAGAAGAGCCAAGAAAGAATGACCGAAACTTCAGACACTGTGAGTAAAAATAAAATATTACATCTTTTAGGTTGCTATTTTTGGATATTTTCTCACAACAACAAAAACAAACACCTAAGCGATTCCATGATTACCATGAAAACAGTAGTATCGTGATAAAGATAAAGTACAAAAGAGAATAATAAGCTAATGAGAAAAGAAAAATATAAAAAAAAGCATGCAGTCTTTCTAGTAATTGGGAATTGAGTGTTAGAATTAATGTCTGGAAGAAGAGCAGACACTATATGGACAGTAGACATTGAATGGGAGGAAAAAAGATGCAGACTCCAGTCCTTAGGAAACATAAAGTTTTGGTATAAACTCGTCTTTTAGATTAAAAATGCTGCAATAAAGGATGTTATTTTAAAATTTTCTTCCCTTTGTATTCTTCAACCAAGTACATTATTACAGAATAACAAATAGGGCCAGAATTCCAAAAGTTTGAATCAAGCTTTTAGAGTTTCATATCTACCAATGTCAAGTGTAAGGAAAGCTCTGTAGAAGAATTGTCTAAGATTCAAGGTCAATAGGAAGTAGAACTTTAAACAGAATGAATGCATCTCGAAGATGAGTCCAGGTTTAATGAAGACCAGTCTTAAAGATGTCTGAAGCCTCCAAGCTTTCATTTCAATTATGGGTTAATTCCATTCATGTATATCTATAAAATACACTCATGCAGTCTTTAAAGGCTATATATTTTAAGTGGCCTATGAGATATAATGCTTTCTATCTCTTTAGAAGTCATTTTGCCTCTAGTTACTTTTGGTAGCAGGTGAAAATGGTTAAATTTCTCGTGGCAGTTTGATCATCAAGCAGAGCATTAGGAAGGTGAGGAAATGTAATGTGGGAGGGAATCTTCTTCTAGAAAGAATTTTATGTCTCTCATATTTGTTCTATTTCATTATAGCCTTCCAGAATCTTTGCTGTGATTTCCATCTCTCTGGCCTGGGTTTTTGGAATAGTGGCTCAAACATCTCCCTGGTGTTTTGTCTTATTCCTCTATTGCCTATTACCCTATTTCTCAGTGCAAGCAACTCTGACTTTTTAATATATAACCTCATCACATTTAAAATGTGTCAAGGTTCTTCTATGCACATCCTTTTCTCCAGTTTGGACACTTTGAGTGGCACCTGATAGTGGAAAATATATCTTCAGGCTTTGTTGTATGATGTTAGCAAATTTTGCACTTCATACTTCTCTTGTCCTCTTCTGGTTCTATCCTGGGATGGCTAATTGAAATCCTGAATGCTCCCTCTTTTGATGTGATATTCAAACTGTGTAAGACCTTGCCTTATTGTAAGTATCCTTTGGAGTGCCAACCACTACCACAACAGATTATTCAAGTGAGTAACCTTATTCCTTCAATACACCTTAAAAGCAGCCTGGGGAATCACTTCTGTTCTTCTCCAAAGTCATAAATAATTTATAAATATTTTTGCATACTCTTGGGGTGTGTGTGTGTGTGTGTGTGTGTGTGTGTGTGTGTGTGTGTGTGTGTTATCATCAGTGTTAACATATGAACCAAACTTTGGGGAAAGTTTTAGCATAACTTCAAAGAGGTGAGAATTCAGAATTCAAGTGTGAAACTATGAAAACTTGGATGGCAGTGATGGCATTTGGATAAAAAAGTTAAAAGACTTTCTAAAAACCTTTTTTAGAAGCACAAACAAGGGGATATACTATTTTATTGACTAAGGATGGCATTCTCCCTTTGATTACATGGAAAATCATACAGAACCCAAACAACTTTTTGTAAGCTTCTCCAGAAAGGAAACCTGCCACATGTTTCAGGCAGAAAGGAGTATTGCGGGGAAAGGAAACTGCTAGCCCACATAAGATGGAGGTGGAGGGAGATAGAAGGGAAGAAAAAAAGGAAAAAGAGAGAATAATAGACAAAAGAAAACAGTGTAGGGACTGTGTTGAGCCAGATTATGTAGGAAAAGGTGGGAGATATGGCCAGGTGGATTGGATGTGACCTCAAAGAAGGAGGAGTTAACTGTCTCCATGTGTGCCAGTTACCTATGTAACTCAGGTACTGGGCTCGGACTTAAACAGGTGGGAGGCATTGGCATGGAGCCCTCTTGGGGGTGGACCTTATACGTATTTTCATTTAAATTTGATTTGCCACGTAAAAGCAACTCTCTTCTGCCAGGAACCTTCCCTGTTTAACTCTTATCATGTTGGTTGAACACCAATTCCTCTAAGTATTTTGATCATAGCTCTTATCCTATTGTAATCATCCTGTCTTTCTGTAGGAAGCAAGGTAACTCAGTGATGAACATGGGGGTTTGACACAGTGTTGGCATTTCATAAATCTCCATCAGACAAATGAATGAGAGAGCATACATTGTGAGATATTGCAACAGATGGGTATAAACAAAACCTTACAAGAGTCTTAGCATCACACAAGTACTGCCAAAGGTCAGGGACCCATCAGGAGGACTTCCTTTAATTACTGCGGCAACTCTCAAGAAGAATGATCATCTTCTTGGTAATGATCTGGAAAATGGAAAGGGACTTACAAATTGGAAAATGAAAATAGTAACTTGAGAGGCTACAAAATTAGCTTGAGAAGCAAGCTAACTGAAGGGAGGAGAGAAAGTTGTCCCTGGCAAAAAGGAATGTACTTACCAGAGTACAGATCAAGTCCTATGGCTTACTACAGTGATGTTGCAATTTTTTTCCATTTCCTTAAATTCTACTTTAAGCTGTGACTGACATCTACTTAGTTCAAGCATTATTTCATACAATAAAACAAACCAAAAAAAAAAGCATTGAGCAACAGAGTAATGGAAAGTTACATAAAAATGGAATTTCTGATTTAAGTCTTGCTTTTGCCTGTGTTGCTGTGTCTCTAGCTTTCATTCTCTCATACATTCAGAAATGATGTTACAAAAGGACTACTTTAAATTCTGTCCAACTGTAACATTCCATAAATTTTATGGTATTTACAGAGTTTGTCTTATTGGCTTGGTGATTATCTAACAGAGAACAATGATTCTCCCATAACTCACCATCATTTCACTTCAAAGATGGAAAATGCTGTCATGACTATATACACTCACCATGGAGATGGAATGATGATACAAACATAAGCATGAACATGTTTGTAGACACATGCCCTGCTTCGTATATGCATGTTCTCAGAAATTTATGAGTTAATTTTACAAAGCTTTCAAATTAACGTGTTTTTAATGTCATCCTTTCATGTACCATCAAACATATTGGCTATTGTTATGAGGTTGGCAGTCAGCTACATTATAGACAGGAGTATCACAGGCACCAATAGATATCACCATGAAGCTACATAATTTTAATAAGCCAGAATCCAAGCTTGAATCTAGATTCTCTGGTTTTTCATCTAGAATTCCTTCTCTAACTTTAGAACATCACTGTAGATAAGATGTTACATGAAATACAGTATAAAGGCTCTGAGAAGGCCTAGGATATAGGTCAGAATAGTTCTCACTCCATAAGGAAAAGAAAAAGGCCTGTGAAGTAAAAGTAAAATGTGCCCCAGCTCCCTGAAATAGGAAGTAATAAGTAAGTTCACAATCTATTCAAGACCAATTCCAAAGACTCCTGTAAAGGACTCTTTCCTATATGCTATGGGCAAACATGCCAAAAACCCTTTCAAGAAATTTATATAGAACACTTAAACAGAGAGTCCTGGTGGGAACACAAGAGTAAAATTATGAACTCAAAAATTTTCCTAGTATATTTTGATGAGGCTATTCTGGGCATGCATTAGACATGGAAACCCATCTATTTATCTCTGCACTTCTATAAGGCAGAGATATCTAAACCTAATTTAGAAATACATAAAAGTAATGGCTTTGCCATAAGGATCTATAATATTTTATATTTAGGGAATGCATCATTCCTCCCAGGAAGAATCTGCAGGTATGTCTGATTATGAAATATGATAATGTTCTCTAGTCTAATGTTTTTTTTATATCCTGCTGCCTTAATGCTGATGGTCTATCATATGTTTATGAATAGTCCATGAACTAAATTTCTTAACTGTGTAGGTGTTATGATATCCCATTCTCCCTTTGGTAAATGTCAAGATATCTTATTAAAAGTAGTTGTGAGTGATTTGTTAAATTCAGTTATTAGGTTAGCTAAGATCCAGGAACATTATTTCCAGATTCAGTGGCTTCTACCATACAATGTTTTTTTTTGTTTGTTTGTTTGCTTTTTTAGTGCCTGGGCTATATTCACGTAACTTCTTTCATCTTTTTTCTGAATATCATTGAACAACAATAGTCATTACACAGAGGGAAAATAACTTTTATTTCTTTCCTTTTTGATTACATCCACACATTCATGTTATGCTCAAGCCAACCATTCAAAGATCAAATGGCATTGGTTAAGGAAATAACACATACCTTGAAATTTATATCATCAGTAGGACACTGATAGACTAGCTCTGAAACCATCTTGTCCAAAGGGAGAGAATACGTTAGGCATTGGATACCTTTAGAAACTGTAACCTCTCTGTACATCACTTTGACAATAAATAAGAAAAAAAATTAATAAAAAATAATTAATTAACTAATTAAAAAACAAAACAAACAACAACAAAAAAAAACAACAAAGGGAGAGAATGGATGCATGGGAAGAGAAAAGGTGAGAGAATACAGTCACAATACTCAATGTCCATATGGAACGCAGCCCCCAATATGTATCTTTTATCCTCATGAAGAACACACTTTTCCTGTTTCCTAAACAATTCTCATAAACCCACTTCAGTGATTTGTTCCTAGTAGGAATTCCATACTAGAGAGTTTTCCTTTGTGAGTTTGTGTCTCTGTGTGTGTGTGTATTATTGATATGATGAGATTTTTCTTATTAATAAATATATTTATCTGTGTAATGCCACATTCACACTAAACTAGAAAAAGGAAGTCAACAATATCAATGGTGCTGGTATTGATTTTTTTCTAGTTTGCCTTTAAAAATTATTTATTTATTTACTGTCAAAGTAATGTTCAGAGGGGTTACAGTTTCATATGTAAGGCAGTAACTACATTTCTCTTTTTTTTCATTTACTGTTAAAGTGATGTACAGAGGGGTTACACTTCCATATGTAAGGCAGTGAGCACATTACTTATCTCCTCCCTCATTTTCCCCCACTTCCCCCTCCCTCATCCCCCCATAAGTTGTATAGTTGGGTTACACTGTATAGTTTTGTAAGTATTGCTGTTGCATTGGATTGTCTTTGTATCCTTTGTCTCTTGATTTTGGTATTCCCTTCCCCTATGAGTACATTTCTTATTAAACTTGTACCTACTCCTTCATTTTTCTCCCACTTTCCCCCTCCTTGACTCCCTCCCCACCCTCCCTGAGTTGTACAGTGGTTTACAGCATATTGTCTTGTAAGTGTTGCTGTTGCATTGAATAGGAATTCTATGTTTCTATCAGAAAGAATGACTTAGCCCCATTCGTTGGGAAATGGAAAGACTTGGAAATAAATCATACTAAGTGAAATGAGCCAGACCCAAAGAAACATAAACTCTATAGTTTCACTCATTGGAAACACTGGGTTGCCATTTTAGAAGTAGAAAAGACACTAATATCTTTTTCAAGAAAAAGAATGGACTGAAAAAAAAATCAATGTTGTGTCTCTAGCTGTGCATTCTAGGAATCTCTCCCCTTTTGTTCAAAGACAGGATCTAAATTTACAATTGTCCATTATTTTGGAGAAAATGTAGACGCTTCTGAGTATATTTTGCTGTGCATGTTAAAATGTAAGTTGACAGCAAATTGGTAGATGAAATCTTTAAATGCAGCTAAAATTATGATGAGATAAGCTACTAATACAACTTTCTCAAGAGTTACTTTCTGCTCTCTCATTGGATACAGATACAAATATAAATTTATATTCCAGTGGTATTCTGAAGTTGCATATATAAGTGCAACATATTTCTGTGAATGTTTCCTGAGGAGTTCTCTGCATGTGCACCTGCACCCCCAAACAGCTTCTACACACAAATATTACTTGTGGAGATGTGTGCTTTGTTTTTCATTTTGTTTTGTTTTAGTGAGAAGGATAGTAGCTTCTATTACATACACAAAATATTTGTTGCCTATATATTTAGGAGTTGTTGCCCTCCTTTTTGTGAAATATTTTCTCCTATTTTATAAAATATATGAGAGTTCAAGTAAATGATAGTTGACATAGGAATCAAGAAAAAAAAAACAACCAAAAAAAATTTGTAGTTTCTGTATATTTTAAAAGACCCAGACAAAACAATAACATTTCCTGGTCAAACTCCTCCAAATTGATGGATAGCTCTCAGTTTGTAGCTATAAAACTGATCACTGTTGTTTGGGAACCACCCGGAATCAAAGAATTCTGCACTTTCAGAATTGGATCTCAGGGTTCATTTAAAAAAGTGGATACCCAGGTCCTCCTCTGTAAGAAACACAGTGCAAGCATGTTCTCAAAGTATCATAAAAGCACCCAATAGATAAAATGCACCAGAGAGAAACTTCTTTGATTAACGTTGTGTGAGACTTTGCATTGTCCCTTCTCAGCCTTCTCTTATGGTCCTCACCAGGCAGAGGTAATCACCCAAAGTTCAGTTTCTTCTCTACTCTGTGCTTTGTGCTGATTTGTTGTGATTTTTTAATCAGTGTTTTGTTACTGATGGATCTAAGTATGAATTTTATGTCCTGTAATTTTTTTCCTTGCCTTTATTATTTATTTGTTTTATTTTATTTTTTGAGACAGTGTGGTTATATAGTCAGGCAGGCCTCAAACTCAAGGTTCTCCTTTCTCAGCCTCTCTAGTCCTGGGGTTATAGGTGTTGTGCCAAGTTGCAAGACCACCCCCAAGAAGACCACCGAGATTCAGACACTCCGAAATGCAAAAGCAAGGCAAGGGTTTATTTAACGAGCTGCCAACTCGGGCCTCGTCCTACCCACCAACACAGCGGAGGTTAGGAGGAAGCCCCGAGCTGTGATTACACAGGGCTTATAAAGGCAAAGAACAAGGTTACAACAATCAGCTGTGCAAGCAAGATTAGAACACAGGTACAAATCTGATTGGCTCAGGGTTCGATTCTAAAATGGGGTTCACATGGTGGGGCTTGACTTCAAAGTCTGGCACCTCATTTCCCCCTTTTTCTTTTTGGTACCTTGGGAGCCAATCATGGCTCCATTCTGTCCATTTCAATGGCTTGCATGTCTAGGGGATGATATAGAGGTAAGGCATGGGCCAGTAGGGCCAAAAGTAGTATCCGAAAATAACTCTGGTCCCTCAGTTTTAAAGGGGGGCTGATGGGTGAAGATCATCCATCTTCTGTAATTTCTTCAGGCTGACTCAGGGGCGTTGACCTTACCTAGCCAGGAACCTATAACCTTAGTCTACTTTACCAAGGGACTGCAGGATTCACCTCACTTTGGAGTGAGCTGCCACTAGCCAGGGTAGTAAGGACAGAAGGCAAAAAGAAAATTATAACAATATTCAGTCTAACTTTCTTTTCTTGAGGCGAAGGCGAAGTGGCTGAATTGGGTGCTTGGAGACCTCCCATGTTCCACCACGGTAGTTGTCATCCAGGGCAAAGGGGTCAGCTGGCCTGGTGTGGAAGCAATGAACCCAAGTGGCGATGCCGTCTAGGGTCCCTTCCACCGTGGTTAATCTGTTGATTGGGGGTATTGGCAAGCTGACAGGCCTTTAACAGATCTCAATAAGGACAACACAATCTCAGGTCTACAAGCTTTCTTTCCTAAACAGATGTATCAATTTAAAATTCTTACTGCCAGTCAGGGCTTTGAGTAAATGCGGGGGGTGAGATTTTAATCTATCCTCTCATTTAACAAACTTACCCTTACCAACCACTATCACATATGACTGGCAAATTCCTGCCCAGTAGACAGACATGGGCACTGGAAAGGCATGCTCATGAACTATTCTCCTAGGACTTCCCGGCTTTAACTTTTGAAAGGCCAACAGTAGTGACTCTAGGATCTGACACCATCTCTGCCATCCAAGCAGTGGCTTACTGCCTCTGGATGCTCCATCACTTTTGTCCCAGGAGGAGTGACTTTCGACTTGGACTCAGGGCCTGAGTGCTGTCCCTCAGCTCTCCAGCTCAAGACTAGCACCCTACCACTTTGAGCTCCACACTACTCCGTTCCCAGCACTCTGCTGGCTGATTAGAGACAAGTCTCTCACAGGGACCTTTCTTTGCCCGGGCTGGCTTCGAACCGCAGATTCAGATCAATGAGTCTTACAAGGGGCCACTTTACTCCAATTATAAGCAACAAGGTGGTCCACACAGAAGTAGTTTTTAAGCATGCTCTCTTACCTGGAACTTATTAAGGGTCAGTATTAGATCTTGACAAACTTGTAGGAATCACCTGTGCTTCTCTGTGGGCCTGCTGGAAACTGTTACAAAAAACCTACAAAGAAGCTGGAATGGCAATTAAACATTTTGGTAGCCATAATTCTCCTTTTCTCACTTTGCAATAATTATTTAGGACAATTTTACTTCCAAATTTCTTATCTAGAAATGTATTCTTGATTTCCAAAGCCTTTTTAACACTAACACAACACTTTAGCTTTTATCCGCATCAGAAAAACTGAAGCTCACAGGCAATCTGAAACCGGGTGCCACCCTTTGCTTACGGGCTGCTTGTTTCAAAAGAGCCTCTTTTTTTTTTTTTTCAGTCCCAGTTACTGCATGGCATGAAGACCTTTGAATTTAAACTTAGTTTTGCATCATACTGCAGTCTTGAACATGTTCACACTCACACATGCACACACACACACATTTTCAAAAGATCTTAAAGCGCGCTGAATAAGCATCGGCCGTACATTTTAAGACAAAAACCTTTAACAAATGATTTTAGCATTCTCCAGCCTCATTTCCCAGGGCTTGATAGTTTTAGTAAAACATTTTTAGTCTTAGTAAAACATTTTAGCGCAACAAACAATTTTCTGCTTAAGAAGGCTGGGTGGGGGTCCCCTAGAGTTCTTTTTTTGCGGACATTCTCACTGACTGATTGTGGGCTGTCACCTGTACATCTTTCCAGTGAGCTAAAGTCAAGTCCAGGGGAGTGGAAGGACGTTCCCCATCATCCGTTTGTCAGTCAGGCACAGTGCAAGAAAAAAACACACAAAAATGAGCTATCTCCTTAACCTCCCTCCAGTGAGCTAGGATCAAGTCTAGGGGGCTAGATGGAGGTCCTCAAGATAGAATGTTATCCATAGCTCTGATCAGATGTTCAGTCCAAAAGGCTACAAAAAACAAACAATTAATACAAAAGGAGGAAAACACACAGGCCTAAGAAAAGCTACGAGTTGGAGATCTCCCAAGCTAGCCCACAACCTCCTACAAGGGTGCAGAAGGAATGGACCTGAGTTGGCCCACAACCTCCTGCAAGAAGGAGTGGACCCGAGTTGGCCCACAACCTCCTGCAAGAAGGAGTGGACCCGAGTTGGCCCACAACCTCCTGCAAGGGTGCAGAAGGAGTGGACCCGAGTTACGAGTTGGAGATCTCCCAAGTTGGCCCACAACCTCCTGCCAGGGTACAGGAGGAGTAGACCCAAGTTGGCCCACAACCTCCTGCCAGGGTACAGGAGGAGTAGACCCAAGCAAAAGCAAAACAGACAGACAAATTACAGGACAAGACAAATGAACAGCGCTGTTTTCTTACCTTCGGAGTCTGGGATCTCGGGGTCTCTGGGGCTATCCCGGACGAAACCCCAAATGTTGTGCCAAGTTGCAAGACCACCCCCAAGAAGACCACCGAGATTCAGACACTCCGAAATGCAAAAGCAAGGCAAGGGTTTATTTAACGAGCTGCCAACTCGGGCCTCGTCCTACCCACCAACACAGCGGAGGTTAGGAGGAAGCCCCGAGCTGTGATTACACAGGGCTTATAAAGGCAAAGAACAAGGTTACAACAATCAGCTGTGCAAGCAAGATTAGAACACAGGTACAAATCTGATTGGCTCAGGGTTCGATTCTAAAATGGGGTTCACATGGTGGGGCTTGACTTCAAAGTCTGGCACCTCATAGGTGTGGGCCTTCCCATATGTCTGTTATTTCACATAGCTCCTGATGGAGTGTTAGAAATGAGAGTTTTTTGCTGACAAAATGCAGTTCCTGTTGGTCTAAATGCTGTCAGTATAAATTCAGGGTGGAATCCAAACTCGATCACCCACCAACTGTGAAGTCTTAGAAAAGTCCCCACAGTTGCTTCTGCTTCAGCTTCCTTATCTTGAGATTGTGATAAAAGAGAAAGTCATTACAGTGATGATGATGATTTTAGCAATGGTGATGGGGAGAATAATAAAAATAATAAAAGCAGTAAAAATGATAATACATATCCGCAGGGTTGCTGCAAGGTTTTAATGAAAGAGCTTTCCTGAAAGGTCATTTCCTTAATGACCTTAATTTGTTTGTGATAACCCTTCCTTACTGAAAAGCTATTAAATGTAAATATAGTTCTATTTGTTTTAATGGGAAAATTATGATCCTTTTCATTCTCATCTAAGGAAGACAATTTTCAAAGGTAAGAAAAATATATTAATTGCATAGTGAAAACGAGTTTGTAGAGGTGAGTAACAGTGATTTGAAAGTAGAGTAGGTTTGTATGTAAAATTTAGTGTAACAAAAGTTTACTATTCACCAAAGGATTAAGGGAAGAGATAATGTAAACAAATACAAGAAGAACTGTTCTTTAGAAGTTCATTATATTTAAGTCATTATCTTCTATCAGTTTTCAACCTTTAGGGTTTAAGGCCACCTTGTTTTGTATACTACACTCAATGAATTTCCACCACAGAAAAACTATTTCATACCAAAGCAACAGCTATAGCAATAGTTGCTTATTAATTTCCACTTTCCTCTCTTTTTCCTTGCAAAACAGATAGATATAGAACCACCCAAATTTTTATTACCCGTATAATCAGCTTACTTCTGCATTATCTATTATTACTTCAAGGTTTGTGAGTAACCTATCAAACTATGAGTATGTCAAGTGCCTTTGATAAGCTAGAAGCTAGAGGTCCTAGTAGATTTTTGAATCTGTTTCTTCTCCTTGATCTAGTGCTTTGAAGCACATGTGCACACACATTATTAATGGAAGTGTTGTAGGTATGCTCCCTTGAAATCTTCATGGGGAATTTTTTTTTTGGGGGGGTGTAAAGCAAAGTCATTTAAGTTCATTCCAAATGCAACTCTCTTCAATTTATTTTCCTTTGTTTGTTTTGTTTTTTGCCAGTCCTGGGGCTTGGTATTCAGGGCCTGAGCACTGTCCCTGACTTCTTTTTGCTCAAGGCTAGCACTCTACCACTTGAGCCACAGCGCCATTTCCGGCTTTTCCTATATATGTGGTGCTGAGGAATCTGAACACAGGGCTTCATGTATACGAGACGAGCACTTTACCACTAAGCCATATTCCTAGTCCTCAATTTATTCTCTATTATATCCTCTAACTGAAGCCTTCAATGTCTAGTAAATTGGTAATGACATCTTTGCCTGAAGCTATCATGTTGAAATATTACCTTCTATACTGTATTTATGTTATATGTTTTGGGAATAAAATAGAATCCTTATACTGAAAACAAAAGAGTTTCCAAATAAACAACCAATGTGACGTCTCACAACAGGACTTCTTTCTTACCTTGACAGTCATTATATGTAGGAAAGTGTATTTAGCAGACTGTGCTATGCTGGGAGGAACTTAATTCAACTTGTTTTTATTGCTTGGCACCTTTGTCTTTTCTATTTTTTTTTTTCTTCACACATACCTTCTCTCTCCAGGTACTATTTATAAAATTTCCCCTTACAGAACACCTCACAAAGGAACCCCAATTTCTATCAAATGCTGAACAATGCTTCAAAAACATGCAAAAAAAAATCTCAAAAGAAAATAAAAAGCCAACAACATATCCTTTACTTCTGCAAGACTCAAACTTACTTCAAAATTACATCTAAGATGTGTAATTTTCCTGGAAGAACAAAAATATTTCATTGATATGTTGTGCTGTTTCCTAACATCTCTGTGAAGTATAGTGAGAAATATGTACTATCATTCCAGAAGAAGAAACCCATCAAATGAGCTGTCCTGGTTGACAAAAGCTAAATCCCAACAATGGCACTTTTTGTCCTGGGTTACTTTGTTTCTTTGTGTATGTTCTTCTCAGAGAAAATACATTGAATCCTGTGACAGGTGTGTTTCAGAAAAACATATATTTGGTGCTGCCAAACTTAAAAAAAAACAAAACCCAATTATTTCCTCAAAGTGCCTTTTTGAGTCACCAAGGAGATAAGAATTACAATTTGTTCATTTAGAATTCTTATCATAGTCTATTTGTAGTTGTGTGTAAAGAAGTATCCACACTTAAGAACTGTATTGTGTTGGTTATTCAGTTACATTCCTGGATACATGGATCTAACTGGCAATGGCTCATTACTCTCTTGTATGGGAAGTGCTGCCTTTGGGAAGTCCTCAGGGCTAGCAAGTATTAGTGTAAAACTTGTCATAACAGGCATGAGAATGTTTTTGGATTCTGATTTTAGGTGGCAAAATTGCTCAAGGGCTCCAGCTGTACAGTCTTAAATCCTTCAGTGTGTTGGAGCCGGGAGCATGATTCCTATGCACTGCTTCTGGACAGTGGTTCAGCACACATGGGCATTAATGCTGCCTTTCTATAGAAGACACTGCCTCTTTTTCCAGGCTTGGCCTGGAAACACTGGCTTGTTGGCCTTCCCAAACTCTTCTTCATAGACTCTGACAGGGAAGTCTAGGATGTCTTGCAAATCTTTCCTTCTCTTTCTCCCTCATTTTGAGGCAGAATTCTAACCCACAGATAGTTACCCCCCCCCCCATGTTACTAGTGTCAAGTAAGAAATAAAACCAAGATTTTATTCTGAAAGAGTATTGCAATTAGGGGGTAGACATATCAACATGATAATACTTTGACCATCAAAGCTGTACTATCAGAAGAGAAAAGCTTTTCTTTTGTGGGGAAGATTTCATGATGGGTTGTTCTTTGTTCTAGTGCTGAAAATTGAGCCAAAGCTGGGTGCTGGTGGCTCATGCCTGTAATTCTAGGTACTTAGGAGGCTGAGATTTGAGGATTGCTGTTTGATGTCAGTCCCGGAAAGAAAGTCAGTGAGATTTATCTCTAATTAATCACAGAAAGAGTTGGAAGTGGTGCTGTGGACCAAGTGTCAGAGTGCTAGTGAAAAGGAGCTCAGGGACAGTACCCAGGACCAGAAAAAAAATGAACCAAAGTTCAGAGACCTAGAAGAAATGAAGAACTCTGATTAAAGTTCAATTAAGTCAAATAATGGAACATTTTAGCCAATTAGGTAGTGGTGACAAACAGTTCAACTAATAGTTTCTTATACAACTTACAGGAATTTGTGTTTTGCTTTATCATAGGTGAACAAGGAGTTCACTCACTTGTCTTGGTCCATGAGGCAGGTAGTTCTCTTCTGTAGAGTCCATTTCTGAGAATCCAAAAGAGAAAGAAGGATTTTTATTATCACTCTTTTTCAAAAAGAGAAGATGTGACTGAAATTTGGATTTACTTTGCCCTCTCATAATTTTGTGTCAACTTTAAGGATTTTCCTATGAAATATTTTGCTTTTTGCACAATGGAATTTTTGATCCTTTCTCAGCCTTAATTTTTGTAAACTGAGAACATGAAGACTGATATTGGCAGTTCTGGGGTTCAAACTCAGGGCTGTCCCCAATTACTAAGTAGGCCTGCTATCCTATGAACCACACCTTCAGTACTGTTTTGCTTTTTATTTATTTATTTTTTTTCTGGTAAAGTCTCACATTTTTTGCCCATGGCTAGCCTCTAACCATGATCATACTATGGCCTCCTACATACCTGGAAACATACAAATAGTCCACCATATTCTGTTGATTAAAATGGAGCCTTACTTTTTTTGTTCAGGCTACCATAGAACAGTAAAGTTTCTGGTCTCCATCTTATATGTATTTGGGATTACCAGAATAAACCACTGTACCCAGTTCCTTAGAGTAATTGTCTAAAGTTCCTATTGTTAAACTGCAGTTTGTTTTAAAAGATTATACTAGGGGGAAAAATCAATATAACTCTTCTGTATTTGCAAGAATGTTGTGGAAGGGGCTGGGAGTATGGCCTAGTGGCAAGAGTGCTTGCCTCCTACACATGAAGCTCTCAGTTCGATTCCCCAACACCACATATATGGAAAACAGCCAGAGGGGGCGCTGTGGCTCAAGTGGCAGAATGCTAGCCTTGAGCAAGAAGAGGCCAGGGACAGTGCTCAGGCCCTGAGTCCAAGGCCCAGGACTGGCCAAAAAAAAAAAAAAAAAAGAATGTTGTGGAAAATACAAGTTCAACATAAATATATGAGACTTGAAAGGACAAGTAAAATCAGAAGAACTATGAACAAGAGGGAAGAGGAATGTATTTGTTTTTAACCAACAGATGTTGTAATTATCTGTTTTATTATTTATTTATTTTTCCTGCTAGGAAGCTTAAAGCAAAAAATACAATCCATGTCTTAGAAATGTGTTTGTTCCTTTTGATCTACTGAGGCTTTACTTACCTTTTAGCAAGTGTCATGGAGTGTTTTTTATGCAGGAATTCCTTTGAACTTAGCCCTATCTGTACTATCAATGAACTTAAGGCATAACTTGGCTTCAATTTTCCAAGTCATGCAGGGGATTCCATCAGTGAAAACTTTCTCAAACCTATGCATGTTTTTTATCACCATATACATTGCACACATGCTTCCCTCTATTTCTAAGACATTTCAGGACAGTAAATGAAGAATCACCATTCCACACTCTAGGCAACTGTGTTATGATGAGTTTAGCTCATGATGTTGAATTTAATGGTTGGATTCCAAATTTAATGAATCCACCTTATAAAAATATTTTCTCTATGTTACATAAGGCAGATGCAAATTCCACAAGTTCTTCATATTTTGGTTAAGATTTAAGTCTCAGCAAGAAGAAGAAAGTGGAGTGCTCACTGTTCATAGAATTTGGGAGATGTCAAAAGACGAAATATGGGAAAGGAGTATCCCCACAACAAACAAAACAAACAAACAAACAATAGTGATCATAGTTGATCAGTAAATGTATTGACGGTAGAATTCATTCCTGAAGTGACATATAAATAATAACTGATCTGAGGTGCTTACATCCTGTGGCTTTTCCAAGATGTGGCCTAGAACAATATCAGAATATGAACCCTTTAAACATAAATACATAACTAATAAACATATGCATGTGCACATTTGTATACACATATGCATTTAACATGTGGAGAAAATTTTAATGAAGAATACTTTATTTCTTATTAGCTCCACTAGCAAAATCCATCATCACTGGTACCAACTGCAAAGAGGTAATATCTAGAAGTATGGTGATATCTTTAAACCCATGTATTTAAAATTTGTAAAGAAATAAAAAGACCTTAGAAGAGTCTTTTGTCTTTTCTCTATTTAAAATGTGATTAAAGGAGTATTTAACAATGATTTCCTCAAGAAACCACCTGTTTCCCAGGGTTTCTCTGAGCTCCTTACTTATTGTTGAAATATTTATGTAAGTAAAATTGGCGAAGGCTCTGAGCTGTTGAGTTGGAACAAATGATAGACTCAACTTAGGTATGGATAGGTGCTACTTCTCACCCCACTATCTCTTGGAATAAAATTGAGGAGCAGAGAGAGATTCATTCCTGGGTAATATTAGAGAATTGGCTTTGAAAAGAGTTCCCCATGATGGGTCTACCCACAAGAAATCCCTTAGAGGTTCAGTAATAAAAACGTGTATCTGTATATCCCTACCAATACTCCTAGAAAACAGAATGGGTGAGACTTTCCTCCTAAGAGAAGTATTATTTTTAAGTAGTCTTTTTTAAAATTTGTGGCCATTCCAGTGTGGAATGTGGTATTCCCGTGTAACATATCCTTTACTTATCACCTCCAGTTTATCTTGGTATGTTTTATCTGTACTAAAAATTCTTTTTTTTTTTTTTTTTGGCCAGTCCTGGGCCTTGGACTCAGGGCCTGAGCACCATCCCTGGCTTCTTCCCGCTCAAGGCTAGCACTCTACCACCTGAGCCACAGCGCCCCTTCTGGCCGTTTTCTATATATGTGGTGCTGGGGAATTGAACCAAGAGCTTCATGTGTAGGAGGCAAGCATTCTTGCCACAAGGCCATATTCCCAGCCCCCTAAAAACTCTTAAAAAAATAAAAATAAAAAAAAACAATAACAACTAGCCAATGGTTTATTTCCACTTGGGAATCTTGCCTTATAATGGTCTCTGAAATCTTAGCATTAAGGGAAACATCAACTTCCTGGCTGATAATCAGTTTGGAGTTGTATTTTACTAAGAACTGAGTCTGCTTGCACCGTTATCCAAATACACTTTACACCTGAGCGAGAACCTTAATATAAATCATTCTTCTTTGAAAGTTGGACCTAGAAGTGGGAGATATGCATATCTGTGGCTGCCTGTAAAATGTTAGGCAACTCTTTTCCAAGAGTCTTACATTTACTGCAGTTTTAATCTTCTGAAAATGATAATGGGCAATTTCTAATCATAGAAATGTCCCCCTTGTTTACATCATCTTGCCTGAAATACAAATTTAGCTCCCACAACCTACAGTGATTATGTTGCTTTGTCTTTGCCTCTGCTGATCTTCTTACTTGCTTGTGGAATGCTTCTATACTTCCCATTTAAACTTCATTAGAAAAATAGATAATGGTTTCTGCTGGGGATGACCTGGTTCAAGTGTATCTCCTATGGCACCCTTCCTCACTTTAAGAGTGACCATGACAGCATCATAAGCCCCAGTGGTCATTATATTTTAAACTCATTATAAAAGGATTTGTCAAAAGATGTAATCAGAGATTTTCTGCCTGACTTTCTATGTTTTACTAGTAGCAAAAGACATTGGAAGAATAGAATGATCACACAGGAACACTGAATTAGTGAACTAATTCAATTAATGAATTAGTGCAAGGGGAAAAAAGTATTATCTATAAGGTTAAATTGAAGCCAAGAAGTAGGAGCCCAAATTTATTGCAGAAACCAAGCCACAATGATTTGTAATCTTGAAGAGATTTTTGTCTTAGGGCCATGACTTCTGCTGCATTATGAGTTTGCACAAGGCCATTCTCCATTACTCAGAGGACCTCCACTTTCTCTAGGATTGAAGAGCTGGAATTCAGGTGAATGAAGTGGCACACACCAGTTAACTTAGGCAGGTGAATTGTGAGTCTGACACCAGCCTGGTCTACATAACTCAAAAATTAAAATTATACAATATAGGTAGAGTTGATGTCTCTTATTTCTTCACTTCTACACATGTTCTAGACCACATATGTAATTTGTCACTTCTTTCTCTGCATACTTCTTTGTATTGCATCTTAAATAACACTTCTCTCATTTCTGAGAACTAGACAATGCTTTTGTTTTATTATTGTTATTATTAATTTTTTAAAGAATACTCTTAGCACCACATATGTCAGTGAAGCTATATGTTCTTTGTGGAACTCAAGAACAAAACCTGCAGAGAAAACAACCACAACAGTACTTAAGAACTTTTAACATTTTCACCTTTATCAGTTCATGTCATATAAAAAGGAAAAAATAGAACTTTAATTATTCACTCAGATGATTTTAAATTGGGATCATTGCAAATGGAAGGAAGGAAAGCAGAATGATACTGCAGGGGAAGAAAAAGTGGTATTTTAAACTACCCTATTTTTTTTCAGGATTATGTACAAATGAGGGTTTTTTTGTTCATTCCTGTTATAGTAGACTAACTGAAGGTCAGTTTGAGCATCACAATCTAGGATACTTTTTGCTTTTGTATAGATACAGTGATTTGGCCTTGAAAGATATCTGCATCAAATAAAAAAGGTCTGCTTTCTTACTTATAAAATGAAATAGCATACAATTTATAAGGCTCTCTATCTTTTCAGTGAACATGAATAAATATCCAAGTCATGTTTTTTTTTTCTGTGAGAACTGGATTATGGAACCTTGAGCCACTTAAAAGTAAATAGAAAATTAACTAAATTTTCTCTATTAATATTCTGATTCTTCCGCGAAGTGACTCTCATGAATTCTCTATATCATATTATTTTTATAACAGAATTGGAATTGTCTAGGTTCAAATCACAATAATAACCTCAGCCTACAGGCTCCTCTACTTTTGAGGTTCATGCCATTGATAGATGAGGGCACTTTTTTTTGGAAGATTAGTATGAAAAAATGGATATGGAAGCCCATAAATATAAGTTGATCTTGATCTACCCAATGGTAGGAAATGCCACTGAGATGAGGGAAAATTGAAACGTTATAAAGGTAGGAAATTGGGATTACCAAGAGACCCATTGCCTAAAACAGATGGGAGATAATGTGAAGAAATAAGCATGTTTGTAGGACAGTAAATTCACAAACAGATTGATTCACTTGCCCTAGGAAGGGAGCCACCCACAATGCATTCAATATTTTTATCTCTGAACCATAGTCTAATGAGGTTAGGACAGAGTAGTCTAAGAACTAGGAGATTAGAGAGCTTCAAATCTATATTTACAAAAACTTAGCATCCTGGCCAGTCACACCTTCCCCTCATTTCCCATTTCCTTTCCTCCATCTTAGCTTCTATTTCTAGAAAAAGAAAATAGCCATGCATAGTAGCAGTGGGCAAGAGCTTTGAGGGGCCTGTAGTTACAGAAAGGGAGGTTTGAATATCTATATTAATTAAAGTATTGTTGTTGGGTGCATGAGAAAGAGGCAGTACCTTTAACAGATACAGGGCATTCCTGAGGGAGAGTAAGTTTTGGGACTTAAAGCCTCCCATTTGCTTCAACAACGTATAGTCAGCTTGTAAGGAAACACTGTTTTTGTGTTATGTTTATTCAATTATTGAATAATGCTGATTAGCATTATGATGTTTCATCACTGTTTTTTCAGCTGTTACATGAATAATAAAGATGAGATTGAAAAGAAACCATTACATATGGAGGTGCTTGCTCTATTTCAGGCATTTGGAAATTAGGCTAGCTGAGTCCAATAGCACAGAACTAATGAAAGAAGATAAATTTAAAAAGTTCATTAGAGTGAATGCTTAAATATCATTGGTAACATTCAATTACACAGTTTATCCCCATGCCTTTATCATCTCAATTGAATTTTGTGTTAATGTATCAGAAACACCTAATATTGTGCATGATGTCTTTATCTTTTTTTTTCTTTTTTTTTATTATCAAACTGAATTACAGAGAGGTTACAGTTTCATACCTTAGGCATTGGATACATTTCTTGTACTGTTTGTTACCTTGTCCCTCGTTCCGCATCCCCCTCCCCCTTTCCCTTTCCCCACCATGAGTTGTTCAGTTCATTTACACCAAACAGTTTGCAAATATTGCTTTTGTAGTTGTTTGTCTTTTTTTCCCCTGTGTCTCTCGAATTTGGTATTCCTTCAATTTCCTAGTTCTAATACCAGTATACACGGTTTCCAATATACTCAGATAAGATACAGAGATAGTGTAGGTACAACCACAGGACGGTGATACAAGAAGATCAATAGTTGAAGCTACACTTACACATGGGACGTTGAAAGTATTTACAACTGTGATATAACAATCATTTCCATAACATGGAGTTCATTTCACTTAGCATCATCGTATGGGTTCGTAAGGGTATAGCTACTGGGCTCTTGTGATCCTCTGCTGTAACTTGCCTAAACCTGTGCTAATTATTCCCTATAAGGGAGACCATAGAGTCCATGTTTCTTTGGGTCTGGCTCACTTCACTTAGTATAATTTTTTCCAAGTCCTTCCATTGCCTTACAAATGGGGCAATGTCATTCTTTCTGATAGAGGCATAAAATTCCATTGTGTATATGTACCACATTTTCCTGATCCATTCTACTAAGGGGCACCTGGGTTGGTTCCAGATTTTAGCTATGACAAATTGTGCTGCAATGAACATTGTTGTGCTGGTGGCTTAAGTTTGATTTTGCTTGTGGTCTTTTGGATAGATACCCAAAAGTAGGGCGGCTAGGTCATAGGAGAGTTCTATGTTTAGCCTTCTGAGGAATCTCCATACCACTTGTCAGTGTGGCTGATTCAGTTTACATTCCCACCAGCAATGAAGTAGGGTTCCCTTTTTGCCAAATCCCCTCCAACAATTGTTGTTGTTAGTTTTCCTGATATAGGACATTCTTACTGGGGTGAGATGGAATCTCAATGTTGTTTTGATTTGCATTTCTTTTATGGCCAGTGATATAGAGCACTTTTTCATATGTCTCTTGGCCATTCTCATTTATTCATCAGAGAAGTCCCTTTTTAAGTCTGTAGCCCACTTGATGAGGGGGCTATTGGTTCTTTGTGGTTTGTTCTGGATGAAGGTAAGTTTTTAGTTCTGCATATATTCTAGATGTGAGGCCTTTGTCCGTTGAATGTCCAGTAAAGATGTTCTCCCACTCTGTGGGCTTTCTGTATATCTTGCGAGCTATGTCCTTTGCCCTGCAGAATCTCTGCAGTTTGATGCAGTTCCTTTTGTCCAACCTTTCTTTGATTTGTAGGTCTTTGTTAAGGAAGTTCCATCCTGCGCCAAGGAGCCCAAGTGTTTCTCCTATTCCTTCCTTTAGTGTTTTCAGGGTGTCTGATTTGAGTTCGAGGTCTTTGATTCATTTGGAATTGATTTTGGTGCAGGGTGATATATAAGGATCTAGTTTTAGTTTGTTGCATGTGTTGAACCAGTTTTGCCAGCACCACTTGTTAAAGAGGCTATCTTTCTTCCAAACTATTGTTTAAGCTCCTTTATCAAAGATTAAGTAGGCATAGTTCTGTGGGTTCATTTCTGGGTCTTCAATTCAGTTCCATTGGTCTTCAGGTGTGTTCCGGTGTCAATACCAAGCTGTTTTTATTACTATAGCTATATAATACAGCTTGAAGTTGAGTATTGTAATTCTTCCAGCACTGTTCTTTCTGCTTAGGATTGTTTTACTATTCTGGTCTTTTATTGTTCCATTTGAATTTCTGGATTGCTTCCTCTATTTCATTAAAAAATGGTGTTGGGATATTAATGGGTATTGCATTGGATTTGTAGATAGGCTTTGGCAATATTGCCATTTTGATTATATTGATCCTCCCAATCCAGGAGCATGGGATACTTTTCCATTTCCTTAGTTCTGCCTTAATTTCATTTTTCATGTTTTTAAAGTTCTCATCATAGAGGTCTTTCACTTCTTTGGATAAGGTTATTCCTAGGTATTTTATGTTTTTTGAGGCTATTGCAAAAGGAATTACTTTCCTGACTTCAGCCTCAGTCTTTGGGTCATTAGCATAGAGAAAGCCTGTTGATTTTTGAGGGTTTATTTTACATCCTGCAACTTTGCCAAAGTTTTGGATAAGCTCTAGTAGCTTGGGGGGTAGCGTTTATGGGGTCCTTTAGGTATAGTATCATATCATCTGCGAAGAGAGAAAGTTTAACTTTATCTTTTCCTATTTGGATCCCCTTTATATTTTCTTCTTGCCTAATTGCTCTGGCTAGGAATTCTAGTACTATGTTGAAGAGCAGGGGAGAGAGTGGACATCCCTGCCTTGTTCCTGATTTTAAAGGAAATGGCTTTAGTTTCTCAGCATTTAGAGTTATGCTTGCTGTTGGTTTGTCATAAACTGTCTTGATTATATTCAGGAATGTTCCCTGGAATCCCAGTTTTTCCAGGGCTTTTAGCATAAATTGGTGCTGGATTTTATCGAATGCCTTTCTGCATCCAGTGATATAACCATGTGGTTCTTAACCTTGCTCCAGTTGATATGGTGGACTACATTAATTGACTTGTGTATATTGAACCAACTTTGCATCCCTGGGATGAATCTAGTTTGATTGTGGTGTATGATTTTTTTGATGACCTGCTGACGTTGATTGGCCAGAATTTTGTTGAGAATTTTTGCGTCTATGTTTATCAGGGAAATCGGTCTATAGTTCTCTTTCCGTGATGAGTCCCTGCCTGGTTTGGGGATAAGGGTTATTCTGGCTCCAAAGAATATGTCTGGTAGTGAACTTTCTCTTTCAATTTCATTGAAGAGTTTGAGAAATATTGTTGTGAGTTCTGTTTTGAAGGCCTTGTAGAATTCTGCTGTAAATCCGTCTGGATCTGGCCCTTCTTGCATGGGACATCACTTATTGCCCCTTCATTTGAGTGCTGGATATGGTTCTCTTTCAAAGGTTTAAATCTTCACGGTTGAGTTTGAGGATGTGAATATTTTCTAGGAAATCATCCATTTCTTCCAGTTCTCAAATTTGTTGGCATAAAGGTTTGCAAAATAGTCCCTTATTATGGTCTGAATTTTGGTTAGTTCCGTGGTGATGTTACCTGTTTCATCTCTTTTCTTGTTTATTTGAGTGTGCTACCTTCGTTTTTTTGGTCAGATTTGCTAGGGGTCTGTCTATATTGTTGATTTTTTCAAAGAACCAACTCTTTGTTTTGTTGTTTCTTTCAAATTTTGTCTCCAATTCGTTTAATTCTGATATGATTTTAATTATTTGCTTCTGTCTATTGACTTGGGGTTGGCTTGTTCTCTCTTGAGGAGATTAAGGTGCTTCCTCAAGTTGTTGAGTTGCTGTTTCTCCAGTTTGTTGGTGTAGGCACTCAGAGATATAAATTTCCCTCTGAGTATTGCCTTTGCTGTGTCCCAAAGGAGCTGGTACTTTGTGTCCTCATCTTGATTGAGTTCCATAAACAATTGTATTTCTGTTTTAATTTCTTCAATGACCCACTGATGGTTCAGCAGTGTGTTGTTGAGTCTCCATGAACTGTTGGATTTTCTGTGGTGGCTGTTTGAGATGAGCTCTAATTTTATTCCATTGTTGTCTGAGAAAGTGCAAAGAATTGTTTTGATATTTCTGAATTTGTACAGATTTTCTTTGTGCCCTAAGATGTGATCTATTTTGGAGAATGTTCCAAGTGCTGCTGAAAAGAATGTGAATTCTGTTTTTGCAGGGTGGAAGATTCTGTAGATATCTATTAAGTCAAGTTGGTCTATGCAATTGTTTAGTTCTGTGGTTTCTTTGTTCAGTCTTTGGCGTGTTGTTCTGTCCAGAGGTGATAGTGGAGTGTTAAAGTCCCCAACTATCAATGCGTTTGGGTCTATGAGTGTTTTCAGAGTCAGTAGTGTTTGTTTGATGAAGTTGGGTGCTCCTGTATTTGGTTTGTATATATTTAGGATGGATATATGTTCCTATAGAAGAGATCCCTTGACTAGTATGAAGTAACCTTCTTTGTCTCTTCTTAACTTTTTAAATTTGAAGTCAATTTTTTCTGATACTAGGATTGCATCTCCAGCCTGCTTATGGGGTGCCATTTGCTTGATAGATTTGATTCCAGCCTTTCACTTTTAGAAGATGTTTACTTTTGCTGGATAGATGTGTTACTTGGAGGCAGCAGAGAGATGGATCTTGATTTTTGATGCAACTTATGAGCCTATGTCATTTGATTGGCGAAGTAAGTCTATTAATGTTGAGAGTTAGGATTGAGAGCTTATCATTTGTTCCTTTCATTATCCATATCTTGTTAAAGGCTGAGTATTCCTATATGTTGATCTGATATTCTGGTTTACTATTTAGGGTTCATTTCTCTGTCTGTTTTTGGGATCTTGATTATTTTCCGTGTATAGTACAACTTTGAGTATTTTTTTGTAAAGCTGGTTTGGTGGAGATATATTGTTTCAGTTTTTCCTACTGTGGATGACTTTTATTTGACCTTTGGCTATGAATGAGAGTTTAGCTGGGTACAGTATTCTTTGTTGGTAGTTATTTTTATTTAGGTTTTGGCATACCTCATTCCAGGCTTTCCTTGCTTTCATCATCTATGCTGAGAAGTCTGGGGGTAATTCTGATTGCTTTTTTTTACATGTGATTATTTTCTTCTTCCTAACAGCTTTAAGGATTCTTCCTTGTATTCTATTGATCCTGTTTTGATCACACTGTGTCGGTAAGGTGGTTTGAAGTTCTAAATGCTTCTTGTATCTGTATAGGCCTATCCTTCTGGATATTTGGGAAGTTCTTGGCTAATATTCTGTTTAATAGGTTGCCTATTCCATTAGCTGCCTTCTCCAGGTTTTCCTCAATAACTATAATCCTTAAATTGGGCTTCCTGATTGTATCTTGAATCTCCTGGAGTGATCTGTTTAGTTGATTGGATTGGTTTTGTATTGATTTTTTATATTTCTCCATAGATTCTAGGGAATCTTCAACTCCTGAGATTCAATCCTCTGCTTCAGTTAGTAGGGACTGTAGGCTAGGTACTTGATTCCGAATCTCTTTTCCTTCTGACTGGACTTTCCTGGTGATCTCCATGTCCTTACTATACTTATCTGTTAGGTCCTGCATGGACTTCTTTACTTCATTTGCTTCATTAATTTGGTTTTGTGTGTTGTCTCTCAACTCTTTAATGTTGTGCCAAGTCGCAAGACCACCCCCAAGAAGACCACCGAGATTCAGACACTCCGAAATGCAAAAGCAAGGCAAGGCTTTATTTAACGAGCTGCCAACTCGGGCCTCGTCCTACCCACCGACACAGCGGAGGTTAGGAGGAAGCCCCGAGCTGTGATTACACAGGGCTTATAAAGGCAAAGAACAAGGTTACAACAATCAGCTGTGCAAGCAATATTAGAACACAGGTACAAATCTGATTGGCTCAGGGTTCGATTCTAAAATGGGGTTCACGTGGTGGGGCCTGACTTCAAAGTCTGGCACCTCATTTCCCCCTTTTTCTTTTTGGTACCTTGGGAGCCAATCATGGCTCCATTCTGTCCATTTCAATGGCTTGCATGTCTAGGGGATGATATAGAGGTAAGGCATGGGCCAATAGGGCCCAATGTAGTAACCAAAGGGCCTGTCACCATTTCTTACAAGAATAGTCTCTGTACCTCTGTTTTGCATGTCTCTAGTTTATCCTGCCTCATCTTCCCAAAAACAACTCTGGTCCCTTGATTTTAAAGGGGGGCTGATGGGTGAAGATCATCCATCTTCTGTAACTTCTTCAGGCTGACTCAGGGGCGTAGACCTTACCTAGCCAGGAACCTATAACCTTAGTCTCAGTCTAACTTTCTTTTCTTGAGGCAAAGGCAAAGCGGCTGAGTTGGGTGCTTGGAGACCTCCCATGTTCCATCACGGTAGTTGTCATCCAGGGCAAAGGGGTCAGCTGGCCTGACGTGGAAGCAATGAACCCAAGTGGCGATGCCGTCTAGGGTCCCTTCCACCGTGGTTCTTAGAACTTCAGTCCCCCGGTCTGAATAAATGGGGGGTAGGGACAGAAGCAGAATCATATCGTTTAAAGTCCAATTCATTTTCTCTACCTGTCCTGCACTCTGGGGTCTATAAGCACAATGCAATTTCCAATCCGTCCCCAGTGCTGCAGCTATTCTTTTTTTTTTTTGCAAACGAGCTGCCAACTCGGGCCTCATCCTATTAGCTGACTCTTGAAACTCAATTATCTTTCTATTTGTGGAGGCCATGAATTTTTCCATTAATTTTTGGTTTGCCTCCTTATGCTCTAGAATAGTTGACTGAAGAGATTCAAACTTTTCATTTAACATTCTTTTTTTTTTTTTTTTTTTTTTTTTTGTGCAGTCCTAGGCCATGAACTCAGGGCCTGAGCACTGTCCCTGGCTTCTTTTTGCTCAAGGCTAGCACTCTGCCACTTGAGCCACAGCGCCCCTTCTGGCCATTTTCTGTATATGTGGTGCTGAGGAATCGAACCCAGGGCCTCATGTATACAAGGCAAGCACTTTTGCCACTAGGCCATATCCCCAGCCCTCATTTAACATTCTTAGTAGACTTCTCTGCTTCCTGCTTGTTTTGAGTGAGATGAGCCTTCATTGCTTGCCATCTTTCTTGTGTTTCTTCTGCCCATTTGGATTGGGAATTCCAATCTACAAGCACTCGTGAGCACCATTTAAGACCCAAAGCAGACCTTACCAAGCACTGTTGTGTAAATCTAAGAGGTTCACAATTATATACAGATACCTTGTATATCTGTATATAAAATTAGATTTGGTGTTCCTAAATAATACAATATCAATATAACAACCACTCCCGAGTCCTGTATTCAGTACTTTTTTATTTACTGTTACACCCCTATGGGCAATTTTTGTTCTTATATTAAGTTCTTTTTGGACTGTATGGCTTTGTCTTTGAACCCCTTTGATTCACTCTGTATGAGCAGAGATACCCTCTATCCAATAACCAGGGGTCAATTGAATCTGGAGGTCGTGGAAGTAAGTCAGGAGGGTAAGTTAGAGATAGTAAAGAGAATAGAGTAAAGTGTATGGGGGGTGATGATTTGATTTAGTTTCAGTGACGTGGAAATGTGGAGAAGAGTAGAATCAGTAGAAAGAACAAGGGTACAATGATAGTCAATGGAGTGTTAGCAGAAAAGAGTAGAGGAGTTATTCATAGGAAAGCAAATTTTTGACGAAAACAATGAGAAGAGAGAAATAAAGAAAAAATACTGAAGACAAATTCAGAAAACAGAAAAAAGTTATTTAAAAAAAGAGAAAAAAAAAAACAGTAAAATGCACAACCAAAAAAAACGCCCCCAAAAAAACCAAACCAAAACAACAACAACAAAAAAACTTGATAAAGCAAACAGGTATAAATGGAGAACCAAAAAACCAATGATGTTTCAGAAATGAGGAAAAAAAAAAAAAGAAGAAAATGAAACAAAGCTTAAAAAAAAAGCTTGAAAAAAGCTTGAAAAAAAATGGAGTCTTCCTTGTTTGGGTGGGCTTTCCCCAGTTTTTGGTTTCCTTGTGATGGTCTGCAGTCTATTTTGCTGCTTGGCTGGTTTGACTTGCTTTGAGTTTGCAGGGGGTGGATCTGCTTTGACCCTCCTCCCTTGTTAGTGAAATCCTGGGGCTCTCTGGTTCGCACAGCTTGCAGGTAGGACATGGGTCTCCTCTGTAGATGGGGTATGTGAACGGTCTTGGGAACCGTGGCTCCTCCCGTCTGCTGTGGAGCCACTGCCTTTAATGCCTGGCTATGAATAGGCTGTATACTCAGCAGGGTGGGGCGCCTCTGGCCTTGTTTACCTGGTTGAGATTCGCTTGCCTGGGGGAGGTTCCTCCCTCCTGGGCCTGGTAGCCACCTGGGTAGAACTGGCTATGGAATTCATCTCCGTTTTGGGCTGGGAGTTGGGCTTCCCCTGTGACAGGACCCATTATCTGTCTTGGGAACTGTTTGTTCTTCCATTTGGCTGTTCTGTCCCGCTGGTAGCTCCTTGCTGCTTTCAGTTTTAATTTAGAAATTACAGCGGGGAGGCAACTCTGAGTGTGTGAGCTGCAGACCAAAACAAGCCTCCCGCCAGGGCAGGGGGCATTCTCCTGGGTGGAGCTGGCTCTCACTGATTGGTCCCTCTTGCCCTTTTCAAAGATGGCCGCTTTGTCCTCACTTTCCCCAGGCCTGCTTTTGTTCCAGTCTGGTCTGGCCCTATGCCATTGTCAAAGATGGCGCTTTGTTCTGGCGGTGGGGAAGGAGCTGCTCTGTGGGCACAAGTGAGAATGTGTTTTGTGGGGGTCCTCATGCTTTCTCTGTGATTTCAGCCCATCTGTGCTCAGCCTGCAATCTGTCTGTATGCCGCCGTCTGGAGGATTTCTACCCGGTGTCCGTTGAGTGCTTTAGCTGTGGGAGTGTGGGGTGCTGTGCCAGCACCAGCACTGGCATGGCGGCGGGTTGTCACCCAGAGCTCATATCTGTGTTTTCAGGCCAGCAACGTCGATTTTTCATTCCTGACCATAATCCCTGTACTGTAATAACTTACTTTTGCGGTCTTTCTAGGAGTAAAAGTTTCTATGGGATGGGAAAACTGCGATGTTGGAGGGAGCTCAGCTAGGGCTCTGCTGCTCCTCTGCCGTCTTCCCCCAGACTCCTATCTTTATCTTTTTAACTGAGAATTTTAAAGGCAATTTTAGATTAACAGAAGAATAAAGCCGAAAATAAAGATGGTTCCCATATTAACTCTTTCTCGTTTCCCACATTACTAACAATCTTACATCATGTAATTTCAACCAGATAATGTAATTCAGATCTCATGAAAATGAACAGCAAGTATAACATGATAGAACAGAAAAGGACAGATCACTCCTTAAGGTGTTTGCTGTTGGCAATAAGGAAAAAATAATGGAAATGGAAACCAAGTAGAAGAATAGACCAAATGTGTTTTTCTATTGTTGGTGGTGATAGTGGTGTTTGCTTTAATTGTTCTCTCCATTTTTATTCTGGTTTGGGTTTATAGGATTTGTAAATGTTTTTAAAAGCTGAAGAGAAATAGCCAAGTATAGGGCCTGGCAAAGACAAGAGAAAGCAAGAAAACAAGAATACATGCTGGAGAGGTAGAAGAAGCTATTACAGGGGATTGTTCTTTAGTAATAAAGCACAATACTTGGGGACGTTCTTCTGAGATTTGAGAGAAATGAGTGAAATTGAAAAGTTATATAATTGGGATGAAAGGAAATCAAATATTTCAATCCTATTGGTCTTGATTTTTGGGTCAGTATTTCTTAAGAGATGGGCTGAGAAAGGAGGAAGTGCCGATTAAAGAAACATTTGTCTGACAACAAGAAAGGTGCAAAATGAGTGTGCTTGATGGGAGAAGTGTGTGCGTGTGTGTGTGTGTGTGTGTAAAACCTTGTAATTGTGGAACTGCTTGGGTGGATGCAGGGGAGGAGGAAGAAAAAGAATGATGGAAGCTGAAAAATATTGAAGGACTTTGTGCATCTGTATGAAGATGTAATAAGGACACTCACTATATCTGTCAGATAATAGTGAGGTAGAGAGATGGAAAGAGATGTTGCTTATTATTTTAAAATCCTAGAATAAAAAACCTCACTAGTGGTGCTGATAGTGGTATTGGCATCATATAAGTTACAAGCCTAGGAAATGGTGTTATTTCTACTCATCTTTGAAATCAGGCTGAAATGCTTGAACATATATAGTATAATAAAACTATACTAACAAAATGTTCTTTTGTAAGTTTGTATATATAATGCATTAGGATTTAAGTCATTACCATTGAAAAAAGTCAGGCAATTCTTGTTAGAAAAAATTACTGTGAGTATTTGACAGCTAAAGAGCTAAATGTAACTGTTGGGGTATGAAAAATTATCTATCAGTATCTTCACAATAACATCAGTTCAGGTCATTGGAGATTCAGAGATAAGTTATGTTTTATTGGTTCTGTTCATGATTAGTAGTTGAAGGTCAATTAATTCTGAAGCTCTCTCTAATCATAAAGAACTACAACTTGATTTTCATACCAACAATACTTCTTCACCCTTTCCCAAAGTAAAAAGAAGTAAGCACGCTTATCCTGGCATGATTTGCGTTCAAGAAAAGCCCATGTTATTCCTATCCTTGAAGCTGACGACAGCAGAATCGATAGAAAAGGGATCACAGTTACAGGTAGAGGTGAAATTGTATAGCTGGTTTCATTACTGAAAGCAAGAAAAGATGAAAATATTCAGTGATTTGTTTAGCAAGAAATAGACACCTTAGTATTGCTTCTGTGACTGTGCAAAGTACGGTGGAGAGAAAATGGGCACATTGAAATCATGGCTCTCAAGGATAATAGAGAATATGACCACGAAGAATGAAATATGGAATAAGAACTCCTGGGCTTTAATAAGTGACATGCTTTTGGAATGTGAAAGAATAAAAACCATTTTTCTATGGTATAATTTCCTTATGTTAAAAAGAAGGCAATTTTATAGTAAAAAAATAAAGAAGCCCATATTTACCATATTGAAAAGATCTGATTACAAAATTATAGAATGTCAAAGAGTTTGCTACTCATTGCAAATGCACAAAGCTTGTGGACACTTTATGCATTTGATAATTAGTATTGGCTGCTTATTACTTACCACAAGTTTTGGTGTCAGTGTTAGGAAAAGTAATCACGATAAGAAAAGTCTTTGGCCCCAAAGAGCTTTCATGCTGATAGTGAGACAGTTAGCCAATATTATCATTCAAAGATTTAATTTCAGTTATAAATAAATGTTTGGAAAAGTAAAGCAAATTGATTTGATAGGATTATCCATTTTAGGTAAGATAGGAATTTCTTATAAGGTGATAACAACAGAGATATCGATGAAACTATTGAGTTAATTTTGCCATGGTTTTGGATTAAAAGTCCCTCTAGCAAATGCAATGTGCCTAGGGTAAGAACGTATGTGGTATCCATTAGGAATAGCAAATCAATAGCTGATGACATAGCAAAATCCAGATATCAAAAAAACAAAACAAAACTGTATAAACTAAATACTGTGGTATGTCATAGAGATGTGTGGAATTAGAGAAGGTAAATATGAGTTAGGTGTTTTTCTTATTCTCTTGTCTCTTTAATAACCAAGAGCTAGGTAACTTACCTCCTTATTTTCTGCCATCAACATTTGCCTGTCTGTTACAGAATCTAGTCTGAGGTTCAGGTAGATAGTTGCAAAGACCCATGGGCTTTGAGCCATCCTTCACCAAAGTAAAACATCATATAATTCCAACCCTATAGCCTTTCATGCATTTCACATAAAAGAACACTAGTCACTCTTCCTGCATACTTTGACCTTTGACTGTAGTTTTCTGTCCTTGTCAACTTCCCTTCTTACTTTTATTATCCAGCCATGTCAGATTCCTTGCTGTTTTCTTTTTTTTTTTTTTTGGCCAGACCTGGGGCTTGGACTCAGGGCATGAGCACTGTCCCTGGCTTCTTTTTGCTCAAGGCTAGCACTCTGCCACTTGAGCCACAGCGCCACTTCTGGCCATTTTCTGTATATGTGGTGCTGGGGAATCGAACCCAGGGCCTCATGTATATGAGGCAGGCACTTTTGCCACTAAGCCATATCCCCAGCCCCTTCCTTGCTGTTTTCTAGACTGTTATATACCCACATTTTTTTGTCTATGCCCTCTGCCTTTTTGCTCACTTTCTTGATGTGTTTTGGGAATAGCTACAGTTGGTTTCTCTGTCAGGGCTTTGTTTTGAACCTCATGCTGTTTATATAGCACTTAGCATGCATCAGTGAAATTCCTTTTGATTCTTCCATTAGACTGTGAGATCCCTGAGGATTTGCACCATATCTGTGTTTCTGTGCGTAGCTCAGTGCCCAGCACCAGGTTCCTTACATCTTTCTAAAAGTGGTGACTGTGGTGCATATTATAGAAAAAATTATTTAAGAGCTAACGCTTGGCCAGGGGAGGTTCCTCCCTCCTGGACAGGGTGACCTCCTGTGCGGAGGTTTAGGCTAGTCACAGCAGAGGATCACAAGAGCCTACTAGCTATGCCTTTATGAATGCATAAGATGATGCTAAGTGAAATAAACTCCATGTTATAGAAATGAGTGTTATATTACTGTTGTAATTACTTTCAACATGCGATGTGAAACCATAGCTTCTATTATTGATGATCCTCTTGTATTCCCTTCCTGTGGTTGTGCCTGCAATATCTCTGTATCTTATCTGAGTACATTGGAAACTGTATATACTGGTATTAGAACTAGGAAAGTGAAAGGGAATATAAAAATCGAGAAACAAAGGATAAAAAGACAAATGACTCAAAAAGCAATACTTGCAAAACCAGTTGGTGTAAACCAACTGAACAATTCATGGGGGGAGAAGGAAAGGGGGAGAGGTTAGGGGGAATGAGGGAGGAGGTAACAAACAGTACAAGAAATGTACCCAAGGCCTAACGTATGAAACTGTAACCTAGCTGTACATCACTTTGACAATAAATAACAAAAATAAAAATAAGAAAAGAGCGAATGCATATATTTAAAGCAGTTGATCATGTTGATCCATGTATCTTTCCCCTTCTGCTTTACAAATCAAATGTCATGTTTAATTGTCCAAGATAGCAATGAAAAACCCTGGTATAAAACAAACAAACAAAAACCCTACTGTTATCTAAAAACACAAATGACAAAAATTTCAATGAGGATATAGAGAAAAGGGAATCTTCATACACTGCTAATGAGAATGTGAGCTGGTGTATTCACTATGGAAAACAGAATAGAGCTTCTGCAAAAATTAAAAATAGACCTACCATATGGTTCCATAATCTCACTACTGGGACTATATCCAGAAGAAATGAAATCAGTGTGTCAGAGAGACATCTGTATTCCCATATTATTGCAGCACATTTCACACTAGTCAGGATGAGGAATCAATCCAAATGCCCAACAATGAATGAATGGATAAAAAAAAGTGTGTGTGTGTGTGTGTGTGTGTGTGTGTGTAACTTTAATGAAAACAAAGCACTCCTTGCTTTTGCATTTTTAATGAAAAATATACGTCTTATGAAATACATAAGAATTATTTCCCTCATTCACATAAATTCCCTTACAGTAAGCTAGCTTAAGGAAAGTCTCATTATTGATCTGCCACCTTTTAGGTTTGCATTATTTCCTCTGATCATTAAATATTTCTTATTTCTGTTTGAGAAACAAAGTGCAAAAGAAGAGAATTGAGAGACCACTGTAGGTATTTTCTATCGCTCATCATAACACATAAGGTAGACTGTGTCATTTTACATGAGAAGAATGTGATCCAAGATAATAAGAATTTTATACAGCAGCTAACTGAAGAGAGAGGTAGGACAAAAACCAACTCTGATAGCCACCAAACTTTTATTTTTACTACATCATGTCCACTCATTAATATTTGACCTAATTAAAAAGGCTTTAGGTTCCTATCACAGTACCACATGAAATCAATACCAGTGCCTAATTAAGTACATTTTCTGAATGTCACAGATTGCTTGTTTAGAAAATTTGCAAAATGATAAGGTTTTCTCCAACCTATGTATGATCTCTGTTTTAAAGGGGGAAAAACAGACTTAGAAGCACAGTGTATGCAATATTTATAGGAGAAATAAAATTAACAGGTCATTTTGAAACAACCTTTTATTTCTAATTCTTTCTTCAAACTAAGGGAAATGGACAGCTGCCTTTGTTGCTAGCTCATTCACCTTAGTCAGTGATGTCAAGATGTCCCCAAATCCAGTTCTTCTATATGAAGCTGTCAATGAACATTCTGATAGTTAACATGTTTTGGGCTTTTAGATTATTCTAGGCAGTTTCTGTGTTCTCTATTTATACTACTTATTGTGTTTGAATTTCAGTATATTCTTTTCATAGAGTTGCTTATAGTCACATTCTATAAATAAAGGAGAATTTAAGAGTTAAATACCAAGTAGAAGCAGGAGAATCACAGTTCCAAGTTGGGCCCAGAGGAATACACAAGCCTGTATCTCAAAAATAACTAAAGTTAAAAAAAAAAAAGGCTGGGAGCACGACTTAAGTGGTAAATTACCTGTCTACCAACTGAGTGACATTAAGACATTAAGTTCAAACTGCAGTACCAATTACAAAAAGGAGAGAAGAAAGGGAGGGAAGAAGGGGCAGTGAGGGAGAAAGAAAAGAAAAGAGAAAAGGAAAGGAAAGAAAGAGAATAAGAAAGTCCTAAATTGAATCCAGATGTTTTGGATCAGGAATCTTGGATTCCAACTTAACTTTACTATTGTTATCTGACTTTTAGGTTAGTACTTTTTGGTTGTAAAAGTTTAAGCAAATAACTTTCTGCCTTTGTAAGAGTCTGCTCTGCTTTGTCTCCTGTGTTAAGGGGAATGGATTATAAAAATGATGTCTCAAGTTGCAACTGAGAAATTAAATGATTGAAATACTAGAAATGACAACTCATGATCTCACAGCAGGAGATCACCATGGTGTAAATATCAGTACTTAGTGCAGCATGATACTTCCACAGATTTTGTTTTCACTTAATATTTCACTGGTGCTTACAACTATCATTTCCTATAGAATTCTATCAGAATTTGGATCAGATTTTGGTAACTCCAAATGGAGATTAACTGCCTAGCATGCAAATGTGTTTATGGGAAGCATAGGACAGGAGATTTGAAGTGAAAACTGCCCTGTGAAGCAGGCTTCTGCTTTATGTTTTGCTAATTGAAGAAAGCAAATCCTCAGAAGGGCAATGGATGGCATAGAAAATCACTCCCACTGATTTCTTACCTGAGCTGGCAGTATTCTCCAAGTAACATGTTTGTTATCCAGATTCCTCGGCTCACCAGGACCTTCCTTTGTGGGTTGAAGAAAGATAGTTGCTGCATTGTGTTTGTCAGCTTTCTACTGGTATGAAAAAAAATAACTGAGAAAAATCCTCCTTTTGATTTTGACTCATGGGTTTGGAAATTTCCATCTGGGGTTACTTGCTTAGGTTACTTTTAGGCCTATAGTGAGGTAAAATGTGGTGGAATCACATGGAAGAGAAAAGATGCTCACCATATAGTGGTAAAGAAGGCAAGAGAAGGGAAAGGAGTGAGGCTAGTAATGCCCTCCGCCCCCCAAACCACCGCTTCAAGGATGCACCCCTAATAGCCTAATTTCTCCAACTAGGCTCTACTTCATGAAGTTTCTAATACCTCCCACTATAGTCATGTTGATTGACAATTTCAGTGCTTGAAATATATCATGTCTTTGACTTTTTAGGGTTTCTATTCTATAATGTGTTGTTATTTTGATAGGTTTGCCTTTGTAAGTGACTTGGTAGTTCGCTCTTGAAGATTTTGATATTCTTCTTTTGTACTTAGCATGTAAGCATAAAAATGATGAGGAGAATTTCTTTTCTTTTTTTTATTAATTGGACATAAATTTTTTTACAAGGTGTTGTGCAAAGAGGGTGCAGTTACATAGTAGGGCAGTGTGTACATTTCTTGTGATATCTTACGACCTGTTTTTCTATCCCTTGTCTAGGTCAGGTTGACATATATGCAATATACAATGTATCAAGAACATATACAGTATTCACAGACTTGGTCTCTACTGTCTCTCCGTCTCCCTTTGTTAACAGTCATATATCAGGGAGATCATGCCCCTTTGTTTTCTGTGTTCTAGGCTTGTCTCACTCAACATTATTTGTTCAAGTTCTGACCATTTCCCTGCAAATAACAGTATTTCACCATTCCTAATCGCTATGTAGTATTCCATTGTGTATAAGTACCATATTTTTTGGATCCATTCGTCTGTGGAGGGGCATCTGGGTTGTTTCCATATTTTGGCTATTGTGAATTGTGCCGCGATAAACATGGAAGTACAAATGCCTTTTTGATATCTTGGATTTTGCTGTTTAGGATAGATGCCTAGGAGTGGTATGGCTGGGTCATAGGGTAGGTCTATATTGAGCTTTTTGAGAAACCTCCATACTGTTCTCCAAAGTGGTTGTACTAATTTGCACTCCCACCAACAATGGAGAAGGGTTCCTCTTTCCCCACAGCCCCTCCAGCATTTGTTGTTTACTGAGTTCAGAGTATAGGCCAGGAGAATTTCTTTTCTAAGCATGGTCTATTTGTGGTGATAAAGACATCCAGTTCATAGCTGTCAATATCTTTCTCCAGATTTGGGACGATTTGTTCTATAATTTCACTGAGCTGATGTCCTGTGCTTTTTCAAGATCCTTTCTGTACATTAGATCCTTCCTATGCATCAAAGACTTACTTACAGGTTGTATCTCCTAACCATGCCCTGTTGTTCATGAAAGATATGGTTATGCTTGTTTATATGTTTGTCATTAGCTAACCGAATGTTGTGATTTCTGAGTCTTGTATTCACCTCTAGTGTGCTCATTTCCCTTGATTTTCATTTCCAAAACGTCCTTCTTTTTTCAGAATCTCTATTTCTTTTTTTAAAAAAATTTTATTGTCAAACTGATGTACAGAGAGATTACAGTTTCATATGTTAGGCATTGGATACATTTCTTGTACTGTTACCTCCTCCCTCATTCCCCCCACCCTGCTCCCCCTTTCCCTTTCACCCCATGAGTTGTTCAGTTGATTTACACTAAACAGTTTTGCAAGTATTGCTTTTGCAGTCGTTTGTCTTTTTTTACCCTGTGTCTCTCGATTTTGATATTCCCTTTCAGATTCCTAGTTCTAATACCACTATACACGGTTTCCAATGTACTCAGATAAGATACAAAGATAGTGCAGGCACAATCACAGGAAGGGGATACAAGAGGATCATCAATAATAGAAGATACGGTTTCACATCGCATGTTGAAAGTAATTACAACTGTGATATAACAGTCGTTTCCATAACATGGAGTTCATTTCACTTAGCATCATCTTATGTGTTCATAAGGGTATAGCTATTGGGGTCTTGTGTCCTCTGCTGTGACTAACCTAAACCCGTGATAATTATTCCCTATGAGGGAGACCATAGAGTCCATGTTTCTTTGGGTCTGGCTCACTTCACTCAGTATAATTTTTTCCAAGTCCTTTCATTTCCTTACGAATGGGGCAATGTCATTCTTTCTGATAGAGGCATAAAATTCCATTGTGTATATGTACCATATTTACCTGATCCATTCACCTACTGAGGGACATCTGGGTTGCTTCCATATTCTGGCTATGAGAAATTGTGCTGTGATGAACATTGTTGTGCTGGTGGCTTTTGTGTGTTCTTCTTAGTGGTCTTTTGGGTAGGTGCCCAAAAGTGGGGCTTATGGGTCATAGGGTAGCTCTATGTTTAGCCTTCTGAGGAATCTCCATACTGCTTTCCAGACTGGCTTTGTTATTGTTAGTTTTCTCAATAAAGGACATTCTTACTAGGGTGAGATGGAATCTCAATGTTGTTTTGATTTGCATTTCTTTTATGGCCAGTGATATAGAGCACTTTTTCATATGTCTCTTGGCCATTCTCATTTATTCATCAGAGAAGTCCCTTTTTAAGTCTGTAGCCCACTTGATGAGGGGGCTATTGGTTCTTTGTGGTTTGTTCTGGATGAAGGTAAGTTTTTAGTTCTGCATATATTCTAGATGTGAGGCCTTTGTCCGTTGAATGGCCGGTAAAGATGTTCTCCCAATCTGTGGGCTTTCTGTATATCTTGCGAGCTATGTCCTTTGCCCTGCAGAATCTCTGCAGTTTGATGCAGTCCCTTTTGTCCAACCTTTCTTTGATTTGTAGGTCTTTGTTAAGGAAGTTCCATCCTGCGCCAAGGAGCCCAAGTGTTTCTCCTACTCCTTCATTTAGTGTTTTCAGGGTATTTGTTTTAATTTTGAGGTCTTTGATCCATTTGAAATTGATTTTGGTGCAAGGTGATATATAAGAATCTAGTTTTAGTTTGTTGTATTATATTCACAAACTGCTTTGTAAAGTGGCACTTCCTTTGCACAGCTACCTAAAGATAATAAAAATTTGAATAGTTATGAATTTCCAGATTAATCATAATGCCTTATTTTTTTGTTTTTGCTTTTTTTTTTAATATTTCTTGAGTTGTTATGCCATGACTTGTATATGGTTTTGTTAGATATCCCTTCCCGTTTTATATGTGTGTGGGTCTTAATTTATGTGGGGTGGGATCTTAATTAGTAGCTTTCTCTTCAGGTCTCAGTTTCTACTATCACTCCCAGGGGAGAAGGCAGAGCATAGTAAAAGAATATAAAACCAAACCAGTTGCTGCAATGTCATAAAAGCTAACTGGAAACCACAAGGGTATCCTCAATCAGGATCGAAAACCTTATATGAGCCAACATAGGGAAATAAAAATTAATAAATATCAAAGTGTTAGTAATGGAGCAATTAAGTGGGGATGGGAAAGGAAAGCAAAAGCAAGATAGGATGGAGAGGGAAGTACATCAGATGAATGTATGAGAAAGAATAGTGACATAATAGAAACTAAAACAAATAGAAAAAAATAATAAAAGCCAGAAAATTGTTCCTCCTTGCTGAAAAACAGGAAGGTAAATACACTGCTTTTCCCCTTTGGAGTATCCTTTTGAAGTTGACTAGGTGATTTAGCCCCACACTGGTTTATAAGATGTTTCATTTTCAGCCCTTGCTAGGACTTGGGAAGAAAAAATAATACAGAGGTGCACACACTGGTGGCTCATGATTGTAACCATAGCTACTCAGGAGGCTAAGATCTGAGGATCATAGTTTGAAGCCAGCCCAGGCAGTTAAATCAGTGAGACTCTTATCTCCAATTAACCAAAAGAAAACTACAAGTGGAGCTAGGACTCAAAGTGAGAGAGGGATAACCTTGAAGAGAATAGCTCCGAGACAGTGCACAGGCTCTGAGTTCAAGCTCCATGACCAAAAACTAACAAATTCAGAGGCATTTGTTGTTCACCTTGGTTATATATTTTGACAGGAAGCCCCCTTCACCTCTAAGATGGTTTCCCTGTAACTGTCGCAGCAGTGGAGATGCAGGAAGGGTCTCCTCTCCTGCCTTCTTGCTGCATGAATACTGATCCCCACTGGATGCTATGATTTTGCAATGTCAGATTTGGAGTCTGTGGATAACACTTCCTTTTTCCCTTTTGCTTAAAGCCACAGTGAGTGGGGTTTTCCACTTCCCCTACCAGGTTGCTGAATTCCCAATATGAAGAGTTTCTTTTCTGTGTATTTGTTGTTTATTTATTTTATGTTCTTACAATCCTGAAGGCTAATATTTCTGGATCTTCTCTGGTCTTTCCCTGCTGTACCTTTCCATGTCACTCCAACCCTCTCTACAAACACACAGCTTGTATTTAGTTCCAATCTTGTGGAGACAGAAAAACAGGACTTGAGATGTTTGGGACACTGATGTTTTATGTACTTACAATAGTGAATAGGAAGAATTATCCTTCAATATATCCTTCAATATACTTAAATGCCTTTGGTGCAAATGACTTTATTACTAAACTATGAAATAAAGCAAAAGTATTTCTATCCTTATTTATTGATCATGACTACTAAGTGTGTATAATTTCTACTTAAGAGTTAACGGGTCTATAAGGACTATCCACACACTCAATTACCACAGTGGCCTCACAATGTTTGGAATAAAGTGGTTTGCCATGTCCAACTTGAAAAGCTATTGATTTCAGAACATGACAACAGATGACTATTAAATCATCAATTTGAACCATACAAGAAGTTTATCCTTTTGCTTGTTTGGAACAAAACCCCATATCTAATGTTGAGTAAGGAAAGAACTCTGCACATATTTAAACACTACAATGAAGCAGGTTTCATTAATGGAAATGAATCCTTAAAATAGATGTGCAAATTAAGTACTACCTGGAGTGTACTTAACAGGTGAGGAAGTATAATTTCTTTTTTTTTTAATTTTTTATTATAAAACTGATGTACAGAGAGGTTACAGTTTCATACGTTAGGCATTGGATACATTTCTTGTACTGTTTGTTACCTTGAGAGTTAATCATTTTGTCCAAAGTCCCATAAATCCTCATTGGAAGAGCTGGTTGTCAAGTATAGGAAACAAAATTGCCAGAGCCAGCATTCTAATCAAGATGCCAACTGTATTCTTTCTGTCCACAAGAAAGAATAACCAGACTACTTTTAGATGGTGAAACTTTATTGTGTGGGTATAATAATAAAAAATGTACAGCAACTATATTCTCTTCGGATTAGAACCAGTCAAATGGACTTTCTGAAAGAAAAAGGAAAAAGTTTTCCAAAAAACATTATATTTGAAAAAAAACTCACAATTTGACATCAAATTTGTAAGCAACAAAAAAGTCAGATAAATTGAAATGTAGAAAAACCATTGTTGCATCCAACATTATTAATAGAGTTGGGGGAAAAGTGCAGAATAGAGAAAAATATTTGTGAATAATCTATTTGATAATGAATTGTTATGAAGACCTTATACACAAGTCTTAAATCACAGCAGAACTAACAAATAGCGTAATTCAAGAAGAAGCAAGGCTAATAAAAATGAAAGATGCTCAATACAGTTAATCACTAGGGAACTAAAAGTCAGAACCACAGTGAGACTCTGTCTCTGATCCATTACTATAGTTACTGATAAAACATAAACAACAAATATTAAGAAGATAGAAAATATATGAGGAGGAAACGTGAACTACTGTATACTTTAGGTGAGAATGTACAATGATACAGCTTTGGTGGAAAACAGTGTAGCTGTTGCTTTAGGAATTAATTGTATAATCAACATGTCCAGTAATTCTACTTCTGATACATTTCCCAAAGTACTGAACTCAAAGTCTTTCAGGTGATATCTAGATATCCACATTCATAGCAGCACTTAGCACAATATCTAAAATGTAGAAGCAATCCAAATTTCCAAAGATAGAAAATACATAAACACATTGTAACATATGTAATATAATACTAAACATATGTATGTATACATATACACATCCATACATGCATATATACGTGATGGAAGATCACTCTGATTTTAAAATGAATGACATACTGACACGTGTCATGCTAAGTGAACATGGTAAGTGAGACAAATATCTCATGTTTCTCCTTAAAATATAGTACATGAAGTTGTCAAACCTACAAAAACATGAAGACAAATAATAGTTGCCAATTGTTAAAGACAGGAATAGGGAATTGTTTTTAAGTGGTAGCTGATTTTTTTTCTTTTTGCAAGATGAAATGAGTTTAGAAGATGGATGGTAGTGATGGCTGTACAATGATCTGAATACAATGAATATCCTATTAAAATGCTCATTGTCAAAAATTTTGTTGTGTATTTTATCACTGTAAAACAAATGTTAATATTGTACCAATCAAGGTTTTTTTTTTTTTTTTTTTTTTTTTGCCAGTCCTGGGCCTTGGACTCAGGGCCTGAGCACTGTCCCTGGCTTCTTCCCGCTCAAGGCTAGCACTCTGCCTCTTGAGCCACAGCGCCGCTTCTGGCCGTTTTTTCTGTATATGTGGTGCTGGGGAATCGAACCTAGGGCCTCGTGTATCCGAGGCAGGCGCTCTTGCCACTAGGCTATATCCCCAGCCCAATCAAGGTGTTTTGAAAGGGGTGTGCGGAGAATATTGACTTAGTATGTTAGCAATGAGTGTAGCAATGTATCCAGTATGAAACTTAATAAATTTATTCTTGTTTTACAAGGTATGATAACTTCTCTTGTCTTGAGAAAATGTGATGAAAATGGCAGCTAATTTATTCTGCAGAACCCACTAGCTAGTGAAAATATGTTATATTTAAAATGAACCCCTTCCCTAGTTCCAATACACATATATACAATATCCAACATACTAAACTCAGTTACAATGATATCAGGGGTAAAACCTCGGGAAAGAAATAGGAAAGAAAGAGGGCATATTTACATGTAGTATGTTGAAAATAACAGCAACCATATACTATTTATTTCCATAACTTGGAATTCATTTTGCTTAGCATCATCTTATGTGTTTATATGGACATAGCTATTGAGCTATTGTGATCTGCTAGGAACAAAATCAAGAGACAAAGGATAAAAAGACAAACCAATGCAACAGCAATACTTACAAAACTATTTGGTGTAAACCAACTGTACAACTCATGGGAGGAGAGGGAAATGAGGAGAGGGGAGGCGGGGGAAAATGAGGGAGGAGGTAACAAGTTGAATACGAAATGTATTCACTGGCTTACATATGAAAATGTAGGGAGATGAGGCCTCTTTTTTTGATAGCTGATATGATTATGGTAGAACTGGATTTGGGGTTGGCTGTAAGTGGGTTTCGCTGGTTGTGGATGGTTGATTTTGATTGTCAGCTTCATGGGATTGAGAGATCTTTAGGAGATGAGCAGCATGTGTGTGTCAAGGTGTTTCCAGGGATGATTGAGGAGTTCTGTCTTAAATGTGGGTAGAACCATCCAGTAGACTGAGGGTTTGGATGGAATAGAGTAAGGAGGAGGAAGCCTGTGTGCATAGCCATACTCTTATTTCTGCTTCCTGGCAAACTCTCACTCTCTCGGTGTTCTGCCATATCCTGGCATGGGAACAATGGAACCAACTGACCACGGACTGAAATTTCTGAAGCTCTGAACTTAAAATAAACCATTCCTCCCTTTAAAACACTTCTCTTAGGTATTTGTCACAGAAACAAAAACAAAGTCTGACTGGCATACTGGTTGTGATTCATTACTGGTAGCAGTCTTGAAAAGGGGTATTTGAATTTTCAGAGAAAACAAGAGCCAAAGTAAGGCAATGAGGAGTGTGAGGAAGCAAATGTTACTACAGACTCATCTTCCCAACAATGCTGAAATTTTACCTATGGGTGATCAGCTGCCCTATCTGTGGGTGCCAGCTCTTAAAACTATAAGAGAGTCTCTGAATCTCTTACTAAGCAGTGATGCTCAAGCAGAAAGCTGACATCTTTTTAGGCCCAGCTAGAGTCCTTCTGCTTCACAGTTGCCTCATTTAGGGGGAAAGAAAGTAAAGATTTTAGAGTTTGCCTAGCTGCTCAGCTATGCTCATGCTGAAGGCTTTTGAACATAAAAGTTAAATGTGTTGTCCTAAATGAGATCCTGGGAGCATCTTGGAAATAAGAATGACTTCTCCAATTTCACAAGGTTTCATATAAGGTTTTATAAGTCACTGAGTCATCCAAATTCATTTGCAATGATGAACTCCAGTAACAAGTCATAAAGAGTAGGTGGAAGAGGAGTGAAATGAAACCAGGGGATTCCTGCCTGATGTCTTCATAGTTTCAATCATTTACTGACTTTGAAGGAGAAAGATTGTGTGGGAACAAAGCAGTGGGTGAGTCATGAGAGTAATATATATTTGGAGGTACAATTGCCGGAGCCAGAAATATTTGGTTTGTAGCCACATCCACAGTCTATGATATGACAGTGGGCCAGTGTTCTTTGAGTATAAAATGGAAATTAAAACATCATAGAATGTTGACAGAATTCATTCTATTATGCATTCAGGCCTATTCCTGTCACTTAGTGTGTGCCTAATGCGTGCTACTGATTTTTGCTATTCCTGACTGGTGTTTAACATTTTAAAAATTGTTTCCCAAATTTACATTAATTCATTCACTTGCTCCTCCATCTCTTCTCCTCTCCTGTTCCCCATTCCTTCTGCTATAAACCATGAAATAAAAATCAGATCCTTCCCTAGTGCTAGAGGATAAATCAGCATATTTTAGCATAAGTATAAATGTTAACTAATTCATTAGACTGATTAAGGCTCATGTTTTGGGATAATACATGATGACACAAAGTCTGCCTTTGGTCTGCGAAATGTGGATCACAGTTTTCAGGAGGGGCAGGAATTGGCATAAACTGCACCAGGAAAAAGATTCCTCATCAGGACGATGGTGGGCATGGATTTACAATGGCCCATCTTCTCTCCAGACCGGCTCTTCTCAATTAAACCAAGTATAACGTTTTTAAGTATTTGTTTTTTCTTTTTCTTCCTTTCTTTTCTGATGATCATTATTTTAATTCTGCCCTTTGATGAACATGATACTCAAATGTAAAAAAGATGAAGGCCACTTTTAACATTTTCCTAAATTGGCACCCAATAAGAATTAAAAAGAGAAGGTAGGCAAAGATTATCTCTCTTCATCCTTCCTTCTCCTTAGTAAAATACTATTAGACTTAGCAGAGTTGCCTTTGAAGTCACAGAGAGTAAGGTTCTGATTTTACCACATAGAAGTCATGTGCCTTTAAGTAGTTCTGTAAGCTTTTATGGGTATGTCTGTCATCTATAAATACAAAACAGGTATACCCAGTGAAAGGTACACTGAGGAGGGGCAGACATAGAGTAATATGATTGTTCTAAACTTCCCATAAATTGTGCAAATTTACATTTTCTACAAAAAGTGTGGTTGGTTCTGTTTTCGATCTAGGACTGAAAACGTATGTACTAGATATAAGTAAAGTTGAATACTCTGGCAATATTTCTGTGTGGGTTAACTGGTGCTCATACTTGTAATCCTAGATATTCAGGAGCCTGAGATCTGAGAATCTCGGTTTGCAACTAGCCTAGGCAGGCAAGTCTGAGGGACTCTTATTTCCAATTAACCAGAAAAAAAGCTTTAAGTGGAGGTGTGGCTTGAGTGGTAGAGTGCCAGCCTTAAGCAAAACAGATAAGCAAGAGCACAAAGCCTTGACATCAAGCCTCAATAGTGGCCCCTCCCCCCACAATTACATATCACCCATCTCACACTTTGGGGTGTTATATTTAGGTATATGCATATTCTTTAATATGCTTTAAAGGTAATGGGTCAAACACCTTATCCTTTTGTGTGATTTATCTTTATAACTTCCTGTCATGTGGTCATTCAACCTTTGCTGTACAGGTCCTCATTGATTCAACATCTACTATACTTTCACAATTATTATTTCCTCTAATTTGTAATTCTGATAGGGCTCTTTTCAGACACTCAGAGGAAGTAGAATCTCGTTTCTGCAAGTCAGCAAGTCAGATAGCTCTATGAACCTTTTGAGTCATTTCTTTAGTAAGCCAAAAGTAATTTCTAAAAGGGGTGTTTGTCAGATATCTGAGGATTTCATGAATTACAGCTTTCTGTTCCTGTTGACTCAGAATCACTACAGTAGATCCCTGGAGTCTGTGATGTTAATAATTTATTTCCTTGATTCTGACCATAGGGTTCCTGGGTTTGTATCCGGTGGCACTTTTACATTTGAGGGGCATTTGGCAATGGTGGGAGATACTTCTGATTGTTGCAAATTCATGAGACTACAATTGGCATTAAATTAGCTCAAGCCAATAAGTCATGAGACATTAAAATTTCACAACAATTATCCAGCTCAAAATGCCAGAGAAGCTGTATTCAAAACTTTCCTTCTTGTTTCTTTGACATTGCTTTGAATACCTTTACCATCAGGGTTAGCCTTTTGCCCACTGTGTAAATGTCTTCAAATGGAGAACTTTTACAGCTTTTACAGTGAGAAAAGATGTCTCTAAATTCTGGGAGATCTTCTCACTTCAGGAGGCAATCCCAAATTACTTAGAAGAAAGAAAACACCACACTCAAGTGGGTTATGTCCTCAATGGTGTAAGTTTTCGGAGCATATGAGAGAGTTTAAATTCAATTGCCCTCCACCCATCACAATTTCATTGAGCTTATTTTCTTGTCATATTAAAAATCCTAAATAAAATATAGATTGATGGAGTTTGTGATATGACAGAGAAGAAAAACAATTAATACATTGGGTTATATTAAATATATTGAATATATTAGACAAAATAAAAACATATTTTCAAAAGAGTGAAGTGTATCCAATTATGAGATGGTGTTCTTGGGAAAGTTTGGAGAACTGAGATTTCTTACTCACTAAATATAATGTGATTTTAGTTTAACAAGCATGTCTATGGTATCAGGATGTTCAGAGAAACTGGAAGAGTTCATTGAATCATTTTAGCACAAAACTTTCCATTTCTTTTTTATTTTTTCTATTTCCATCATCATTTCCTTCTCATTATCCTCTTCCTCTTCTCTCTTCTTCTTTGCCTTCCTAACCTTCTCCTTCTCCCTCTTTTCTCCCTTTTCTTCTTTTCCCTTTATTTATTGCCTTCACAGAACACATCGGAGAAAGGATGTATCACACTTAAATATAAAGGTTTCCCGTGATGTTAGTAATTTGTAACCACTTTCTGTTGTAAAGACATCTTACGGAATTACAAACATATTTTTCTCCCTTTGTAAAATCTGATACTCTAGGTATTGTTGCCTTTCTCTGGAATTTACATTCCCTCTGAAATATTGAAATCCATTGTGAGATTTGGTTGGAATTCTTCAGGTAAATCATATATAGAAGAGAAAGGAAAACTGCAGGAATGAGAGGATTAATGTGTAAATGGACAGGGTCCAAACCATGCATAAAAATATTCTGACAGTGTTTTTGTCCCTACTTCTAATTTAGGATCAACCAGACTAAGCATGACTCCTTAAATAATTCATACAGGTAGCTTCTTAGCCTATCTATAGCTTTGGCATGCTAATGGCCTCAAATTTAGCACACATGTGCAACCTAGCTTTTTCTCCACTACAAAACCCTCTCTGTCCTCTAGCTGTCTTTGACTGTCGATGACATGTGAGTCAGTATTATGATTGACTCTTGAGATAGGGTAAGCTGCTAATAAAGTTTCTGCTTATTCTCATTCAATTGGTTTTTTACTTATTTCCAATTTATATAATTTTTAGACAGTATTCTTTGTATTATTTCATTTAATTGTATCATATTAGAAGAAGGTAAAATTCAACCACAAATCATGAAGGTATTAATGTTTTGTAGCATGTAGGAAAAATATTTACATGTTATGGTTAATCAACAGTTCTGCTAGAATTTGAAGCCAGGCCATATAACCCCCTTCTTTCCTCAAAAACTCATCTCATGTATTTCATTTTCTACCTCTAACTTCTAGGTTAGTATCTTGTCTTTGTTTCAAACTTATTCCTGAAATTTCGTGGGTGCACTAACTTCCTCTCTGAAGATCTTAGATTACTTTCCCCTTCCTAACTCATACCACATATACCAAGGTCATGCTAGGGCCCTTTCTTGTGGCAGCCATAGATAACAACCAACTAAATATGTGTGTGATGTGTGTGTGTAATATATATGTATATTGAGAGAGAGAGAGAGAGAGAGAGAGAGAGAGAGAGAGAGAGAGAGAGAGATCCTGTCTGTAGGGATATGTGGTTTCATTGGGTACTGCTTCCAGACTTGCATTTATAGAATTTGCATTTACAGGGGAAACAGTGCAACCTCTGAGCTGGGAATGGGTTGTTCAAACCAATAATCCTAGCTACTCTGGAGGCTGAGATTTGGAGGGTTGTGTTTCAAAACCAGCCTTGGTAGGGAAATCCATGACACGCTGTCTCCAAAATAACCAACAAAGAGCAAGGCTGAAGGCCTGGTCCAAGTGGTAGAGTAAAAGCTGAGTAAGCACAAGGCCCTGAGTTCAACCACTAGTACTGCCAAAACCCCAAATATGAAAACTTCTATGCCTTTGGAAGCTGTTCTACACACATACATACAGATTCAATTGCCCATGTATTCATTCTTTGGTTACATGAGTCCATCTGAGATGAGGAGGCTTGCTCAATAAAACTCTTTTTACTCTGTTGCCTGAAGTGATGTTGCAAGTTATGCAGAGTGCATATATATCTTACAATTTTACTTCAATCATTCTCCACCTACCACCATTTGTTGAGCTCATTTTCCCATCATATTTGAATTCCCAAATGACATATGCAACTGGGAACGTTGTAATGAGATAGAGAAGAGGTGAGCAGACTGCAGCATCAAAGACAAGGTAGAGACCTAGGCATCCAGCAGTGAGAAAAAAAATCAAAGTGAGTAGAAGTCAGAACTTGAGCAATGTCCAGCAATGTCAAAGAAATAGACAATGGGAAACAAGAAGATGGGAAAGACTTAAAGTGAAAGACGCCAAGCGGAGACTATTAGAATAAATCTCCTTTTTTATCCTCTGTAATGATATTGAGTGATATTGAGTGAAAGGTTCCTGCTGAGGAAGAGAAGGAGAATGGAGAACATTCTGAAGGATCACAGTCTTTCAGCTGATAGCCTGATGGTGCCCCTCAACTCATTGCAATGCAGCAATTTTGCCCTTTAAAGTTTTTTTTATTTATTTTCTTTTAGACCAGATGGCTAAACTTGACCTTTTTGTGTAAGAGTATATGAAATTTCCAGAACTCTACAGTTGTTGACTAAAGGAAAGGCAGAGATGAGATTAAAAAAAAATAGATGTGCCTTTAATCATTTTGTATTTTATAAGCTCATGCAATAAAAACTGCTATCAGTCTTCAGGAAAAGCACACCGTGGGAAGAGGTACAGGTACTACATAAAGAAATAAATATCACTGGTTTTATTGGACATCAACTCTTGTTAAAGCCTAGTTCTAGAATCCTCTTCAGAGTTAAGAACTCTGCAAGGTCCCAAGCAAGGAAAGTCCGCCAAAGGAACTCAGCTCCTTTGATGGCTTTCAGATGCTGAGCTGCTCGCTCTGGTGCTGTCTGGAGGAAGTTTCTTTTCTTTCTTACATGATCAGTAGAACTGAGAAGGAAAGTCAGCCTCCGTATTTAAAAGAGAAGTGTAATGAAGTAGTGACTTCCCTGCTTAAGGATTAAGGTTTTTGCATTCACCCTTTCTCTGTCCTCCGCTCTTACATTTAATCAATGGCATGTCACTTAGAAAGGTTATGATTGTGAGGTCTAATCCAGGAGAGTTTTTGAAGACCACAAATAACTACCTTAGAAAACACAACTTCGATATAATTGAACTGAGAAATAATTGAAGCATAAGTCAACTTAGGAAAAATTGAAAGTATCACATACTATTATGTACTGGCCATCATTTCTGTCCCTTCACCACAGGATAGGACTGGGATGAAAAATATCTTGTATTCATTATTGAATTTGATATTCTGTGAGCTTAATGAGTAAAACCTCACTACTTAAGAGCTTGTGTCTATTGTTTTAAATCTCAGGTCAAGAGCCAATTATTGTGAGCTTGTTGGTAGCAACTAGCAAATAGGCCATGCGACTTGGAATAGAGAGAAAATATTCAAAGCTGTTTGACTTTACACTGTTATAGAAGAATATTGGTGACTAGATAATTTGTAAAGAATAATAGTTTCTCATAGCTCCAGAGACTGGAGAGTCCATGATTAAAGCAATTTCTTCAAGGTACTTATGTAATAGAAGAGAGAAAAACCAACAGCCAATTCCTTCTAGCAAGGCCTTTTTATATGGGTATTAATCCATTCTTTAGATATTAATTTTTATAACCTAAACACTTCCCACTCAGCCCTACTTCCCAATACTCCTGGACATTAATTTCAACGACATGAATTTTAGATAGTATAAAAGAAATGTGAAGACTTCAGTTCTATGTAGCTCTAAAACCTACTCATCAAAATCTACTTACATCATCAGATTTACCTGAGAAATTTAAGGAAAGGATTATAAGCATTAGAATATGTAGAACTAATTAAATAGCTAAATAAATACAAGGGCATATGATCCATTTGATATTAATTTGAACAACTTACATACTGACTTGTTTTTCTTTGTATAGTAATTATTGAGGTATGTGCATTTGCAAATGTGACTATAGATTTGTTTTATTCTATTGGAATAAATTGTCTTATTTTATTTCTATTGCTGTGCTTGTATACTTTGAAAGTGAATTATTCATGTATTAATTCTTAATAAAGTCAATCTTTATATTCATTAAGCATTCATTATACTACTAATTGCTATTTTTTGGTATCATTGCCAAAGAAAGTAAATGGGTAGTCCCTGAATACTACATACAGAAGGGGAAGGGTAATTATTTAAAAACAATCTGTTTATTATTAATGGATGAATAAGAAAGAAATATGAAACAGCTGAAATCAATAGAACTCCAGACTTCATAAACATAACTTATTTTTCCCCCAAATGATAATTTATTCTGTAAATCACATAAAATTTCAAACATCAATTCTAACCTTTATTTTTGTTAAAAAAAATAGTCAGCTTCAAGATCCAGGACTGGCAAAAAAACAGTAGTCAGTTATACTAATCAAGACTTTTTTAAAAAAGAATATCTACTTGCATGCTAAGTCATTTCATTTTTATATTGGTTTGTACATAAGCCATAGGCTCTGAAGTAGATTATAAATGAATGCTAATACTTGACTGTCCTTCCCTTTGAAACAGTATCATTCCCATCTCTTTGATTTAGAGCTTGCTTTAATAAATCCCTTGACCAATAGAATATGGGGAAAGGATAATCCAGGAATTTTGGAGGCAAGGTTATGAGAAAGTCTATCTCCTATCAGTCTTTAGAGCCTTTGTAGTTAGAACTTCTATAAAAGAAGTTCTGTACAGACTGTGCCAGCCTCCCAAGAGCTAAAGTACATGGATAACACCCAATTGCCAGATGTATGCGTGAAGAGGACTCAATGAAAGCAGAGTCTCCAATTCTGGCCCTTTCTACTAGTAGCACAGGTAATCCAGACAACCCATCCAGCTAAGTGCTTCCAACAATTCATACCTATCATACAGAACTATGATTTGCTTTAAGAGCTACCAAATTTTAGAGTGGTTTATTATAGACTCAAGGCAACTATCTGTGTGAGAAAAACCTAAAGTTGTTACTATTCAACACAAAGTATTGTCTTTGAACAAAAATGAGTTACTCTCTAAGACAAAAAAAAATCCCTTTGGAGATTTTTTTTTGAGAATTATTCATTCTTCAGTATTTTCAAGGTCCCTTGTTTGTGAAGAAGAAACAAAGAAAGAAAATTTGCCCAAGGGTATCCAATGATCCAGAAATGAACCATCTATAGGTCCAATAAGATAATTGTCTCAGGGAGAAGGCTTACTTCTATTTGAATAGAACAACAACAGAAAGAAATAAAAATGAAAAAGGAAAGAACAGTCCAATAATTCCTTAATATATGAAGGTTTCTTTCCCATTTTCTATTGATGAATTCTTCAGAAAGGGGAAACATAAATGAGGCCTGTTAGATCTTAGTAGTAAAGGGAGATGTACCTGGCATTTAAACAGAGTTTCTTCTATGGAACTCTAGCTACCCTTGAATTTACACATGGCTGACAACAAAATTAAAACTTTGAATTTTCATTCTATTGAAAAATAAACTTGAATCATCACTCCCCTCAAAATGGGGTGACAACGTATGCTGTTTGAGGACAGATACTCCAACTCCAGAAAATACAGGAGGTATAAGTGTTGTCTTTATTAGTCCTTTCAAATGGAATAGTTTGAATAAAACAAACAGAAAATGTACAGTTGCAAAGAGAAATTACCATTTTGCTTGAAAGAAATGGCAATTAACAATGATGACAATGTGATTTATACTAATTGAGATTAAGTCAGACAAAATGGCAACATTAGTAATCATTTGAAGTGCTGTATTACTCATTATACACTGCTTTGTAAACATCTCTCTCGAAATTAAAAAGTAATTAGTAGTATTTTAGTCATTTAATTCAGTCTAATTAGGATTTTCAAAAATCAACAGACCTGCTGTTGAAAGCTTTTTTTCATTTTGAATTGAGAAACTACATTCCTTGAGAAAGAAGCAATGTCTAGTGTTGCAGGCTCTCTCCATCTCCACTCTCCGTTAAAAAAAGAGGAAAGACATATATAATTAGAAGCAATAGGTAGATTATTTACGTGAACTGGCCAAAATTTAAAAAGGATCAATTTATCATAATTCATGGAAGATATATTTAAAATTGCTTTTTTATTTTTCCTTTTCTACCCTTTTTTTCATTGGTGTGAGAGTGGAAAGCATGTTTTGTTGGTTTCTAAAAGGCATGGAATATACATACACATTTATTATTGATCTAGTCTAGCAAAGGTTCAAAATATATCACTAAAGTATAATGCTTTTTGGGTGCATTTTAGACTAAAGACAATTAAACATATCACTGGAATAACATTTAATCATGTACATTTGATGCAAGAAGATACATATTTTGTAAGAAAGAAAGTCTCTGGTCCAACAAGTACTGTACATGAGATTATATGCTTGCTGACTATAATGTACTTTGAATTTTATTTTGATGGTAGTGGTTATGATGAAGGTCTTTGTTACTAGGTATATCAATTTCTTATATCTGTGGTAATAAGTCTGCTACCTTAAAATCACAAATTTAGTATTTCAATCCTGCTGGTCAGAAGTTCTAAATAGGTGTTCATAAGTTAAAGAAAATTAAGGGTGTAGTCATAATGTGTGTTTTATGAAGACTGTGATAGACAATTGATTTTCTTAACTATTCTGTTTCTGAAACAGAAACTTTGTGGTTCTGCTTATAGCCCTTGTTTGTTATCCATCCTTGGCTTTTTGGCCTCATTCTTTCTATGAAACCAAGGTCTTTGAAGAAAGTCCTCTTTCTGTCTTTTTCTGTCACCCTAACCTATGCTTTTATTGCCATATCTCCTTTTCTGGTTCTTACTGTCTTTTGTTCTCCAGTCGCATAGAATATTTTACTAATCTTGAATATTTGGATAATACAAACTAATTTCTCCCCTCTCAAGTTGGTTAGCAACAATGAATCTATCTGTGACCTTGATTTCCACTGATAATGTAGTCACATGTATCTAGAAATAAGATGAAAATAGCTTTCTTCTGCCTACCAGAGCATAATCTGATTGTTATTAGGTATTTGTCAGGTGAGGGTAAGCAGGGATCCTTAGATCCTGCTCAAATTAAAAACTATGCTTGTGTATCTCAGAATTTACCAAAGATGCTACAAATATCTTTTAAGAATGGAAAATGCTGAGAGCTGGTGGCTCATCCCTGTAATCCTAGCTACTCAGGTGGCTGAGATCTGAGGATTGTGATTTGAAGCCCACCCCAAAGAGGAAAATCTGTGATACTTTTATCTCCAAATAACTACCAAGACCAAAAGTAGAGTGAGGTTCAAATGATGAGTGCTAGCTTTAAGCAGAAAAGCTGATGGACAGTGCCTAGGCTCTAATTTCAAGACCCTGGATCAGCACCAAAAAAAAAAAAAAAAAAAAAAAAAAAAGAAGAAGATAATAATAGAAAAAACAAAACAAAAAAAAAAGCAATCTAACTCTTTCTGTTTCAAGATGCATTATTGGGAAACAACAATAACTAAGATGAAATAGCTTCAAGCTAAATGATTCCTCTGTCTTCATCTACTACCTAAACTATGTGTAAATCTACATGACTTTATTACCACTAATGTATTTATTCCCTTTATAAATACTTATTGAGCACCAGTTATAGGTACTCCATTGCTCAGTGAATAAAATAGGCCAAAGACATCTTATACGCAAAGAAGATACACTACAAAAAGTTAATGTAACTATAAGATTTGTAAGATGGTGATAAAAATCTTGGACATAAGAAGAGGAAATGAAGATAAAATCTACAGAGTAGGGATGTTGATCATTTTTCAGGGGTATGTTCAGGAAAGGCTTCACAGAAAAGTTGACTTGTGAAAAGATCATGAGGAAATATTAAGAGTTAGGGGGCTATCCAAGACATCTACTAATTATTCCCTAAGAAGGAAACCATAGAGTCCATGTTTCTTTGGGTCTGGCTCACTTCACTTAGTACTATTTTTTCCAGGTCCTTCCATTTCCTTATGAATGGGCAATGTCATTCTTTCTGATGGAGGCATAGAATTCCATTTTGTATATGTACCACATTTTCTTGATCCACTCATCTACTGAGGGGCATCCGTGTTGGTCCCATATTTTAGCAATGACAAATTGTGCTGTGATGAACATTGTTGTGCTGATGGCTTTAGTGTGGTCATGCTTGTAATCTTTTGGGTAAATGCCAAAAAGTGGGGCTGCAGGGTTTTAGGGGAGTTCTATATTTAGCCTTCTGAGGAACCTCCATACCACTTTCCAGAGGGGCTGAACAAGTTTACACTCCCACCAACAAGAGTTACGCCTGTATGAACACATAAGATGATGCTAAGTGAAATGAACTTCAAGTTATGTAAATAAGTGGAATATCATTGTTGTAGTTATTTTCAATATGCCATGTGAAACTGTGCTTTTTTTTTTTTTTTTTTTTGTATTCCCGTCTGTGGTTTTACCCATGCTATAACGGTAACTGAGTTTATTACTCTGGATATTGTATATACATGTATTGGAATTAGGGAAGGGAAAGGGAATACCCAAATTGAGGGACAAAGGATAAAGAGACAAACCAATGCAACAGCAACACGTACAAAACTATATCGTGTAAACCAACTGTACAACTCATGGAGGGAGGGGGAAATGGGGAGGGGGGAGGCCGAGGAAAATGAGGGAGGAGGTAACAAGTTGGATACGAAGTGTACACACTGCCTTACATATGAAATGGTAACCCCTGTATACTTCACTTTGACAATAAAAAATAGTTTGAAAAAAGAGTTAGGGGGAGGCTGAGAATGTGACTTAGCAGTAGAGTGCTTGCCTAGCATGCAGGAAGACCTAGGTTCAATTCTTCAGCACTATATACATAGAAAAGGCTGGAAGTGGAGCTGTGGCTCAAGCGGTAGAATGCTAGCCTTGAGCATAAAGAAGCCAGGGATAGTGCTCAGACCATGAGTTCAAACCCCAGGACTGGCAAAAAAAAAGTTATATGAACAGCAGCCTCACAGAGTGGGGAACAAGCACAAAGGCTCTGTTGATGGTGCTTGCATGCTGTATTTAATGGAGAAGTTTGCATATCCAGTAAGCCAGGGGGAAGATTCACAGAAAACAAGATCAAACAAAGATATAAATCAAAAGAGAAATGTAAAGACTTTAGCTTTTATCAACTGAAACAGGAAAAGGAGGCAGATTTCATCAATGGAATGGAAGTGCAGCATCATTGGCCCTAGGTTTCAAAAGAATTTCTATGGCTGCTATGATGAGGAAAGGATCAGAAATGATTGCATAAAAGCTGGGAGATGAATTAAATAATAATGGTTCAATAGATAGGGAGGTGGGAATCCGTAGTTAAAGGTAAGAGATAGAAGACAACAGATAGCAAGGGAGACCACATGGACTGAAGGAAAAGGACCAGAAAAGAGCTAACATATAATTATTCATTCTCTTATAAAAGGAGCCAGCAAAATTTATGTCCTAGAACCTGACCAGTTTGATTAGTGTCTTCCCTCTCAGAGGGTTGACTAACAGGAGAAATGGTATGTAATACATGAAAAAGACAAACAAAAAAATTACCACTACAAGTTGGTAGAACTTATTCAGATGTTTCCTAGTATAGTCTATCAGCCTTCTGTTGGTTCCCTGGAGGTCCAGAACTTCTCATTCAAGATTACTTGTGTGAGATCACTTGCCATTACTTATGAAATTAGATTAAAATCTAAAAATCAAAGGTTAAATGAAACTTTAAAACTAAAAACTGCATTTTTATTCAGATATTCACTCATCATTGCCGTCAGCATGATTCCTGTTATTAATGTTGTAAGATTTTTGGCCAATACTATCTTTCTCCATATGAGACATTTCTTTGCAGTACTATTATTACTCCCTCTTTAGTTTGAAATAAACTGAGACAAGACAAATACATCACCTGATATCTCACACCTAGCAAGTCATTGTATTTGGAGTTGCATTCAGGCAACATGTCCAACAGGCTCCAATAAGCAGTCTTATCCTCGAGGAGGTGTGAGAAGTTTAAGATGTTTGTTTTCTTTTCTGAGCAGCTGATTGAGTTATACTTCTGAGCATGCCCTTAGTGTACACTCTGTAATCACTACACCAATCAGAGTTCTTTGAACTTGGATGTTCTTATGTGGCTTGAGTAAGATCAAAAGAGGCACACCAAGTGGAATTCTTCTGAAGCTTCTAAAAGGGTAAGGTAGTGTTCTTCCCATCATGAGTGTTGGAGAATATACCATGGAACATGCTTCAACATAGACTTGAATGTTTGTAATACAATTTTCAATCTGAAACAATGCCATTCTACTTACTCTTTCATAGGCATCCTAGATTCTCAGTTTCTTTCACTTTCTTTATATTAATGACAACAGTATTGATGGGGAAGGAAGAAGTGGACTTCTCTCTTTGTTTCTTGCAGTTTGGTTAAAGTCCTCTTTTTAACTCTAGCATTATGTTTAGAATACAAATCAAGATAGCTATTCAGCATGAAAACCATGAGACCAGTGTCCTGAGCTAGGAAGGCTGCTCACAGAATTCCTGCCTTATCTTCTCTACTTGTTAAAGTTTTCACCACACATCATTCCCTTGCCCTGGTTCTCTAATGCTGTCTCTTTGTCTGGTATTTCTTACTTCTTCCATTCAATCCTGGAATTTTCTTCACACATTCAAGGAGTGACACTAATTTAAACCATTCAGTGGATTTCCAAGTATCTTTCCTATTTCTTGGTGCAGACCAGAGAACTAGGCAGTGTGTGACGATATAGACAGGATCCTCTTGTAACTTACTAGTTCCCATAGAAGTACTATATATAGTTTCTGTATAAGTATGCATAGCATGGGTAATGCAATGCACATTGGTTTCTTTATTGCTTTAGTTTTAATAAGACTATGTTGGTTAGTTGTAATAGAATGTCCATTTTAGCATCTTTACAGTGGTAACCCAATAGCTAAGAATGAATATACTCTATACAAGCAAACTTCCAAGAGTGTGTCACTTAGGTTCTCCAAACAAATCAATAGTAATGTATCGAATTCAGTTAGTAGTAGAAATGAGAGAAGGGACATTAGAGATGGAATTGGAGATATGTTGTAACTGATGCATGGAGAATCATAACAGTTTAATCCAGTTAGGAAAAAAATGTTAAGGGCCATGAGGAGAGAGAGTGAGACTTGGAGAGTGAAGGCATTTGGTGATTTCAACAGTGGAGGGCATAGATATTCTAGATGTGGCTGGTATTCCCCAAAGGAATTGGCATGCTTCAACAGAGGACTGGTGTAATTGAATGGTTAATACAGATTCTGCAAATGGAAGGTCTTGTGCTGGTTGGAAAAAGGGTAGGGTGCTTTTGATGGCTGGGAAATAAGTCAAGCTAGTCTTCACACAGATCTAACAGGATGTAGAGTCAAATCATGTCTTAATGTTTAGTATCTGTGTGTCTGGGGATGAAGTATAACCTTTGAATTCAGTTTTTCCATTTGAAACAGGAAGACAGACCTTATTCTGTATAGCATTGTCTGACTGTTCCATGTTTCATCTCATGCAAACACCATGAAGTCTGAAAGATAAATCATGCTTCTTCTACTTTATATAAATCATTTTAGCTTGTATCTCTGTGTCTATAGGTACTTGGAATGTGTCTTTTAAGTTTCTTTCCAGTGTTTTGCATGTTGAAACAAATTTCTGAAATTAAGGGATAAAGCCTTCAACATACATGGCAATAACTAAAAATTGGGGCCAGATAACTCTTTTCCCATTGAGGGGATGTCTTGGATCTTGTCCCATGGTTAGTAATGTTGTTGGGTGTCAGGAATCCTTTCACCCTTGCATGTGTTCCTCCCCATCCCGCCAGGTGGAAAGCTGGAGTGTGGCCCAATGTGCAAACCTTGGTGGTGTGTAGACGCAAGAATGACCCCCCCCCCTCCTGCCCCTTAAATGAAGGACACAGGACACGCAGGCGACTTGGGTAAGCTTCTGGAACTTTACCAGTATACTCAGGGGAGGGGTTTATATGACAGTAATGGCGGCTGGAAGGGGAGGGATCTGGAGTCCCTAGTGATAGGCTGATATGGGCTGTCCATCACAGTGATATCATGGGACTTCCCCCAGAGGCTGCGATCACGGCCCACAGGACTGCCCGTTGGGCTCCGCTCAGCGCCATTATGATATCCATGTGCTCCGAGATGGGAGGCGGGGCTGGTTTGGACCGCCTTTCTGGTTCTGGACCCGGGGGAAAAGGTAGGAGTGGATAACAGCCACTCAGCCCCAGGGTGGGAGAAGAGGCAGGCCTCTCGGGACTGCCCCTTAAAGGTATAGCCAGAGCCCAACAGTTGGGCACTTCCCAGTTAATTCCAGTAGTAAGAACCTATACTTAAACAATTGTGACAACCAAAAATATCTCCAGATATTACCCTTTGTCTGTTGGGAGAAAAGAACATGAAATTTTCCCTGGTTCAGAATTGAGAACTACTAGCATAAAAAATAAATATTACTATTGTTTATACCTACAGAGCTGCATCGTTTGTTCATATTTGTTGTTGCAAATGGCACCTGCCACGTATTTAATTATTTAATTCTTATGTAGAAAATAGAGATAAGAGTTCATACATTGAAATTACAATTTGAGAAGTTAAGCAGATTGCTCATTGCTGCACAATGAATAGAGGAGTTATGACTTGTGCCTAGGACCACAGAAATGCACATCCCAAGCCTCATGCCTCTGCCTTACTGTATCTGTTCTCCACAGAGGGTAAGCCCTGGGCCCAGAGTACTGGGGATTCTATTACATTTACTTTAAGAGGCTGGGTTTCTGGCTTTACTGCTCCTCGGATGCACTTGAATATGAATCACCATGCATTGGCTGCAGTAGATACTTTGTTAATGCAGCCAAAGGAAGTGGGGTTAAAAAGGAAAAGAAATTTCCATTTGGGATTTTCTTTCTTGTGCCATTGCAGTCTCTTAGGAGGAAGTCTTAGTCTTGACTCTCCTGCACTTTTCAATTTTCTGTTGGCTATCATTCTTCCAACATTCTTCTGGGGAGTCAAAATTATCCATTCTCTGAAGGAATTCCTCACTTTCCAATCCAAATAAAATGGGTCTAGATAAAAACTTAAATTAAAAATACCTTGCTTTGATGGATGTATACATTTACTTCTGAGTCTTTCTCTTATTCAGGGAAGATGGTCTGTGTAACTTTGTCATTTATCACTCATGGAGAAGATTTATGAGTGAGTTGACACCTTTCTCGTGATTAGAAATTTGTACGTAACATTTGGAATTAATCAAAGTATATACACTGATGAGGTAATGTGATGGTTTAGATCCTAACTTTCTCCTCCTCAACCTGATTAGACTTCTGACTTGCTATTACCAAGGCATCTTTCTTCTGTTGTCTATCTCCTTCTCTCCCTACTTTGCTTATCATCAGTAAACTCACTATTTGTTGCAATACAGGTGTACTTGGAAGTGATGACTTTGTGTCTTAATCACTTTTCAGATTACTGGGTCAAAGTGGAACATGCAGAAGTAAATTCTTATCATCTCATTTGAGTGAAACAAAGTGAGTGCTTAGTAATGCTCAAGAATGGCATGATGCTAAGAAGGCAGAATTAAGGCACAGTTTCTGTTTTCTAGAAGCTTGAATTTTAGTAGAAAAAATATTCATAGTGTCATAAAATGAGCTAAATAGTTCCCCTGTTCTATATTTTTGCTGTATTTTGTAGTATTCCTTTCTAGGTCTAATAGCATGACCAAACAACCAGTGTAAGTTTGCATGACAAAATAAATTAATAAATGTGATAGGTATGCACAGAATTGATTGTCATTTTTTTTTGAAAGGCTAAGAGCCTCGTGCTTGTTCATCTTGCTTCCTGGCTTGCTTGTTTAGCTGGCATGCTACCACTTGAACTTTTTCTCCAGCCTTACATTTTACTGATTATTCTTAGAGTTTAATGGATTTCTCTGAAAGTGCTGGCTTTGGCAGTATCAATGGGGACCAAGCCCAGTTTATAGTAATGTGGATGGGTAGGTTGGTGAAAAATTAGAAAAGTTCTCCAGTTAGAAATTACTCTGCTAAGTTTTGGTCACTGAATAAGTTAATAATACATTAAGATATATGACAATTTTTGATGTGTTTCAAAATTTGAATCTGAGGAATAGGAACTTCAAAGGACTAGTCAGATTACATACTTTCTATTTAGTGAAAATCTCTTGAATATTTTTATATTATTTGTTTCAGGACACAACAAAGCCCTATGTTCAACTCACATTTAAAATACTCAATTCAGTAAGATTCTGACCCTTTCTTCTGCAGTAATCCTGCAGAGGAAACTTTAGTGTAGAAATGAGGACATGTCCTGAGAACCACCTGACACTTGTTGGGGTCCTTATCAGTGCATACTGAGTCTGGTCTCAAAGCAATATCGGTCATATTTTTTGTTTGTTCTGATGTTGAATGGCCCTGCAAAAATAAAAATCAAGTAATCTACTGAAAAATATAAAACTAAAAACAATGTGGCAAAGCCACACATCACTTTCACAGTTCAACTATTCAGATTTCTCTGAAGACTTTCAAACCAATTTTTTTTATATTTTACATTATTACAAACATTGTCATCTTATAAATATTTCTTGTTCAATAATTGTCATATTTATTCTCTAAGCTAGTTACATTGCTTTTCTTTGATATTTTATTTTTCCTTTTTATTGGAGTCAGAAAAAATATATGCTTCTAATTAAAGAATTAACCCTCAATAAGTCTAAAATGGAAAATGAAAGTCTCTTCTTATTCCGTGTCTCAAAGGCCACAATATCATTTTGGTTTATCTCTGTTTAATTACTTTTAAATTATATGTACACATATACCACACACAGAAGCAGAAACATATTTATATGTGAGTGTGGATGTATGTTTAAAAATGAGGTTGTCTTTATAGATTTCCCTTCAACTTGTTTACTCACATTGTCATATGTATATATATATATATATATGTTCATATATATGTGTATATATATGTGTGTGTATATATATATATATATATATATGCTTCCTTCTAAAGGCTATAAGTGAAAAGTAATGAGATTTGCACTTTGGAACAGCATTTTTTTCAGTAAACATTTTCCTCCCAACTTTCATGTTTGTGAAAGTAAATCAGTAAAACAAGTTACTGGAATTGACGGTGCTATGTCTAGTAAAAATATACAATGTGATGTTAACTTATTTTGAAAAAAATCTTTGGCAGTTAGTGTCCTCTCCAATTTTTATATGACTTCCATCCACCGTCAAGATAATATTTCATCATTTCTCTAATATCCATGAACATCTTAAAGTGAGGTTAAATATTGTGTTTCCATCTTAATTCATCTTCTGCAGACTTATTCTATCCATTTACCCTTTGGGATTTTACAAGTTTTATCTTCTACCAATGGTTTACCTCTAATAAAAGAAAAACTAGAATTATTTTTTCTTTTATATGCATATATCAAAAATATTTCCCTAAGTGTTTCATTTTACTCCCACATTTTCATAGCTTCTGATTTTATTACTGTACTTAATCACATTTAATATTGCTTTCTTGTGGCCAGGAATATGGCCTAGTGGTTAAGTGCTTGCCTTGTATACATGAAGCCCTGGGTTCAATTCCTCAGCACCACAGAAAACAGCCTGAAGTGGCCCTGTGACTCATGAGGCAGAGTGCTAGCTTTGAGCAAAAAGAAGCCAGGGACAGTGCTTAGGTCCTGAGTTCAAGCCCCAGGACTGGCAAAAAACAAAACAGGAAAAAAAAATTGCCTTCTTGTGTAGTCTCTGTCCCAATTATCCCCCAAAATGGATTCCAACAGCATGCAATTCTTCTCTAGTATTTTGTGTTAGTATTTTTAAGGGTTAATTTTTTTTTTTCCTTTTTTGATGCTATGTGGGAGTAGGGCTGAAACTTGGGTTTCTAGGATAGCTTAATGAACTCTGCATTGGACAAGACCAGGTTAAGAATTTTATCTGGAGCTAAGTGGACAGCCCAAGTGAGGAAGCCTGGATCTGAAGTCAAGGTGGTTTAGATTGGTTTCTGAAATAATGTGCATGAATCATGACCAAAGGCATGTTGGCTAGATTTTGTTGTTTTTGTTGTTTTAATTTGAACTAGCTTAAAGGTACAACTTGTTTCACAGTTGTTAGATTTTCAGTATATTGGTGCAAGAATGTGGACCCAAAAACACACAAAAGAGCTGAAGCCAGACCCCAATCTTGTTCAGTCTAGAACAAGACTTGCTGGTATCTCTTTTTCTGATTGATTGACTTTTTTTTTCCTGCCAGTCCTAGTGCTTGAACTTGGCCTAGGGACTGTCCCTGAGCTTCCTTTGCTCAAGGATAGTCCTCTTACTTGAGCCACAGTGCCACTTCCAGCCTTTTTTGTTTATGTGGTGCTGAGGAATGGAACCCAAGGCTTCATGCTTGCTAGGCAAGCACTCTACCACTGAGCCACATTCCCAATCCTCTTTTTCTCATCGACATGATTTTCAATATAATTTTGAGTGACTGACCCAGTGTCTTGTCCAGGATCTGCTCAATGGATTGAGCCCTGAGAACTTTCCCTCTCAAAGTACCCCTTGAATCAATTTCAAGGACTTTTTATGCCCCTCATGGAACTGTGGATTTAGACTGCTAGGGGCTCTGAAGAATCGATGGCTATTTGCACAGTGACTAGTTCATCTCAGCTGTTGTGAATGACTCTTATTTGTACTTCAAGTTTTGCAAACCACTTCAGAATCCCTCTGGGCTGAGAAGGGCTAGCACAATATAAGAGGATATCACTGACAATAGCAATAACTTTTTATTTATCAAACACCTTGCTTGCAGAGAGCTTGAAGTGCCTTATGGATGTTATCTCATGAATCCTATGGATATTCCTGTGAGGATAAGAGTGACTATTCTGCCATCCTGGAGTATCAGGCAGAAAAAATGCTTATGTGTAGAGGAATAACACACTACTGTTTGATAAAGAATGAAGGTAGGTACTGAATTGAGCAGTCATATGTATTATGATAGGCAGGGCAAAAGTCTTCTTCCAAACTATGGTAATGATGATAGCTAGTATTAATTGAATGCTTCATAAGCAATAAGTACTTTTTCAAGCATTTTGTATGAGTAAATTAAATATTCCCTGTACTTCAACAGGACTGCTACTTTCATGTGTCCATCTTACAGACTAAGAAGTTTGTAGAGATGAGTTAAGTGATTTGTTCAGAGACACAGAACTAGTAAAATGTAATCCAATGATCAAACCTAAATAGTTTAACTTCCAAATTATTAATTGGTGATTGTAATCAGAGTAGAAGTTGTGTTATTTAAAAATATGTAGTAATTTCTTTGTATTGTGTATGCTTTTTTTGATACTCTTTTGTTTTCAACACAAATAGTCTCAAGACAGTGAGGTTTCTAGTAAATAAACATTACTGATATAGATTCTTTCTGAGAAACTCTAGGACATTCTTACTGGGGTGAGATGGAATCTCAATGTTGTTTTGATTTGCATTTCTTTTATGGCCAGTGATATAGACCCTCATAGATAATAATTAGCACAGGTTTAGGCTAGTCACAGCAGATGATCACAAGAGCCTAATAGCTAAGCCCCTATGCATAAGATAATGCTAAGTGAAATGAACTCCATGTTATGGAAACAAATGATAATTACTTTCAACATGCCATGTGAAACTGTAGCTTCTATTGTTGATGATCCTCTTGTATCCCCTTCCTATGGTTGTACCTGCACTATCACTCTCTCTTATCTGAGTACATTGGAAACTGCATATACTGGTATTAGAATTAGGAAAGTGAAAGGGAATACCACAATCCAGAGACATAAGACAAAAAGACAAATGACTACAAAAGCAATACTTGCAAAACTGTTTGGTGTAAACCAACTGAACAACTCATGGGGGGAGAGGGAAAGGGGGAGGGGAAGGGGGGATGAGGGAGGAGGTAACAAACAGTACAAGAAAGGTATCCAATGCCTAGAATATGAAACTGTAACCTCTCTGTACATCATTTTGACAATAAATGAGGGGGAAAAATGAAATAGAAGCTAGTAATTGGGTAACTGAAACTGGATCCTTTTTAATTTCTCTATGTGAAGTTTCAAGTGTTTCCTATCTTTGTCCTTTGATTGTCCTTTGGTACAATGTTAGTGTGCTGCTGTTGCCATCATTATCATGGCTCTGAATGTGTAAGGATTTTAGGTGTCAGGAGACTTATGAAGACTCATGACTACTTGTTTCAAATAAATACTCTTTCTAAGCATAGAATAGAAACAGTGATTTACAAATTGTGGTTGAAGGACACTACAGTCCCTATAATCTTTTCAAAGGGTAGATCCACAGGGTCAGAGACATTTCCCAGAGTACACATGATATTTCATTGCAATAGAGGCAGATACGAAAATTAAAGTGATGTCAGGGGTATGTGAAATTAAAAGGACTTCTTAGTAATTACTTCTTTGTTTTGAAAAACATACTAATTTTATCAGTCTTTTTAACTTGCATAAGTTTATTTAACATATTTCTATTAGCTTCAATGGATACATTATTGATAGTTTAAATGAATTTATAAATGCTATAATTTTAGGTTAATTTTAATATAATAAACTATTGATCTTTAAATCATACAATCAAGAAACGTTGGGAAGAATTTTCTTATATTTTTGTATTATATTCCTATATTCTTGGGAATATAAGGACTTTGGGGGTACAAAAGGAATTTTAGTAAGAATGACTATGAAATCAATGCCTATCACCTAAGAGATAGGGATGTTTGTTCCGTAGGCATGTTCTCAGACAAAGTAGATATATACATAGACAAATATTGCATAGTAGTTTCTAAAATAATGCAGTTTTGTATGTTTTCATACTCACAAGATAAATCAGAGGTGTTGAATATACTTACAGTATATGAAATTATACTGTTGAGGTTCTTGAATTTGTTTGTTACACAAAATGTTTTCAAATATAATTCTTGAACATACTTCATGAATATCAAAAAGCTATTGTTTGAAATAGCTATGGTATTGGGTTAATCTGAGAGATTATTTGAAGCATGATGATGGAGTAGATTTTCAAATTGATAGCAGTGGCATGCATCCTTACGTCTACATAATACAAATCAGAATAAAGTTTGCATTATGATATGTCTAATAGTTACAACTGAAGGATAAGTTCATCTTCACTTTAACTTCTTGGCAATATAATAGGAAAGCAAATTATTAAACAAAAACGTGTCAACTTTAGGGCTAAATGTTTTTCCGTTCCGGATAACTGGAATTATTGATATATATATATATATATATATATATATATATATATATATATATATATAGAGAGAGAGAGAGAGAGAGAGAGAGAGAGAGAGAGACAGAGAGAGAGAGAGAGACATATATGTCTATATATACTTAATTTTACAAGTAGATAACAATTCTTTTCTTTTCAAATTTTTATTATCAAACTGATTTACAGAGAGGTTACAGTTTCATACGTTAGGCATTGTATACATTTATTGTATTGTTTGTTACCTTGTCCCTCATACCCCCCTCCCACCTCCCCCTTTCCCTTTCCCCCCATGAGTTGTTCAGTTCACATACACCAAACAGTTTTGCAAGTATTGCTTTTATAGTTGTTTGTGTTTTTTTTAACCTGTGTCTCTCAAATTTTGGTATTTCCATTCAATTTCCTAGTTCCAATACCAGTATACAAAGTTTCAAATATAATCAGATAACATTACAGAGATAGTGTAGGTACAACCACAGGAAGGTGATAAAAGAACATCATCAATAATAGAAGCTACAGATACACATGGGATGTTGAAAGTACTTAAAACTGTGATATAACAATCATTTATATAACATGGAGTTCATTTCACTTAGCATCATCTTATGTGTTCATAAGGGTATAGCTATTGGGCTCTTGTGATCCTCAGCTATGACTTACCTAAACCTGTATTAATTATTCCCAATAAGGGAGACCATAGTCCATGTTTCCTTGGGTCTGGCTCACTTCAGTTAGTATAATTTTTTCCAAGTCCTTCCATTTCCTTACAAATGGGGATAAATCATTCTTTCTGATAGAGGCATAAAATTCCATTGTGTATATATACCCCATTTTCCTGATCCATTCGTCTATGGAGGGGCATCTGGGTTGGTTCCAGATTCTTGCTATGACAAATTGTGCTACGATGAACATTGTTGTGCTGGTGGCATTACTGTGATTTTGTTTGTGGTCTTTTGGATAGATAACCAAAAGTGGGGCTGCTGGGTCATAGGGGAGTTCTATATTTACCCTTCTGAGGAATCTCCATACTGCTTGCCAGAGTGGCTGAACCAGTTTACATTCCCACCAACAATGCAGTAGGGTTCCTTTTTGGCCACATCCCCTCCAACAATTGTTATTGCTAGTTTTCTTGATATAGGTCATTCTTACTGGGGTGACATGGAATCTCAATGTTGTTTTGACTTGTATTTCTTTTATGGCCAGTGACATAGAGCACTTTTTCATATGTCTCTTGGCCATTCTCATTTCCTCATCAGAGAAGTCTCTTTGTAAGTCTTTAGCCCACTTACTGAGGGGGCTATTGGTTCTTTGCGATTTTGTTTTAGAGGAAGTTAATTTTTTTAGTTCTGCATATATTTTAGATATGAGGCCTTTGTCCGTTGAATGGCTGGTAAAGATCTTCTCCCAGTCTGTGGGCTTTCTGTTTATCTTGCGAGCTATGTCCTTGCCGTGCAGAAGCTCTGCAGTTTGATGCAGTCCCATTTGTCCAACCTTTCTTTGATTAGTAGCTTTTCTGGACCTTTGTAAAGGAAGTTCTGTCCTGCGCCATGGAGCCCAAGTGTTTCTCCTACTCCTTCCTTTAGTATTTTCAGGGTGTCTGTTTTGATTTTGAGGTCTTTAATCCATTTGGATTGATATTGGTGCAGGGTGATATATAAGGATCTAGTTTTAGTTTGTTGCATATGTTGAGCCAGTTTTTCCAGCACCATTTGTTAAAGAAGCTGTCTTTCTTCCAAACTATTGTTTGAGCTCCTTTATGAAAGATTAAGTAGGCGTAGTTCTGTTGGTTCATTTCTGGGTCTTCAATTCTGTTCCATTGGTCTTCAGGCCTGTTCCAGTGCCAGTACCAAGCTGTTTTTATTACTATGGCTTTATAATACAGCTGAAGTTAGGTATTGTAATTCCTCCAGCACTGTTCTTTCTGCTTAGGATTGTTTTTGCTATTCGTGGTCTTTTATTGTTCTATTTCAATTTCTGGATTGTTTCCTCTATTTCATTAAAAAAATGGTGTTGGGATATTAATGGGTATGGCAGTGAATTTGTACATAGCCTTTGGCAATATTGCCATTTTGATTATATTATTTCTCCCAATCCAGGAGCATGGGAGGTTTTTCCATTTCCTTAGTTCTGACAATTTCATTTTTCATGTTTTTAAAGTTCTCATCATAGAGGTCTTTCACTTCTTTGGTTAAGGTTATTCCTAGGTATTTTATGTTTTTTGAGGCTATTGAAAAAGGAGTTGCTTTCCTGATTTTAGCGTCAGTGTTTGGATCATTAACATATAGACATGCCATTGATTTTTGAGGGTTTATTTTATATCCTGCAAATTTGCCAAAGTTTTGGATCAGCTCGAGTAGCATGGGGGTAGAGTGTATGGGATTCTTTAGGTATAGGATCATGTCATCTGTGAAGAGAGAAAGTTTAACTTTATCTTTTCCTATTTGGATCCCCTTTATGTTTTCTTCTTGCCTAATTGCTCTGGCTAGGAATTCTAGTACTATGTTGAAGAGCAGGGGAGAGAGTGGACATCCCTGTCTTGTTCCTGATTTTAAAAGGAATGGCTTTAGTTTTTCACCATTTAGAGTTATGCTTGCTGTTGGTTTGTCATAAACTGCCTTGATTATATTCAGGAATGTTCCCTGGAATCCCAGTTTTTCCAGGGCTTTTAGCATAAATGGGTGCTGGATTTTATCAAATGCTTTTTCCGCATCCAGAGATAAAACCATGCGGTTCTTTACCTTGCTCCAGTTGATGTGGTGGGTTACATGAATTGACTTGCGTATATTAAACCAACTTTGCATTCCTGGGATGAATCCAGTTTGATCTTTGTGTATGTTTTTTTTTTTTTTTTTGATGACCTGTTGAAGTCGATTGGCCAGAATTTTGTTGAGAATTTTTGCGTCTATGTTCATGAGGGAAATCGGTCTATTGTTCTGTTTCCGTGATGAGTCCCTGCCTGGTTTGGGGATAAGGGTTATCCTGCCTCCAAAGAATGTGTCTGGTAGTGAACGTTCTCTATCAATTTCCTTGAAGAGTTTGAGAAATATTGGTGTGAGTTCTGTTTTGAAGGCCTTGTAGAATTCTGCAGTGAATCCATCTGGACCTGGGATTTTCTTGGATGGGAGATCATTTATTGCCGTTTCTATTTCAATACTGGATATGGGTCTGTTTAGAAGATTTAAATCTTTATGATTAAGTTTGGGGATATGAATTATTTCTAGGAAATCATCCATTTCTTCCAAGTTCTCAAATTTGTTGGCATAAAGGTTTTCAAAATAGTCCTTTATTAGTTTCTGAATTTCGGTTATTTGTGTGGTGATGTTACCTGTTTCATCATTTATCTTGTTTATTGAGTGTGCTGCCTTTGTTTTTGGGTCATGTTTGCCAGGGGTCGGTCTATCTTGTTGATTTTTTTTAAAGAACCAACTCTTTGTTTTGTTGATTCTTTCAATGGTATTTTTCATCTCTAATTGATTTAATTCTTATTTGATTTTAATCATTTGCTTCTGTCTATTGACTTGGGGTTTGGCTTGTTCTCTTTCAAAGAAATTAAGGTGCTGCCTTTAATTATTGAGTTGCTGTTTCTCCAGTTTGTTGGTGTATGCACTCAGAGATATAAAATTTCCTCTGAGTACTGCCTTTGCTGTGTCCCAAAGGATCTGGTACTTTGTGTACTCATCTTGGTTGAATACCATAAACATTTGAATTTCCGTTTTAATTTCTTCAATGACCCAGAGATGGTTCAGCAGTGTGTTGTTTAGTCTCCCTGAATTGTAGGATTTTCTGTGGTGGCTGTTTGAGTTGAGCTCTAATTTTATTCTATTATGGTCTGAGAGAATGCAGGGAATGGTTTGGATACGTGTAAATTTGTATAGATTTTCTTTGTGCCCTAACATGTGATCTATTTTGGAGAATGTTCCATGTGCTGCGGATAAGAATGTGTATTCTGTTTTTGCTGGGTGGAATATTCTGTAGATGTCAGTTAGGTCTAATTGGTCTGTGTAATTGTTTAGTTCTGTGGTTTCTTTGTTCAGTTTTTGGCGTGTTGATCTGTCCAGAAGTGATAGTAGAGTGTTAAAGTCCCCAACTATCAATGTGTTTGGGTCTATGAGTGTTTTTAGAGTCAGTAATGTTTGTTTGATGAAGTTGGGTGCTCCTTCATTTGGTGTGTAGATATTTAGAATGTTTATATCTTCCTGTAGGAGAGATCCCTTTACTAGTATGTAGTAACCTTCTTTGTCTCTTCTTACCTTTTTTAATTTGAAATCAATTTTGTCTGATACTAGGATTGCAACTCCAGCCTGCTTAAGGGGGCCATTTGCTTGATAGATTTGATTCCAGACTTTCACTTTTAGAAGATGTTTACTTTTGCTGGATAGATGTGTCTCTTGGAGGCCCCAGAAAGATGGATCTTGATTTTTGATGCAACTTATGAGCCTATGTCGTTTGATTGGATAATTAAGTCCATTAATGTTGAGAGTTAGGATTAAGAGATGATCGTTTGTTCTTTTCATTATCACTATCTTGTTTAAAGCTGTGTCTTCCCATTTCTTGATCTGATGTTTACTATTTAGGGTTCATTTCTCTGTCTGTTTTTGGGATCTTGATTATTTTCCCTGTATAGTACATCTTTGAGGATTTTCTGTAAAGCTGGTTTGGTGGAGATATATTGTATCAGTTTTTCCTTACTGTGGAAGACTTTTATTTGACCTTCGGCTATGAATGAGTGTTTGCCTGGGTACAGAATTCTTGGTTGGTAGTTATTTTTATTTAGTGTTTGGTATGCTTCATTCCAGGCTCTCCTGGCTTTCATGGTCTCTGCTGAGAAGTTTGGGTTGATTCTGATTGCTTTTCCATTATATGTGATTGTTTTATTCTCCCTAACAACTTTAAGGATTCTTTCCTTGTACTCTACTGATCCTGTTTTGATGACAATGTGTCGGTGGGATGTCCTATTCTGGTCTTGTCGGTTTGGGGTTCGAAATGCTTCTTGTATCTCTATAGGCCTTTCCTTCTGGATATTTGGGATGTTCTCATCTCCTATTCTGATAAATAGGTTGCCAATCCCATTAACCTATTTCTCCAAGTTCTCTTCAATACCTAATATCCTTAAATTGGGCTTCCTGAGCGTGTGTTGAATCTCCTGTAGCGATCTGTTTTATTGATTGGACTGTATTTGTATTGATTTCTTCAGCTCCTGAGATTTGATCCTCTGCTTCAGTTAGTCGGGATTGTAGGCTAGCTACTTGATCTCAAATATCTTTTCCTTATGACTGGTCTTTCCTGATGATTTCCATGTCATTTCTTAGTTCCTGTATGGACTTCTTTACTTTATTAACTTCATTAATTTGGTTTTGAGTGTTGTCTCTCAATCTTTAAGCTGGGTAGCTAACTTTTCATTTGACTCTTGAAGCTCATTTATCTTTCTATTTGTGGATGCCATGAAATTCTCTGTTAATTTTTGTCTTGCCTCCTCATGCTCTAGAATAATTGACTGAAGAGATTCAAACTTTTCATTTATCATGTTTATCAGTAGACTTTGTAGAGCATTTTGGGGGTTCTCTTGTATGTCTTTGATTTACTGCTCTGCTTCCTGCTTGTTTTGAGTGGGGGATAAGACTTCATTGTTTGCCATCTTTCTTGTGTTCCTTCTGGCCATTTGGATTGGGAATGCCAGTCTACCAGCACTGTGAGCACCGTTGAAGACCCATAGCAGCCCTTACCAAACACTGTTGTGTACTTCTTATAGGTTCGCAATTATATACAGATACCTTGTATACCTGTCTATAAAATTAGATTTGGTCTTCCTAAAGAATACAGTTTCAATATAACAACTGATCCTGGGCCCTGTATTCAGTAGTTACTTATTTACTGTTACAACCCTATAAGCAATTCTTGTTCTTATATTAAGTTCTTTTAGGACTGGTTTTCTCTATGAACCCCTTTGATTCACTCAGATTAAGCAGGGATACCCTCTATACAATAACCAGGAGTCAATGGAACCTGGAGGTCCAGTCAGTAAGTCAGGAGGGTAAGTTAGAGGTAGTAAAGAGAATCGAGTAAAATGTATTGGGGGAGGTGATTTTGGTTTAGTTTCAGTGATGTGGAAATGTGGAGAAGAGTAGAATCAGTAGAAAGAACAAGGTTAAAATGATAGACAGTGGAGAGTTAGCAGAAAAGAGTGGAGCTGTTATTCATAGGAAAGTAATTTTTAAAGAAAGAGAATGCAAAGAGAGAAATAAAGTAAAAATACTGGAAGACAAATGCACAAAACAGAGAAAAATTATTTAAAAAAGAAATAAATAAAAAGGAAAAAAAAAACAGAAAACAAACAACCATAACAACAACAACAACCAAAAACTTGATAAAACAAACAGGTAAAAATGGAAAACAAAAAAACCAATGACATTTCAGAAGTGAAAAAATTAAAAAAAATATTTTTAACAGTTTAAAAAATGTTTGAAAAGAAAAAAAGAAAAAAAATGGAGTCCTCCTTGTTTGGGTAGTCTTTCCCCAGTCTCTGGTTTCCTTGTGATGGTCTGCAGTCTATTTTCCTGATTGGATGGTTTGACTTGATTTCAGTTTGCAGGGGGTGGATCTGTTCTGACCCTTCTCCCCTGTTGGTGTAATCCTGGGTCTCTGTGGTTTGCACAGCTTTCAGGTAGGCCTTGGGCGTCCTCTGTAGATGGGGACGTGAGCAGTCTCGGGAACCATCGTTCCTCTGTCTGCTGTGGGGCCATGGCCTTTAACACCTGGCTTTGAATAGGTTGTGGACTCAGCAGGGCAGGGTGCCTCTGACCTGACTGAGAGTTGCTTGCCTTGGGGAGGTTCCTTCCTCCTGGGCGGGGCGACTGCCTGGTGGAGCTGGCTATGGAATTCAACTCTGATTTGGGCTGGGAATTGGGCTTCCTCTGTGATGGGACCTTCATTTGTCTCAGGAACTGATTGTTCCCCTGTCTGGTGTTTCTGTGCTGCCAGTAGCTGCTTGCTGGTTTCGCTTTAAATTTAGAAATTCCAGCAGGCAGGGTGTGGCACCTCTGGCTAAGCCACGGTCCTGGACGCACCTTCCGCCTTGGCAGGGGGCGTTCTCCTGGGTGGAGCTGGCTGTCACTGGTCTGTCTCTCTTGCCCTTTTCAAAGATGGCTCCTTTGACCTTGCTTTCCCCAGGCCCGCTTTAGTTCCAATCTGGTCTGACCCTATGCCAGTGGCAAAGATGGCGCTTTGCTCTGGTGGTGCGGGAATGGCTGCATTCCAGAAGCTGCTCTGTGGGCGCGAGTGGGAATATCTTTCATGGGGTACTCACACTTTCTCTGCGATTTCAGGTCGTCCGTGCTCAGCCACCATCTGGAGGATTTCTCCCTGGTCTATGCTGTATGCTTCAGCCTCGTGGAGTACCGGTCACTGTGCCAGGTGCTGTGCTGGCGCTGGCACTGGCACGGTGGCGGGATGCTGCCTGGAGCTCAAATCTGTGATTTCAGATGAGCAAAGTTGATTTTTCCTTCCTGGCCAGAATCCCTATACAGTTAGAACTTACTCTGGCTGTCTTTCTAGGACTAAAAGTTTCTATGGGGTGAGAAAACTGCGATGTTGGAGGGAGCTCAGCTAGGGCTCTGGTGCTCCTCCACTGTCTTCCTGGAAGTCCAACAATTCTTTTTTATACCTTTTCACCCAGGCATATATAAAGAGAAATGAACACAAAGGAAAGAGTTAGGAATTGGAACTTAAGGACCAAGGAAAGATCTCAGAAGTTTAAAAACAGTATCTTAGCATTATGGAAAGGAAGTAAATGATTTTATTGAAACTTTTTTATCAGGTACTTCAAATCTAGGAACTTGTAACTCTTTTATGAAAATTTGATAGATTCATAAATGATCTCCATCTCTCCTCTTCATTATCTCTCTTACAATCATTTTATCACTTATTTGCATATCTCACTTGAAGCCTTTTAAAATTTAAAAATTTCCAGGTTTTACAAGGTAAAATTGGCCATTTATCCTTTGGAATTTCTGATATGTCCTGGAGAAATTGCCTCTATTCAGTTACCCACATGATGTCTTATAATATGTTGTGATGAGCAATTCTGAACATGTTGATTTTAATAATACTTTTTCTATTTACACTCAAAAAGGCCTACCAAAAGGTATGCTGCTATTAAGTGATACAATTTTATATAAAACTTATATCTCAATTATCTAAGCAGCAGCAAGAATGTAATAGGTGGTTGGTATATATTATTAAATAAATGTATGCATAGCCACTTTCAGGAGATGTACTCTTGAACCTAAACTGTGTTATTTAGTTGCTGTGTGACTCATACAAGTGAAAAATGTCCCATTTATATTTCAATTTCCATGTTCATAAAATAAATATAACACTTTTTTTTCTTCTCTACCTCTGGGACTGGTTTAAGGCCCTTTTAAAATATTCCCAAAGGACTTTTTAAAATCCTAAACTGCAAAGTGCTTAATTGAAAGGGAATACCAAAATTGAGAGACACAGGGTAAAAAAAGACAAACAACTACAAAAGTAATACTTGCAAAACTGTTTGCTGTAAGTGAACTGAACACCTCATTGGGGGGGAGGGAAAGTGGGAGGAGGGGGAGGGAGGGGGGGAAGGGATAAGGTAACAAACAGTACAAGAAATATATCCAATGCCTAATTTATGAAACTGTAACCTCTCTGTACATCAGTTTGATAATAAAAATTTGGAAAAAAAAATTTTTTTTTTTTTTGTCAAGGACTCTTTTTTTTTTTTTTTTTTTTTTTTTTTTGCTAGTCCTGGGCCTTGGACTCAGGGCCTGAGCACCATCCCTGGCTTCTTTTTGCTCAAGGCTAGCACTCTGCCACTTGAGCCACAGAGCCACTTCTGGCCACTTTCTATATATATGGTGCTTGGGAATTGAACCCAGGACTTCATATATATGAGGCAAGCACTCTTGCCACAAGGCCATATTCCCAGTCCCTCTTTTTTTTTTTTTTTATTAACACACCAACAGTAACTAACCAGGTACGTTTTTTTTTTTTTTTTAGGGATTTATTACTACTAGAGCACTTTAAAGCTAAGCACTTTGTAGAGAGAACTGATTCTTTGTGAACTACTGGTACATGAAAATAGATGCATTTCATAGTAACGTGCATTTGCTAGTAACACAGATTTGCTTTTGCTTTACTTTACCCAAATTAGCTAGCACTACACATTAAATGTCCACTGCTACAGACTCATTGACAGATATAAACTTTGTTGTCTCCCCACTGCCTTTGTTTAGAAGCAACAGGACATAATTGAAGGAGATTACTTACCTTAATTGCCTTAGGGAGAAGGAAATCAGGGCAACAATTCTATTTACAATAGCTAAAAACATTACCTAGGAATAAACTTAACTAAGGAGGTGAAAGACCTCTACAATCAAAACTATAAAACTTGAAGAAGAGAAAGGGAAAAAGTGCTAGAAGATGGAAAGATTTCCCCCCATGTTCCTGAGTCAGCAGAATTAACATTGTGAAAATGGCAATACAGCTAAAAGCCACTTAGACACTGAATTCAATGACCATAAAAAACCTCAAATTTGTTTTTCACAGAATTACAAAAATCAATTTTAAAATTTATAGGGAAATATGAAAGACCCCAAATAGCAGTCCTGGGCAAAAACAAGCAATGCAGGTGCCATCACAATACCTGATTTCAAATTATACTATGAAGTGACAAAAATATGGTAGTAATACAAAAACAGAGATCTAGAATAAACTAGAAGAATCAGAATAAGCCCTCACAGTTACATCCATGTGAATCTTGATAAAGGATCCATAAACTTACACTGAACAAAAAGGCCAAGTTCTTCATCAAATGATGTTGGGAAAACTAGAAAGCCATACATAGAAGACTGAAACTAGATAACTATTTTTTTTTTTACCCTGCATCAATTCAAAATGGGCTGCATATCATATTGTAAGACCTGCAACTTTTGAAGCTTCTGTAAGAAAACATGTGAAGTTACTGGAATAGGCAACTATTTTCTGGCTAAACTCAGGAAATAAAACTGAGGACTGGCAAGTGGGATTGAAACAAAATTTTAAAGAAAAGCCAAAAAACTTTTGTGCACCAACAGAAACAGGATGAAAAGACAGCACAGAGAATGAGAGAGAATACCTGTAAGCTACCTATTGGTTAAAAGATTAATATACAGAATTCATAGAGATCTATCTTAAAAATTAGGCAACAGAAGAATCAACAACCTAGTAAATGAATGAGCAAATGAATTGACAAGGTAGGTCTCAAAAATCAATAACACAAATGCTAATCAACTCAAGAAGAACCATTCTGTTGTTAGCTATGTAGGAAATACAAATCAAAACTATAATGTGATTCTATCTCATCTCAGTCAAAAACATGCAAAAATTATTGATGACAATGTGAGCTGAAAATAGACCCTTATAAACTGTTCCACATTGTTAGTATATGCAAATCTGTATAGAGGTTCCTTAAAAAAACTAAAAGTAGAACTAACTTATGATCTTATGATAACATTACTAGTCATATATTTGGACTGTATGTAAAATGCAATAGAAATATCTGCACACATATGTTTATCAAATTCGCTATTTTATTCATTTTTTTCACAATGGCTCTGCTATCAAAACAGCCTAGGTAGAATGTCTGATCTATATCTGACATATGTGTTATTCACCCATAAACAAGAATGAAATTATTTGGCTTTCCGGAAAATTGATGGACTAGAAATTAAATTGAGTAAGAATAGCCAACCTCATAAAGCCAAATACCATACAGTTTTCTTCCTATGCAGAATCTCAATAAAAAATTCTAATAATGAGAATAATGGGACATGACTGAAAAAGGATTGTCTGGCAATGGAAACTAGTAGGAGGGGAAGAAGAGGAAAGTCAGCTGAGGCCTGAATTTGATCTTTCTCTCATGTATATATGCATATATGTATATATTAGCAAAATAAAGTACACATGTATTAGCATAATGAAACTGAATAATCACTGTTTGAAAAGGCAAATAGTAGGAAAAGATGTTAAGAGAATTTTACATAGGAGAATTTTATTAGAGTATATTACACACAACATAGAGATAATACAACATCATCCCTATGTACAATTAATTTATGTTAGTAAAAATAAACAAATTGCTTCATGGATATTTTAGGACATAAACTATGAAATTATGTGCTGAGATGCTTGTTTTCCCTCTCTGTAATAATAATTGCAGTGATAAACACGAGGAACATTCAAGACTGATTATAACTTGGAAATGTACCCTGTGCCATATGAGAAATGCTGAGGGCAAATGGGAGCAAGATTGCTTCTGATGTCATTTGATTGAGAGCAGGGTCTTCCTTCCTATTCTCTTGTCTCTTTGGAATTGTCAGAGTTGGTAGGATCCCTATTAATGATCAGTATTCAAATGTATGGTCCATGAACGCATGGATGTTGCAAATTGAATTCACTTGTTAGTACATGTTCCACTGTTGTCAGATACTTTTTCTCCTGTATTTTTGTCCTAGTTTTGTTTGTTTTGCTCCTTGTTCCTTCCTTCCTTCCTTCCTTCCTTCCTTCCTTCCTTCCTTCCTTCCTTCCTTCCTCCCTTCCTCCCTTTCTTCCTTCCTCCTTCCTTCCCTCCCTCCTTCCTTTTCTTTTTTCTTGCTAAGACATTTCTTGCATACACGGGTTCTCATACTTTCCTGTACAACCATTTTAGGAGCTTGGCTAGGTGCACTGTGCTTTCCCTTGAGGTTACTGAGGGCTTAATAATTTCAGAGAGTGATACTGGTCTCTTCTGGATCAAGTAGTTAATGTCTTTAGGCATTCACCAGTATCTTAAAGACATGATGTATTTATTGTAAGAGATGGAAACACAGTTTAAACTGCATTCTGTATTAAAAGGGATTTAGTAGCTCACATATTTGGAAAGTCAACTGACACATGAATTCAGCCAGGACTCTGTCCAGGGGCTTAAATGGCATTATCAGGACACTCCCTCACTATCTCAAAAGAACAAAGAAGAAGGCTAAGAAAGAAATCACTTACAAATAATAGACAGGAAAGCTACAGATGTGCCTGGGACCTACATTGCACCCAATTAGTAAACTAGTTGAAGAAAGCCTTTTTAGCAAACACTACAACGAATTCCAATAGCAATTTGTTTTATATGGTTTAGATCTTATCTACTTTGGGTTTATGGAATATTTTGATTGGTCAAGACTGAATTTATGCTTACTTCTCTGGGATTACCTCCAAGCTGACATCTGAGAATGAGTTTCCTCTTGGAAATAAAGCTTCTATTACTAGAAAACAGGTTATCCTTAACAAGGGTAAAACCAAACATGGTGTCGAACATATATGGTAAAATTATATCCTGTATTTAAAAATGCATTTAGAGTTCTCTAGTCAGGTAACTTTATAAACAAGTCATCATATTAGAATAATAGTTTAGGCATACAAAACACCAAACACGTTTTACTCTAAAACACTATGGCATACACATGTCTCTTTAAAATAGTCTTTTTGTGAGTTAGGTAAGATTTTTTCACCTCCACACTTTACAATGGGTCTGAATAGGAAAGAAATTGAGTTCATTTGTTATACTACCACTTCTTTTCACTGATCATCTCTTGATATATATTTGCATTTTTGGAAGCTCTACGCCTAATATCATGAGTATTAGTTATATAATTTCTGCAACTTTCATCCCCCCCTGAGAATATAATCAGCAGTAGAAATGGAGTTCTAGAGTGATATGAATAGGTTAACTTGCTTGCATTTTGTATGCAGTTTTATCTTCCAGTAAGGTAGCTTAGACTGAGGTGCAATAGAGAAATTACTATAATGCCAAGTCTCTTGGGACTGAATGTCAGAACCGAGTGTCAGAACCAGTACATATTTGAAATTGACCAAAGCATCTCAGAAACAGAATCCAGATTTAATCCATAGGAAATTACAATTGAATTCTATTTGAAGAAGAGCTTTCAGTTCATATTTTAAAGATAAAGATACATAGAAGGGTCAAGTATTACAGTAGGTTTTTCTAAAGTTTCTCCATGTAATTTCCCCATAGTAATTTCTGCCAATAAATTGGCTTTAAAAATCTACAAGTAAATACACTGGATGTTTAAAAAAATACACTGAAATAAATTTCTACTGCTGATTATATTCTAAGGGGGGATGAAAGTAGCAGAAATTATATAACCAATACTCATGATATTAGGGATAGAGCTTCCAAAAATGCAAATATATATCAAGAGATGATCAGTGAAAAGAAGTGGTAGTATAACAAATGAACTCAATTTCTTCCCCATTCAGACCCCATTCTAAAGTGTGGAGGTGAAAAAAATCTTACCTAACTCACAAAAAGACTATTTTAAAGAGACATGTGTATGCCATAGTGTTTTAGAGTAAAACGTGTTTGGTGTTTTGTATGCCTAATAAATAAATTATACAGATCTCCAGATATTCACACACAGTGAGACCAATGGAGAATATTCTTAGGCGAAATACCTATGCACATATAATCATATAAAAATAATATTCATAGAAATGGAGCCCTAGGAAATGGAAACAATAGGGTTTTTTTCTTTGATTTTTTTTCATTTCCCTTTGTCTTGTTTATTTCTTCATCTGTATTTGGGAGGTCTGAAGGGGGCACAGGAATGGAGGGACAGAGGCTGAACAAATGCAGCAGTAGTATTAGTCGCTAGACACTGTACTAAAAATTAATTATATAACTTATGGGTGGAGACAGGAGGAAAAAGTGAGAGAGAGCAAGGAAAGGGGTGACATTGTCCAAAAAGAAATGTACTGTTTATCTGACTTATGTAACTAGAAGTCTCTGTATCTCACCTTTGTAATAACAATAAAAATGAATGAAAGAAAAAATATTTAGATATTCATTAGTCAGAAGCAGTGGATCTACACGATGTTCAATCCTGCCTCATTTTTTTGTACTGGGGTCCAAACCCTGTGTACAGTGAACAAGTCCTTTGTTCAGCTATATTATAGTCCTAATGTTTTTTTGCATATAAATTAATAGTATGAAGATGTTTCCTTGTGCTATTTCCATAAATTTGAATAGTTATTTGAGCAAAGTTACCATAAAAATATTTTAGTGTTTTATTATGTTATTTACATACCTGTCATCTATATCTATCCCCACTCTATCTCTGTCTGTATCTCTGTATCTCTCTCTGTATCTCTGTGTTTATCTCTGTATCAATCTCTGTATCTATCTATCTATCTTCTTTTTCTTTCTCTGTCTCTGTGTGTGTATTATGACTGTATGTATGTATGTGTTTATTTGTGTGTGTGTCTGTCTATCTATCATAATCTGAACATAGTCACACAAATCAACTTCTCCTACTCTATCTTCTATACTGTTGATATTTCTCCCCAAATGGTTCTTTTTTTCTAAAAATAAAGTTATGTTTTTTCTTTAGATTTAGATTTCTCATATAAATGAAAAAATGCAATATTTTTTATCTTTCTGCTCTTATCTTATGCAACATGATGATCTCCAATTCCATCCATTTTTTTGAAAATGACATAATTTTATTTTTCTTTATGGCTCAATAATACTTTACTATGTGCATGTGTCACATATTGTTAGTCTAGGCTATTGGTTTGTTGTTAGCCATTATTACAGTCATGGTTTTACCACAGTTACAGTAAAAATGAGAAATCAAAATAAAAACATAACCACTCAAGAATGGACTCTTTTAATTTTCCTATAACTGGCTGAGGAAATTTTTTTTTACAATATCCATTCAGTTCACTTGTTTTTCAGACACCTGGTTTAAATGGCTCAGTTTATTGAACCTCTTTAGCTATTTATAAAATTATAGTTGTTAAATGTCCATTCTTCCTTCAGGTTTTTTTCTTCACTGTGAAAACACATTTGAAATTTGTCTCAAGTCAGTATCTTTGCTCAACATTTTTCCTTTACATTGTTATATGGGAAATTATATCTAGCCCAGCTGTCTTCTTAATTGGATGGCCAGACTCTGGTCAGAAAATAAATCACACAGAAAAGTCACACTGGTAGGTGCTAGTCTCCAGGCTCTTCAGCACCTTTGGCATTATGGGGTGATTGCTGTAGGTTTCATTACTCTCTTACTCCATAACTGTTTCCTGAGGGCCTACTGTCTGGGAAGAACTCTGCCAGAAACACAGACAAAAAACCTTTCCTTTTAAAGAAGTACCACCTAGTATCATGGGAGAGGAAGATGTAAAACACATTGCCACAGGTCATACATATAGGTAAATCAATGATGATGACACCTATCATAAAGGAAATGTTATGAGCTCATTATAAGAGGATTATTCTCAAGTAGGTAAGACAATCTCAGAGAAACACCATTTTCTTCTTCTTCATAATGGCTGTCTAAAACTTCTATTTTCCAGGATCTCTTTTTATAGATGATAAACTTGAGGAAAATATAAAAAGGAAATTCTGTCAGCTATTCATTATGAAATTAAAACTCACATGTAATTACATTTGCTATCTTTTCTTTTATTTTCTCTTTTCTTCCTGTGTTATTCCTGTAATTTGGAAGGATTTCATATAATTTCTGTTTAGTCTTTGTCCAAGATAATATGACATCAATCAGTAGTAAAATATCAGAAGCAGCACAATTGGGGTACCAAAGCTTACATCAACACAAAAAGACTCTTGTAGCCACATCCATTCCTCAGCATCTTCACAAGTCATCCTAACATCTAGGAATTGTTATCCTGCATTTGTAGAATGTTCTGATATCTGGATTATTACATAAATGGAAGCACAAGTATACTACTTTGGAATTTACATTTTTTTCCATGAAGTATAATTCTATGGAGAATCATTCAGGTTGTTGGATCTGTTAAGCGCTTCCTACATTTTTTATTGATGAATAATATTTTCACTGGGAAGTGTCATAGTTGAATTGATTATTCATCCATTGAAAAATGGCTGGATTGTCTCCAGATCTGAGCTATTATAAATAAAGCTGTGCATCAGTGTACAGATTTTGTGTGAACATAAGCTATCATTCTTCTAGAATAAATTCTAAGAAGTGCAATTGTTGGATCATATTGTATCTAGACATTTATGTTTTAAAGAGTTTTTAAGAGGTAGCTGGTGATTGTGGTAATAATGCTAAAGAAAGTACACATTTTCTCAATTCTGTGCTACTCACAACATATTATTTATTAAAAAGACACAATTTATGGTTAACTTTAATGCCATTTTTGCCAGAAATTTCTCATATTTAGAAAATGAAAAAGAGAACAGTTCTTGTTGTGGTTTGCAGCATTTATCTGTCTTTGTACATAAAGATAATCCCCCATATCCCATGTCAGTCTACCTATTTGATATAAATATACAGAGAGCTGTAAGAGGGGCTAAGTACCACCAGCAACATCAAGTATTTCTGCCAAACTAGTATAGCAGATTACAAAGCCAGGCATTAGTGGCTCACTTGTAATCCTAGCAATTTAGGAGGCTAAGATTTGAGGATCATGGCTCAAAGCCATCCCAGAGAGAAAAGTTCATGAGATAGCTTCTTTTTGTTGATGGTCCTTCTGTATCTCCTTCCTGTGGTTGTCCTTGTGCTATCACTGTATCTCATCTGAGTACCCTGAATACTATATATACTGGTATTAGAACTAGATAAGGGAAGGGGAATATCAAAATTGAGAGACAAAGGATAAAAAGACAAACGACTCCAAAAGCAATACTTACAAAACCATTTGGTGTAAACCAACTGAACAACTCATGGGTGGAGAAGGAAAGGGGGAGAGAGGGGAGGGGGGGAAATGCAGGAGGAGGCAACAAATTGTACAAGAAATGTACCCACTGCCTTACATATGAAACTGTAACCCCTCTGTACACCACTTTGACAATAAATAAGTAATTATTCAGGAAAAAAAATCTCAGGAAAAAAAAACAGAATTGGTGCTGTGGCTCAAGTAGGAGAGCTTTAGCCTTGAGAAAAAAGAATCTTAGGGACAATGCCTAGGCCCTGAGTTTATGTCCCCAGACTGAACAGCAAGAAAGTAAAACAAACAAACAACAACAAAAACTCCTATGAATTTCCTGAAGAATCAAGCCATTTAATGTTTCTGTTATGGAACAATCTTAATTTCTTTCTGTATTTCCTATGTGTTCTGGTACAGATTCCTAAGTGTGTTGTATTTTATCCATAGTTTCTAAAATGGTCTACTTTATTGTCAGTTATTTTACTGAGAATTATTTTTTCTAACATTTTAATGTGTGTTATTACTAGCTTATAGAACTAATACTTATTCACTATAGAAATTTGATAAATATGAAGAGTAATGCAAAAATCTGTAATACTGTTATCCATATAATAATAATTTTTATGTACACTGAAATTTTATTTCTATGCCTAGGCTTAGCTAAAGACAGCTAAATAATGATTTGATCTTCAATGATGTCTTTATTAACTTCTTAAGACTCTCTCTCTCTCTCTATATATATATATATACATATATTGCTTTTGGGGAAACATATATTATACTTATATAAACAAACACTGTTCTCACATATTTCTTTCCATACTGAGATTAATTTATCACAGTGAGGTACCCATTTGTAGGTGTCAAAATACTTAACTCAAGCAAGTTATGACAATCCTGCTCTTTGTCTTTTGAGGCTCCCTTGTGACAGGTTGTTCAGGTGACCCACATTAAATTATAATTCCTACAGTAGGAAAGGAGGGATATATTTCCCAGGGGGGGGGGGGAAACATCTATTTTCCTGATAAAAATCTGAAAGCTCTACAAGAATACCTACATTTGTCTAGTTTCCCAGCTTAAATCTGGTGTATGGGGCTGCCTCAGATACCTAGTACAGATGAGATGGCATCAGAGTTGCCAACCTTGACATCTTTGAGCTTCTGAATAGAAGCCAGAGTTTCCTGCCTCCACAATCTTTTTCAAGACAGAAGAAAAGGCCTTACATGTTTAATCCACTGTGAGTTAGGCATTCCTCCCTGGTACACCTGCCTTCCTAGCTGCCTGCCTTTTCTTTCATAGCTTAAATTCCAGACATACTGAGCCAGTCTCTCTTATGCTTCTAAGGTTCTGCTCGCAAGGGGGCCTCTGAGTATGACATGCTTTTCTCCTTGATCAAGTAGCTTTTAGAATAAGGTGAAATGTAATTTTCCATCTAACTATTTTGATTCTATATAATTATCTCCCTCTATAGATTTGGAAATGCCTTCTCTTTGGGTCCTTATTATATTTTATGTTTTTCCCTACATCAGTGCCTGCAGTAGCTACATTTATTTTTATTTTTTATTTTTTGGCAATCGTGTTCAGAGAGCACAGTTTTATTTTATTTTATTTTTTTTCTTATTTATTGTCAAAGTGATGTACAGAGAGGTTACAGTTTCATATGTTAGGCCTTGGGTACATTTCTTGTACTGTTTGTTATGTCATTTATTTTGTTTATGGATCACTGTGAACTTTCATAGCCACCAAAGTTCTTCATCTTTTCACTTTTATTATTTTCCCCTAGAATCATTTTTTTATAGATTTCCTACCTAAATGCCTTTTTACAAAACTAAATTTTAATATGACCAATATGCCCCATATTGGTTTAAGTCCTGTATGTATATTTGTACTTGCATAAAAACAGCAGATTTTTTTCTCCTGCAAGAACTCATTTCTGTCCACTTTAGGCAATATCACTCCTGTTGAAAATGCATGCTCCAGCACATGGTCTGAATCATAGTCAGCATTCTGTAGACATTTGGCAAATTAATAAAAATATTTTTACTTTTAGAGAGTTTGATACAGTGGCTCTGTTTGAATTGGCTTAAGCAGTTAAAAGAATCAAGAAAATTTCCTAATTTAGTTTTGCAGCCTATCCTTTCATGACTGTTTAGAGCTACAAGTTGAAAAAGGAATTTGTCAAGACAGGAATACAAGAAAAAGAGAACGTTTATAAGGATATTTTTGTAAAGCAGACAGAGGGCAGCTAGGCAAAAATGCATGGCATACTGAACATAGAGTTAATAGAGTTGATATCCTCCATTAGACTACATTTGCTTGGTTATCTTCCTTTTCTCAGACTCTATAATTTGCTTTTACTGTTTCTGACCATAATTTGAACTATATGCACAAGAATACCCTTCTTTAAGAAAACTTTTAAGTAGTTGTACAAAGAAGTTTCAGTTCCATATCTTGAGAACTCAGATTTGATATGAATATTCCATCTGGCCCATTTCACTGGCTTGACTCACTTCTGCATTGTATTTGTCCTGTTTGGGTTCACCTCCACATCTCCCCTGGCCCTTGATATTTCTCTATCTGCCATGTCTAGTTAAATGGGCCCTTTCCCCTTAGTTATTCTGCTGCCTTTCATCTATATGCATTCATGTCCTGGTCAGAATTCTTTCTGTTAGATACAGATAGCTTGTCTCCCATTGGCTAAAGCAGGAGAAATGCTACTGGTGTAATATTGATAAAATAATTGAGTGTAACTTTGGCTTTGGGCACAGTTTGATTGAGAACCTCAAAAAGCATCACCAGTATCTATTCTGTTTTTCACCTTTGTCATATTCTTTGACTTTCCCTTCCTGGCTTAAAATGATCTTCTCACTGACTATCTTTTACCCATGGATTTCTTTTTTGATAGGAGAAGGACATTCCAGAAGCAAAACTTACAAAACCATTTGGTGTAAACCAACTGTACAACTAATGGGAAGGGTGGAGGGGAAAGGAGGAAGAGGGAAATGAGGGAGGAGGTAAGAAGTTGGAAAAGATATGTACTCACTGAACTATATGTGAAACTGTAACCCTTCTGTACTTCACTTTGACAATAATGAAGAAAAAAATAAATAATTCACATAATTGATAGTTTGAAAAAAAAGAATAAGGCATAAAAGACTTTGTTCTGAATTTATATTTCATCTCATTTTAATGTGAGGGTCATGAGATGATCTCTGGATGAATATCCATACTTCAGCATTAAAAAACAAAATCACAGTTTCATAAAAGATGTAGGGTGGCAGCAGATTTGAATAGGTGGGGATTACGGAAGGCAATGTAGATGCAACCAGCATGAAGATTAAACAAAACTTTTGATATTGTAAACGTTATTTAAACTGGTCAGTGGAATGAGATGGAATTTTGTACCCTAAATTCATATTTTAAAATCCAAACTCCAGTATTTCTTATATTTGAAGATAAGCTCTTTTAAGTTTTAAGGGGAAAGAAAGGACATTGTATCTCGGTATAACCAGTGTGATTATAAGAGGAGGAGATCAAGACACAGAAACACTTAGCCTGAGCAGTGACACTGTGCAGACACAGAGGGAAGTCAGCCACCCACAGCCAAGAAGAAAGACCTTAAAAGAAATCCTCTCTGATGATATCTTCATTTTGGATTTGTAGCTCTTACAATTGTGAGGAAATTCATTTCTATTGTTTAAGCCACCCAGTCTGTAGCATTTTGTGATGGCAGCCTACACAGACTGACACAGGCTTACAGAGAGGGGAACACGTCCAGGGAGGAGGGCCAGCATGCTTTCACAGTATAGAATTAATTTTCCTCTTTACTGTGTGCAAAATAAGGAGACATTAAAGATGATTCAGTGGCGCTCTTGGCCGAGGGAGGTTATTGCACTGGGATATGTTCTTTCCAATTTTTGCTCCAAGCTACTCTTCTTGCAAAGATACATTGACATTTAAGGCCTTTTCTGAGGTGAATAGTTAGGATGAATTTTGACACCTCAATCCACTTAAGTTGGAGTCTCTTAATGCAGCCAGAAAAGTGGAGATTCTTTTTGGTCAGCTTTTCTTTTATAATCTCTTAAAGGTTGAAGTGACTGCTATGGAGAGTAGGTATTGCTGCCAGGTTTAAAGGTAAGACCTAGAGTCCTATAGATGAGAATGGATGAAAGGATTCTTACTTAAAACTCAGAGTGGAGATAGAGGAAGGGCTTCTCTTGAAATAATAGAAATTGTCTGTCCTGGCATTTTTCTTCAGTGTGCCTGTTCAATTGAAATCTATATTCCTAAGCTTCTTTTTTTTTTTTTCTTTTGAATCTTCTCCAGGAATTGTGGCTGGTAGAAGGTACCCACTTCAATTTGTGTGGTAAAGCACTTATTTGATATTAATCACTTTTCCAACTGGTTATGTAATTAGCTTAAATTTTATTCCTCATTAATTTGTAAAAGTGCAATATAGTTCACTTCATGGAATTTTTGTAAGAATTAAATATGGAAAATTTTCTCCAAACATGTAATGCTGAGCTTATGGATCTTAAATGCTATGTTAGGATTAAACGCAAGTCAACACAATAGCCTAGGATAGCACAGACATTTTGGTTCACAGTGGTGAATGGACATGTGTGTTTTTCATTTAGCACACACCATTCAAGAAGGAACTGGTTCTGGAGTGCTCACGAAGCATGCATTTACACCTAGAAGGAAGTCTGTTTCCCTTAAGTATAAAATAATCTACAGCTACTATTTCAAGGACTGAGTAAAATAAAGCTATTCCAGGCCCATGATTGATATGGCTTTGGTTTGGTTTGGTTTGGTTTGTTTGCTTACTTTATTAGTGATTTTTTGTCCTGAATACCAGTTCCTTATTTTTTGGCAGTGATAGGGGTTGAACTGAAGGCTTTGCATTTCCTACACTGGCACTCTACTACTTGAGATATATTTCCTACCTTATATTTTCCTGATTACTTGGAAATAGATTTGAGCAAACCTTTTCTGCTTGGACTGGACTTGAACCACTATCCTTCAGATCTTAGCCTTCTGAGTAGCTTAGATTATAGGTATGAGTCACTAGAATTTAGATTGAATAGTCTGCTTTTTAACTATCTTCCCTGAAATTCTGGAAGGTTTTCTTCCAGGAAATTTGATGGGCCTGCCACTCCAAATGGAATATTATTTCAAAAGTTTCTGTTATGTTTCCTGCTAGCTTTTATGACTTGAACTACTCTTGGTTATTTTTTTTATTATTTTCTTTCTTTTTAATACATTGAATTGGGTTTCAATGTGGTATAAGTTTAATCAAAAATAGTGTTGATAGAACAATCTGGAAGAAGAGAAAAAAAAAACTAAGTTAGGCGTCCTTAGTCCCAATTTAGTGATAATATGTTTGAAATATAAACATAAAATAGGTTTTAAAAATAATTTTGACTATTTTATCCTCTCAGAGAGGGATCAGCCAGATGTCTAGTCCCTGAAATTCTGATAAGTAGCATTCTGCATATATAAGAAAAGATCTTAGATGTTTTATATACGATATGAAATGGGGAAATAGGAGGGTGAGAGATTGGGAGAAGGAGGCTCCAATCAGTTGTCTTACAGAAATGAGTTTGTCAGAAGTCTTTCTTTTCTAGATCTCAGCCTCCTAATTTATTCACACTAAGTCCAAGAAGCTGCAGCTTTTCCTGGTCTTACTGAGCTCAACACCTTGCTCCATAGTGCTCAAGGATTCTGCCTTTGGATTATAGTGCACATGTTGGCATCCAATGAATGGCCAAGTGGGTTCAAGATCCTGAAAGGATGTTGTTTTTTGTTTTTGGGTTGTTTTTTTTTTTTTTTTTTGCCAGTCCTGGGCCTTGGACTCAGGGCCTGAGCACTGTCCCTGGCTTCTTTTTGCTCAAGGCTAGCACTCGGGCACTTGAGCCACAGCACCACTTCTGGCCATTTTCTATATATGTGGTGCTGGGGAATCGAACCCTGGGCTTCATGTATACAAGGCAAGCACTCTTGCCACTATTCCCAGACCTCTAGGAAGTTTTTTTTTTTTTTTTTTTTTTTTTTTTGGCCAGTCCTGGGCCTTGGACTCAGGGCCTGAGCACTGTCCCTGGCTTCTTCCCGCTCAAGGCTAGCACTCTGCCACTTGAGCCACAGCGCCGCTTCTGGCCGTTTTCTGTATATGTGGTGCTGGGGAATCGAACCTAGGGCCTCATGTATCCGAGGCAGGCACTCTTGCCACTAGGCTATATCCCCAGTCCTCTAGGAAGTTTTTTAATAGCCTGGTGTAGCTGAGTTTTGCATTCTAGTTTTCTCCATGAGGAGGAATCACACAATTTCCTCAGTGTCACTTTTCTTATGTGTAATTGGTTCTTTTCTGGTGATAGGGCCCCACCTCATTCCAACTTCAGAGGTCATGACATCTAGCTTGAAGAAGCTGAGTCTTCCAGTTAACATGGCGAAGATGGAGAGTCCCCATACCTGTTGGGGGATTGGGGGGAAAAATGGGCAATAGGAACCACAGCTGATGACTTACTGTTTTGGCAATTCAAATAGATTTTTAGAAATCATGACTACTTTTTCTTAAGGAAAATAAGGATATATAGGCTTGCCCTCCCACCCCCTTTCTCTTTATGCTGTAGTCCTTTGACTGATTCCATTAAAGTGTATACATTGTATATGTAGGATACATATTAGGGAGTATTATCTGTTTTAATCTTAAAATACAGAGGGTCAAATATATGTCTTATCCACTTCATATACTTAGAGATCTCCAGCAAACAGGTGCCATGAATATAAAGATGCTCAATAAATGTTTATTGAGTAAACCATTAGATAAAAATTATTCAAAGGGCAAATGAATCCCTGTGGGAGCAAATATTTTCAAAGCAGATTAAGTACAGATTGCTTCCTATTTTTATTTCCACAATGTTAAACATTCAGAAGTCTATGTGTTGTTTTTTTCTGTATTCACACAATAGATATAGTAGATTCCTGGCTTCTGTTTTCTACATGGAAATTTTCAAAGTATTCTAATAATAAATTGTGTGAAAGGTTTTGACTATAATGGCTTTGCAAAGATTCCACACAAAGAAACTCAGTTAAGACCAGGCCATAAATAAGACCTCCGTGCTGAAGCAGGAGAAGGCCCTGTATATCTAAACCCATTAAATGAATCATTTATTTTGCTACTCATCTGTCATGTTTTGAAGGTCACATAACAATGATTATTTCTTATGGCCCATTGGCAAGCTATAGAATTAGAGGCTGAACCAAGTCCTTGAGTCAAATACTTAAGATGGGTAATTGTATTTCCAGGACTAATACCTGCAGTTGTGTTCACTGGGTAAAATCGAATCTCCTGCCTTGGAGGGAACAGCATGCCTACAAGGGCAAGAAAAGGATTTCACCACATTCCATCCCGACTCTGAATAGTTATGTAACATTGAAATAGTTCTGCAATATGCTTAGCCTTTTTTTTAATGGATCTCCAGAATTTTACAAGAGAAGGCACTGTGCATGACAATAAGAATGTATTTATGAAGCTAATGGATTTGGGATTAAAAGTACTAGAAAAGTGGCTTAAACTCTCTGGACCTCTTTTTTCTTATTTATCTCTAATTCAAGATGATATCTATTTTACAAAAATGCTATGAAGATTTACTGATTCAACAAATGTACAATGTGATTTCCACACTGCCTGGTACAGATTGCTCAACATATGTTAATATTCACTATATTCCTATTCTTCCTTAGAGCTGGAGTTACTGAGGTTTAGATTCCATCCCTGAGCTATGCAAACGATCACTTTAGATGAGTCTCACTTTCCTCATTGCTTCGCGTTCTATTGATTCTTTTGAACTTTTTTTTTTTTTTTTTTTTTTTTTTTTTGCCAGTCCTGGCCCTTGGACTCAGGGCCTGAGCACTTTCCCTGGCTTCTTCCCGCTCAAGGCTAGCACTCCGCCACTTGAGCCACAGTGCCGCTTCTGGCCGTTTTTCTGTATATGTGGTGCTGGGGAATCGAACCTAGGGCCTCATGTATCCGAGGCAGGCACTCTTGCCACTAGGCTATCTCCCCAGCCCCTCTTTTGAACTTTTAAACAGCATTTATCAAATTTTAACTTACATACAATAAAGACCATGGATTTTATGCATACATCTCAAATGAGATTAGCATAGACATATACCTATATTTAACCATTGCTTGAAGTAAGATATCAAGTAATTCCAACCCCCAAAAGGTTTCTCTGTTCCATCTTTTTACCAGTAATTCCATGACCATGTAATTCCATTACATATTTACCAACTCACAGTCAAACAGGAACCGTAGAGCCCTTTGTGTAATATTATAATTAAAAGTGAAAAAATGAATCTTCATGCCAAGCATGCATCTTTTCTAAGTATGGGGCTTCTAGGAAACCAAACCTGATTATATTTTCCTCCCAGTAGGGTTAACTACTATTTCAATTTCTATTGCGATCAGTTATATTGGTAACCTTCTTATAAATGAAATAATACAACACACACTCTTTTATTTCTAGTCTTTACATCCTTCAACAAAACACTTGTGAGATTCATCCATGATGTTGCCTCTTTCAGGAGTCTTTATTTTTATTGTACCACATAATGACTTGCATAAATATATTGTCCAAACTTTCTCTGCCCTTACAGATGTGTATTTAGCTTTTTTCCATTCTTTCTGTTTCTTTTCTGTTTATGAATATACAGATATGTGTATGACATGTACATATATATACACATATATTGACATATGCATTTATTTTCCTTGAGCATATACTTTGAAGTCAATTTTATGAGTTATGTGCAAACTATTCTAACAGACATCTCAAAACTGAATATCAGGAAAATGTAAATAAAAACACAATGAGATCCCATTAAACGTAATGCAGCAAAAAGGCAAAAATTTAAGATGGAAAATTCCATATTAGTTGTAAGGATGCAAAAGAATTACAATTCTTCTTCATGCTAAAGAGAGTGCAGATTAGCTCCATGGTTTTTAAGTCAGCCTATGTCTGCTTTGAGGACACAAAGCGAGTAAGACACCATCCAAAGTTTGAACTTGATTCCTCATTTACTAATATGCTACCGCAGTCATTTGTAGTAAGAGTCAAGTAGTCATAACCGAGTTTCCAGTTGTGTTCATCAGCTCTCTGTCACTGTAGTGAGTACCTGAGATAATCAATTTAGGAGATGAAGGTGTAGAGTTTGGTTTTAGAGATTTTAGTCTCTTATCCATGGGCCTGTTTTGCTTTGGACATGTAAAAGCACATCATGAAAAGAGTGTGAATCATATTTCATGGACCAGTAATACAAAAGAGAAAAATAAAACAACAAAAAATATTAGGGACCACAATTTTCTTCAAGAGTATATCCCAGGGCTGGGGATATAGCCTAGTGGCAAGCGTGCCTGCCTCGCATACATGAGGCCCTAGGTTCGATTCCCCAGCACCACATATACAGAAAACGGCCAGAAGCGGCGCTGTGGCTCAAGTGGCAGAGTGCTAGCCTTGAGTGGGAAGAAGCCAGGGACAGTGCTCAGGCCCTGAGTCCAAGGCCCAGGACTGGCCAAAAAAAAAAAAAAAAAAAAAAGAGTATAGCCCAGTTACCTAAAGACCTCCCGAGCTAAGTCCTACCTGTTAAATATCTTACCACCTCCTAATAGTGCAAGGCTGAGTACCAAGTGTTTATCCCATAGGATTGGGGGGACATTTGAAATGCAAACTGTAGCTTTGGTGACTGTACCTAGGTCCCAGCATCACATGGTACACAAGATCCATTACTTTAGATCTCCCACAGCCAAGCAAGAGGTTGTTCAAGGCCAGATGACTGAGTGAAATATTGTTTAGAATCATCTTTCAGTTTGTAAGATTTTCTTAGCGTTTACTGGGGAAAGCCAGGGGGGGAAAAAACACAGGTACTTACTATCTTCAGGGATAAGCTATACAGACTCTCATAGAGAGGTTCTTATCATGAATGTGAGTTACTAACGAAGCACGAGGCCCATTGATGCTTATTGATTTCCAAGGACAAACCTCAAAATTTCTTGAGACATTTTAAGAAAATTTCGTACATCTTTGCACAGAAGATCTGAATTATAACCCAAAGTGTATGTTTTACAGAAACTCTTGTAATGGTGCAGTAGCAGGGTATCTGTTGGCCAAAGTGTAAATATTTACAGAACCTATTTTATTCAGGTGAATGCAGATTTTTTTTTTTTTGTGAACCATTTGTCAACTCCCTCCCCAATTGGCCTTGCCATTTCTTAATCTGTGAATGCGCCCAATTACAGAGCTAAGAATAGACGGATGTCATCACAGTCCAAACAGGAGAACAATTATGGCTTTGACCTTCTCTTTAGCAGGACCTGCTTCCTTGAGCAAACTTCTTGAGTTACAAAAAAATGGCTGACCTTTTGAGCTAATCACTATGGCCTTGATCTTCTGAGATGCTTTTGACAGAGCCAGTTATGGTGGAGACATATCTACTGACATTTCCTTTGGGCCAGTTCCTCTGCAAATAGATTCTTGTTTAATATTTGAAGTAACTTTGAGAAACTTGGTGCTTTGATTATGCTAACTTTATAAATGAGGGGGAAAGACTCAAGCAGTCAGGTGAGTTGGCTTATTAAAGTTATAATGAGTAGTGAGTGAGCTCTACTGGGTATGGCAGTATTCCCTTGTCATCCCAAAGGTAGTATGTTTTACATGAGATCATGGATTTTATTTATCAGATGGTAGATATTTGACTTGACAGTCTTGGGATTGCAAAGAAAGGAGTCTGTACTCCTTCATATAGAGCCAAAATGTTTTTTGTTGTTTTTTTTAAGTTCAGTATCCAGGGATGTAGACACATAAGAAACAGGGGTTGTTTCATAATCAATCTTTCTTGTAGTGTGTGCATAAATTGGGTTGTTCTTCTTATATTTTCCTGATGCCCACAGCAGGTTGACCTAAATGAATAGATAATTACTCAAGCTGTTACAAACATCCCAATCCATTTGGTGATCACTTTATTAAATGAAACTGGTCCTTTTATTCCGTTTCTGATACTGCCTGTTAATAGAATAATCTCAAAGCTATTAGCATTTAAAGAGGAATTAGACAAAGATGTCCTGAATTGTCCCTTCTCCTAGCTCTTGGTGCTCAGGGGACCCTTGCTTTAGCTAATTAGCCTGAAATGAATATTAAATGCATTGATCTCTATCAACCATATCATGAGAAGAAAGCTTTCGTGAAAGTCACTCCAATTTCAGTCTTGGTTCATTATACCTAAAATTCAGAACAAAGAAAAGGACATTGAAAATGTTCAGAAGTCAAAACATACACACACACACACACACACACACACACACACACACACACACACACAATAACAAGAGTGAGAAGGGCTTCTTCTTTTCTTTTTAATGCCCTTGTATAAGCCCCAAAGGTTTATGGTTTAGCTTTATTTCCATAGGAACCAACTAGAGATAAACATCTCTTTCCCCTCAGGAAAGGAAGTTATTATGAGACACAGCTATTATGTCTCAGAATGAGATATTTGGAAAGAAATATTCTCTTCTGGGAATAGAGTACTAGATTCAAATCCTCATTGAGAACTACTATACTAACAAGCCTTTAGGTAAATAATCTCCCTACAACTCAATAAACAACCTTAAATATAAACAAAAATATTTAACATATTTCCTATGGAAAATATGCTGTGTAAGAGGGAATAAAATGTGTCAAATATTATTGGCTAATACTAATAATGAGGACTGGACTGGGAGACCTAGAACACAGCATCAAAAGGCAACAGGATTTTTTTTTTTTTTTTTGCCAATCATCTTGAAACTCTCCAAGTGACAAGAGAATATTTTGGCTCATTTTTGTTTCTTTAAGGGACAATGATACATGGTCCACAATAAAAGTATACATTTACAACTACATCCTGTCCCAGCTCTGATGTAGGGTTCATTGTTTAAGCTTTTTGAAATTCAATGTCATTACCAATAAAATGGACATGGTTGAGATAATGCTATTCATTAAATGCCTAGCACAATAATCATATTGAATGTTTGAGGTTTGGGTAGTCTTCTTTGTGCTGGGACCAGGCATCTACTTGAGAGAGTCAGAGAGACAGATACGAGAAGGGTAACAGAATGGTGAGGGACAAAGAAGAGAACTATGTAGGGAAAAGGGCTGATGGACACTTATGGCAGAGGAAAAGAGGTTAAGACAGCATTTGATTTTTAATTCTGGTTTCTTTTACTCTTCCAAACCACTCTTACATCCTACTGGATAGTACTAGGTAGGTAACTCCTCAATACCTGCTTCTCAAGGAAAAAAAAATCACCCAACACACTTGAAAAACATACATGCTCTTTTGGAATCATTTCTATCATTCTCACCATTAGAATTAGATTGCATAAAATTCTTTTTCAGCCTTCTAACTCACTCCTGGGGCTTTCCCAGCAATGGGAAGAGTTGGAAGTGAAATGAAGGAAGAGATTAGCATTCTGTACATGCTTTTGTTCTGAGATGGGGAAAACACCTTTCTAACCACCAATGATGTACTTGGGCTCTGCCTCCACTGATTATATCTCTTTAAGCTTCCACCCAGGAAGAGCCACATGGGGGGTCCCTCTGTAGACATTCTGAGTTGGATTTCTGCACTTCTCTGGGCTTCTCAATCCTCTCACTACTGCCTAGAGCAAGGCAGGGATTCTCAATTTTCCTACTGGAGATGCAGGGCCTCTGAAGATTCTCTTTAATTCCCCTCATCATTTGAGTCACATGTGCCTCTGTCACAACAAGGCACCTGGCACTAGTAGTGGCCTTGTCACCATGACAACTGGCACAGGCTGAGAATTAGGGAGACTGCACAGAAGGATGTCCATTCTCTCACTCTCCTGTGGGCAGTGCTGCTGATATATAATCCTTCCCATAGCCACAGCTACTGTCTTGGTGGTCTTTTACTTCCACTTGTGAGGCAGGGGTGATGGGGTGAGGATGGGTCTGGGGCAGAATTTCCAATTCCAACAGAAGCTCAAGTGTTAAAAGGAGGGGAAGGTTCCAGGCTTTGGGGAGACAGTGGGCAGCCTTTCTTTTCCTGTTAGCACTGTCTACACCTATTTATTTTTTAACATTTTTTCTTCAGGATCAGAACGAAAAAAGGACAAAGCAAATTTAATTAGTTATTGAGTTAGGTTTCCTGATGCTTAATAAGCACATACTCACAGGCCTCCACACCGCCCCCCCCTCCCCAGCCATCACTGTCAAAGAAAGACACATGCCTGGGACAGTATAGCAGAGTGAAAAATTGGGATGCTATTGAATAGCAGCAACAAGTTTGCATTCTGGATCTGTCATCAGGTGGGTTTTCTCAACTCCCAAACTTGTGGAGTCTTTCAAATTAGGCAGTAATTCCTAACTAATAATAGATCTATGACTAATTTGCAGATAGAGCAAAGAGAAAGTAATAAATGTAATGCACCAATAAAATATATTCCCAAGCAATAAATGTAATAAATGTAGATATCTATAACCCGAATAGACCATGGAGGATAGCTTTTATTATATTAGCATTGACAGAGAAGCTCCAATAAATCAGGGTTAAGATCCTGAGCATTTTTGATGTAGAAATATTGAACATGGGATAGCAAATGTTTCACCAGTTTCTTGAAGCAGGTAATACTGAATCCCCTGACTGACAGTTGTTCCTTTAAGTTTACTACCTGGGCATAGCATCAGCTTCACTTATGTAGGGGGAGGTCTTAAGAGACAAATTCTTTGGGACCACCAAGAAGGTACTGGGAGACACTAGTAGCAGAAGCTAGGTGAAAGAAAAATTATCCCAGAAGAACCACAGACCATAGGCAAAATCACGTAGAGACAAAGAGTTTATTGCCAGCAGGGCCGGCAAGGCCAAGTTCCCACAGAGGAATAAAAGAAAATGGCGCCTGAACTATCTCTCAAGGGGGTCTTTATACCCTCATGCAACTAAGATGGGAGGTGCTCCGCCTGCCCCTCAGATTCATCAGCCAAGGGTGGAGTCACATTGCCAAGGGCAAATCTTATGTATGAGCCGGGGGACATTCTATAAGGGTACACTAGGAATCTTTGTTTTGAACATGATTCACTTTAGTTTGAGAATGGATTGCTCCCATGGAAGTAGAGAATGTTTTGTGAGACAGAGAAACAAATTTGATCTGAACAAGAAAAGTGAGCTAATATCGAAGGGAGACCTTTTCCGGGATGCTTAAGGAGACTTGAGGTCCACCTCACGGTGCCCTTATATCTTACTCAGTTTTTCATTTGCAACAAAGTACCTAAAAATGAGTTATGTAGAAAGAAAGGGGGTTTATTTGGCCAAGAGTTTTAGAGGTTGACCATCCAAACAGCATGGTATCAGAGCTGTGAGAAGGCCTCATAGCGGATGCAATCAGCATAGAAATGAATGCCAGAGTGATGGTATGGTGAGACAGGATGCAAGAGAGGGATGGAAAAGCCAGGCTTCACTCTTACAGAGGTTTACTTTCTTAGGAAGTAACTGGGGTTCCAAAAAAATTATCAGAATCTCTTCAATTGGCAGCATGCCAGTGCTGTAAGTTTCCCACTTGGGCCTAGTTCTAAAAAGACCACCATGCTAAAACTTTTGAACTGAGGGTCAAATCCCTAGCATATAAACCAATGTGTAGGAAATTGCTTGTATCTTATGGGGATGGAGGAATGTTAGGAGCAAAATAGAAACTGAGGCAAGACCATAGAGTATGTAGGATCTACATCTTGTGATGTCTGGGACATCTGGGACTGTCACCACCATCATTGCTATCATCATTATCAACAACATTATGTAATATCAGAATGATGTCCAAGGTCTATTCCTTCAGTGGGTACCAGTGCAAGATGCCTGTTGACCAGTTCTTCAAGATGAATAGAGATGTACACCCAGAAAAGAAACAACCTTCTCAAGTGAATACCATTTAGAAACCTAGATCCCATTTCATCAATCAAGTCCACATTAAAACTTTTGGGGGACCATTTTTCATTTTTCTCCATGTACTCTAGATCTATTTAACTGAAAGACAATGGAAGAATAGGAGTAGGAGAAAGAAACTCTGAACCTCAGAATTATTTATCCAAAATGATGAAATAGTAATTGAAGCTGTCAAGCTTGAATTTTATAAAAACAGATTTAAAACAGGGAGATAATAAACACTTATATTGGGTGAAAGAGGAAATGAGGAAAGAGGAAATGAAATTTCCTCTTAGTGTTTGAATTTAGCCAAAGTTTTAGCTAAAGGCAATTAAGACAGATTCCTTGCACCTATAACATAAACATCACCCCTTCCATTATTTGAGCATGACATGGTTGATTCAACTTTTGTTTGGAGGTGGAAGGTAAGAATCTATGTCATAGCAAATGATCCATATAAAGAGGTTTACTCGGAGAGAATTTTTAATACGGAGGAGTCCAAATAGGATAATATCCTACTTATTTCTATATTTCCTGTTCCTATCTGACCATTACGATCAGTGATAGGGTTAAATGAACATATGTGCTCACTTACCATGAGTAAACCTGTTCATACATAATACTACATTATTATGTGTTATTAGCCCAGAATAATTGAGATAGAGCATCTGCTAAGGTTCACTCCCTAAAATAAAATTGTGATGATATTCTTTTTATAACATCCAAACTTCCATAACTTATGAGTCAGATATTGTCAATCTTCCATAGTGAGTTCTTTGGTTCCCCATTTCCTAAGACTAAAACAATGGCGAAAAGAAAAGTCAATTCCTAACAGTATCCCTGTGGTTTTCACTGACCTGCCTAGTCTTACTCCCATCTTCATTCAATTGGCTTCAGACATGCTAGCTTCCTTGCTAGTGTACTTTTTATCTTAACTTCTTTACAATGGCTGCCTTTAATGCTTGCTATGGTTTAGGTATGTCTTTCTAAAAGACCCATGTGTTAAAAACATTAATGGGAGATGAAAGGACTTTCAAGAGATGAGGTCTCCTGACAGGCCTGTAGGCCATTGGATGCTGTGTCCCTGAGGGGATTATGAGACTCTGGTCCCTTTGTTTTTCCCTTTCACATTCTTTTCATAAAATGAGTAGTTTTTGATTTGCCATGCACTTCCCAGCATGATAGGCTGGCTTCCTACAAGATAGAAGGTGATAGGACAATTTACTAATGCCTTGGAACTTCTGAAAGGCCCAGCTGGAGGGCCAAATAATCCTTTTGTCTTTACAACAGGATTATGTCAGGTATCTTTTAAATATCGACATGACTACATCAATGTACATTTCTGTACAATGGAAGAATTTTCAAGAGGCATACATTTCTTACTTTACTTAAAATTAAACAGCCCAATCACTTTGCCACAGAATGCTATGCCTATTTTCCCCTATTGCACATAATAACATCTAGCCTATTAGATATTTATGTCATTTGTGACTCTGTGTGTGTGTGTGTGTGTGTGTGTGTGTGTGTGTGTGTTTATTGTTTGTTTTCTCCACATCCTGGAGTAAATACTTCATAAAGTCAGGAGTTGTTATTGTCAGCTTTGCTTAAAAATTGGTTTAGCTCACTAGAAGAGTAACTGGAACATAGTAAAGACAATAAATATACGCCAAATGACTGTGTGAGAAAATTAATGAAAGATGAATAGTGTAGCCACTCAAATAACCGCATCTATATATCTTTTAGAAGTGTCAGTAGTAATTAGTTTACACAGGACTGAAAAAAGTTTTAGAAATGAATTCTTCATTGAAGACATATGACTCAAAAAATGGATAATTTAACCTATTGCCCATAAAGAAAAGATGATATTCCCCTTTTGGGGGAATAAAAAGCCATTTTGTTACCATCAATAGTGATTGACTAGAAGAAATCTTTAGTGGGAGCTGACATTTACTTCTGAAAGCTGCTTCAAAGCCTGCATTGGCATTCAAGGGAAAATTTGCCCATAAAAGGCATCTAATAAAGAAATTTCCCAATGAAATGCTCACTGGAGACCTGGAGTCTCCAAGACCTCATTAATGTGTGATGCATGCAATATGCTTCTTAACTGCTTGGATTGCTTTTCTGCCAAGACACATAGGAGAAGTGATAAATCCTACTTTTGCTCCCCCTTCTGTCTTAACCTGGGTCTGTTAGGTAGATTGTCCTCCATCCAATACTGATCCTGTTAGTCTAAGAGGCCATAATGGTATGTTCAAAGGAAACCACAGCCGCTCTTCTTGTGTAGTCTTTCTGAGCTGTGAATACTGAGGACCTTGCATCCTTAGGACACTTTTGTTGCCAAAGAAACTGAGTTTCTTTCAAGTATGGTTATATTGGAAGGAGGAACAATGTTGGGGACCCATTGTTAGACCCTCCTAGACCAAATGTGCACAGCTTTCAAGTTAAAACTATATATTTGAAAATCTAAAGGCTGTCTCCACAGGCTTTTGTATTAAAAACTCTCTATAATAGATGGATCAGTGGGAGGCTTTGGAACCTGTATGGATTGTGCACACATGAAATAGGCCATACCCCACCAGGAGGAATAAAAAGAAGAGTAAACTGTCCATGCACTTGGTAAGGTTGGGGGTAGGGAATAAGTAGAGAGAGGCTTAACCATTTCAGAAGACTAAATCAAAAAGCAATCACAAAGATATAAAATATGTGATAAAGAGAAGAAAAGCTAGTAAATTAGCACGCAAGCTCCTCACATTTGACTTTTCATTGTTGTCATTGTTGTTGTGCTGGGGATTAAACTAAGGGTCTTTACACATAGTCAAGTATATAACCACCGAGCTCCATTCCCTGTCCCAGATATATAATTTCATATACAAAGAGTCTATTTGATATAATTATTAAGTGTCCCTTTTTAGATGTAAACATCGATTGAAGGTTAGTTTTGTAAAAAACCATTTCTGTTGCAGTGATCTAGTGCATTTCAATATCAGGAAAATTGGCAAAATAAAATAAAATAAAACATATGCACTAGCAAATCTAAGGAGTTTTGAAAAAGCTCCAAATGAAATAGTTGTTATCAAATATATACATGACAGTTTTTCTCATTTGCTTTGTACATTTTATTTATATATTCTGACATTCATAAGGTATTCCTGGGACCTAAAGTTCCTGGGGGAAAAAGAATAACTGTTTTTTTCTTAAACACAGATTATATGTCAGAATCTTTGCTAAGTGATGAATACTTTATTTTATGAAATTTCTATGGGTTCAAGGAAGACTGTCTCAATGATTTGTAAGACAAATTTTTATTTTATCTTCTTTTAAATTTTATTATCTTCAAGTAGGTGTACAAAGGAATTATCATTTAACAAAGCAGCTTATAAAAACAATGTATCTTGGTCAATGTCACCCCTTTCAACATTTTAGTCAACCCCTCCCACCCCATCCCTTCTCTCACCCATCTTAATTTTGTAGGATGTATGTTGAATTATTGACTGTGTTCTCCCCTCTTCTCTCTTTCATTTACCTTCCCCTTTCCCTTGATCCCATTCCACTCTTTTCAAATACTCATTTCCTAGTGTTTATGTTGTTGAACTTTGATGTTGCCTTTCTAAGAAATTACAGAGTACTCCCTTGGATCCATATTTCAGTTAACACATTTCTGTGCACTTGAATACTATCCAACATATTTATTTACATGTTATCAAACTAATTATTGCTTCCACATATAAGGGAAAACATGCAACCTTTTTCTCTTTGGGCCTGACTTCTCTTAACATATTTTTTCCAGGTCTTTTCATTTCTTTACAAACGATAACACTATGAAACTATAGAGAGAGCTTAAAAAGATGCAATAACTCAATTAATAAATTGTATAATGAGCTAAAGAGAGAATTAGCAGCAGAAGAAATAAAAATGGCCAACAGACACATGAGGAAATGCTCAACATCTCTGTTAATAAAAGAAATGCAAAATCAAAATAACACTGAAATGCCACCTCACCCCAGTTAGAAAACAAACAATAAAATACTGGCATGGATGTGGACAAAAGAGAACCCTAATACATTGTTGGTAGAAATGTGAACTTGTTCAATCACTCTAGAAAGCAGTTTGGAGATTCCAAAAATAACTGAACATAGAACTACCCTATGATACAGCAATTCTACCCCTCGGTATTTATCCAAAAGATTACAAACAAGGACACAGTTTTACAGTTTCTAACAGAGGTAACAGTGATAAAGTTAGCTGTTCAGACTACTAACTTTAGGCTCCCTGACTTTGGCACATTCATGCTGTCCAAGAACTAAACTGTTATTTTTCCCCATTAGTAACTGAAAAGTACCATAAAAAGGCTTAAACTGAGTCACATTTTATTTATCCATTCATTGATTGATGGACACGTAGGCTGATTCCATGATAATAAACATGGATGTTCAAGTATCTCTATTGTATTCTGATTCTGTTTCTTTTGGCAAATACCCAGATGTTAGTAAAACAGTACATATGTTAGTTCTATTTTTAATTTTTTGAGGAGCCTCCACTTTGATTTTCATAATTGTTGCAAATAGTTTACATTTTCCCCAGCAATCTCATAAAAAAGGCTTAAAGTTAAAATTAGAAAAATCACCTATATTAACAGTTCAAAATAATAAAACCTAAAGTTGAGAACTGCTGGCTCATGCCTGTAATCTTAGCTCCTCAGGAAGCTAAGGATTGTGATTCAAAGCCAGGCAGGAAAATCTGTGAAACTCTTATCTTCAATTAAATACCAAAATGCTGAAAATGGAATTGTAGCTCAAGTGGTAGAGTGCAAGCTTTAAGCACAAAAGCTCAGGTACAGTACCTAGGCCCTGAGTTCAAGACCCAGGAATGACACAAAAAATTAATAAATGTTAATGTGAAAACTTACACAAATATATCTTTACATCGTTGTCATTAGTATGAATGGAGAATTTTATGATCTATGTTTTTTTTTAAACTTTCATGTGCACAATGTTACAAAATTTTTACAAAATATTTTTTCCTAACAAGTTTTACAGAATTGTTACAAAATGGTTTAAATATCTAACACATTCCAAGGAATGGGCACTTAAGACATATTTGTCTGTTTTTTGTTAATATGATCAAATACCTAGAAATGGAGAAAGAAAAGAGGCTTGTTTAGATCATAGCTTTGGGGGCAAAAACTATCCAAAAATCAAGATACTATATCTGACAAGGCACCCCCTGGATGGATTACCTCATAGCTGATGGCTGTGACAAGAAAATTACATGGATAAACAAAAAGCCATATGATAACATAGGACTCTACTTTTACAACTTAGTCACACAAGAACGAACCATAAGTTCCACCGCATTATCAGCATTCTTTCTGAGTTTCCGATAACTGATCACTTTTACTACATTCCACCATTTAATTAATACTGCTATCACCAACATTGCTTAACTCCCCCATTTCTTAACATTTCCTTACCAAGGACTGAACTTCCAACATAGAAACATTTGGAAGATGCACTTAAGTTCTATTTAAGGCTTAGCACATAGTGTTGGACGGAATTTCTTATTTTGTTAGGAATTATAGATCATAATGTAGCCTTTTTTTTTCTTTTGCTAGTCCTGGGGCTTGAACTCAGGGCCTGAGCACTGTCCCTGGCTTCTTTTTGCTCAGGCTAGCACTCTAGCCCTTGAGCCACAGTCCCACTTCCAGCTTTTTCTGTTTATGTGGTGCTCAGGAATCGAACCCAGGGCTTCATTCTTGGTAGGCAAGCTCTCTACCACTAAGCCTTATTCCCAGGCTGGTAGCCAATATCTTAATTGAAAGAAAAACAGAGCACCAAATAAGGGGTTTCCTCCAGGAAAATTACTGAAATGTCTTTATTTTTCTAGATATTCCCCAATAATATTGCTTTCTGGAGCAGTCCCATATTTTAATTATACTAAAGATTGTTAAAATTTTATAATGACCTCATTGTTGGTACTTGTGATGCAACTTTATCTATGCAATAGCAATGAAATATAACCTTACTATTTTAATATGCACTTATTTGATTATTGAGAAACTGAGCAATGACCTATATGTCCATTTAGGAATATTTAATTGTTATTATTAAGGAATAATGCAGAGGGATTATAATGCCAGAAGTGAGGCAATGAGCATAATTCTTCTTGGTCATTAAGCAATGACCCATATATCCATTTATGGCTTTCTTTTCTTAATCATGATATTAAGTGGAATTGCATAAATAATTGCTTTTTTGTCACTTCTAGTCTTCATAAAGGATATAAACAGGTGTCAAAATCTGCCTAACTTTACACATACATTTCATAAATGTACATGATTTCATAAAACATACTCTGAAAGCTTTTTAAAAAGTATGTGTGTATATTTTTCATTTTAGAAAAGAAAATATTATAAAATTTCAAATACTCATTTTCCATGAAAGGATACTAAAAATTCTAGTGACAATGACTTCAGCATATACCACTTTTTAATTCTTTTCTAATTTACTTAAATGAGATAGTCCATCATATACCCATTAACTCGAGAGCCTCTAATAACGTGAAAAAATTATCTTAGCCCAATTAGCCCTCTAAACATGAGGGATGTAGCTCAGAAAAGCTGATAATAAATACAACCTCTCCTGTACTCAGGTGCCTGCACACTGTATCCTGTATCAGCCCCTGAGTGAGTTAGGATTGAGTCCAGTATCTTAGTGTTGGCTTTTGGGCCCACTCACAACATGAAGAATATTCCCAAGTTGATCACAGTGGCTGTCACCCAGGGAATCTACTGTTTAGTTGTAGCCATTTGGGATCTTCTAAATTCATGTGAAACTATGACCAGAGAATTGGTAAAATTTATTATTGAAGCATAAATATCACAGACTGTGTATTTATAGTGTTTCATCTCTTCAAAGCCTGTAGGGGCAACTCCAGGAGGGATAAAGGACTTGGGTCAGCACCCACTAAACTGAGCCCTTTGATTTATCTGTAAACATAACTTTACCTGGTCACTCGCATCCTATGTGGAACACCATATTGGCCATAAAATGTCATAATAGTGGGTGAAGTCATGGGAACATGGGTGCTTGCTTCCCCTTCATCCCTCATGGAAAACCCTCTTTGACATTAATAAGGAACTTGGCACCTGTAGTGCACTAGGTATCTTCCAAAAGTTAGAAGGTCTCAGAACTGATATTCCTTACAGAAATAGGTTGATTTTTCTTATTACCCTTTCACGAATTGGAGGATCATGGTCACAACATAGAAATTCTGTGTTAATGCCTTAATTTTTAAAAAGCTTACTCAATGCCTTTATCATATATATATCTGAGACTATGTCTCTTGCTTTTGAAATAAAGAGCTAAACTAGATCACAAGGTTGTTTTCTTTTCCTGTTGTCATATTGGGAGCTTCTGCAGTAATATTTGTTTCATGTAACTGTTTCTTCAACAACATCTTTCAGACTCACGGGGGGAAATATGAAGGAATGTTTAAGACACATTTCCTGCTATGCTGAAACTTTTTACCAACCTTCCTCTCTCTTCATCCTCTCATGAATTCACATAAAGAAACACAGGTAAGCAGTAGAATCAACTCTCAAAATAGTGGCTCCTATAACAGCAGTGTGCTAAGATGATTAGATAATGAATGAAAAGCACACTGTTTATAGAAGTTGAAAAGAGAATACAATCAGCTTGAAGCCAAGTCAAACTATGCTTCAGACTCCATCCCAGCATTGCTTTCTGCTTTGCTTTGCTTTTAAGCCTTTGAACATTTAAGGTCGAGTTTGTCTCTTTATGAAACAAGAAAAATAGTAATTAGCTTCAGTAGTTCATTGGGCAAAGAGTTCGGAGTGAATTGGGCAAGTTTTCACTAGTACTCTGATATGAAATAATCACTAAAAATGGTAGACAACATAGAGATAAGATGGAGGAAAAAGAGAAACATAGGCAGGGTTTGAAATTAGAGAATACCGTGTGTGTGTGTGTGTCTGTGTGTGTTTATGTTTGTCAAATTGCACAAAGAAATCAGTAAAACATGGTGCCATATTTGTATATGTTTTGCATCATAGAGATTAATATTCTTATGGAATCAAAATAAGAGGGATGAAAATATATCAGTACTGTGATGAGTGCTTTTTTTCTCTTTTGAAAATTGAGAACGTGGAGCAACTTCACTTGACTGAACCTCTTAGATCAGAAGATGATTCCCTAAGGTAGTCATCTCTATTTCAATATCTGAAAGATACTAAGAAGGAATCCATTAATTGAAAGAATGTATACATGAAAGTACAAGATGGGAAGGAAGAATGGAGGGTGGTATGTCTGAGCAACTGGAAGGTCAACACCACTGGAGATATAAAAGTAGCAATTATGGAGTTCAGAGGGTCTAGAAAAATGGCAAGCATCCTGTACACAAAATCCTTTCAAGCATGCATCCTTTATCCAAAGAGTGAGCAGAAATTATTATTTTTGGCACAGCAGAGACATGGTTGTAGTTTTATATGCAATTATGATTTTTTTAAAGAGTGTGTGTGTGTGTGTGTGTGTAGCTCTCACCTGCAATCCTAGCTACTAAGGAGGCTGAGATCTGAGGATCATGGTTTGAAGCAAGCCAAGGCAGGAAATATCATGAGACTCTTATCTCCAATTAACCACCAAAATGTTGGAAGAGAGTTGTGGATCATATTGTATAGCACCAGCCTGAATAGAAAAGCTGACTGACGGACAGTACCTAGGTCCTGAGTTCATACCTTAGAACTGGCATATATATGTTTATATATTTACATATATACATATGCATATATATGTAATGAAATGTCTTTCCAGACATGCTATTTTTTGCATGTCAGGCTATAACATCTTCTAAAATGATTTGTTCTATTCGCATACGCCACCAAGTTCAAAATCACCTGTAATCATAGGGAGATTCCATTAAGTGCATGTGTTTTCTGTGTGTGTGTGTGTCTTTGTGTGTGTGTGTGTGTGTGTGTGTGTGTGAGAGAGAGAGAGAGAGAGAGAGAGAGAAACTTTTAAGGATATTGCTGTCAACACGTCCAAAGGGCATACGATTGAAATAAATATATGCTTGTTAAATCTGTTCTTTCCTTTGATAGTGTTTGGTTTTATGCTATTGTTCCAATAAATACATATATTATAAGTTGGCATTATGCATTATGGGGGTTGAGAAATAGCAATGAACAAAAGAAATGTGAAGTAAGTTTATCCATTTTCTTATAACGGACCTCTTTTTTTTTGTTCTTCAAAATCACGTCAGAAAGACTTCAGTTCTGATGATAAATTACTGTATATCTTTATAGGCTCTCAAATTCATACTTTTATTTCTCCATTTTTATGTGACTTTTTTCACAATTCTGTAAAAGACAAGAGAAAAGAAAGAATTGCACTTGAAGTTGGATAATCAGAAAGACTGGTGTTTGAGTCCTAGCTCTGATACACATTCATACATGCTCATCTGTACATAAAATGGTGCAGCAAGAATGTAGTTTTTGGTAAGTCCTTTATATATGTCATCTTAAACTTAAGGGTATACTGACCTTATCAAATTCACTTATTGCAAGATGATGCAGAACCAATCACTGATCAGGGTAGCCACCACATTTCATGAATATCTTACTTCTTGGCTAATCACTTATACATAAGATATCAACGACCTTAAAGCCTTAGCACCTTTACAAGATATCTACTACATTTTATGGAAACTCCTTTATAGTTATAGGTGCTTTTGACCTGAGCGTGTAATACATAATGTTTTTATGTAGCTCAGAGATGTGAATTTTTTCCCAAGGTCACTCATCAGGCTCAAAAGTGGAAATTAATGAAACTTATGGAGGGTTAGCAACTTTTTCTTCTGTATTTATTAAAAATGCCTCATTTTTTCCTGACTCAGAAATTCTGCCATTCTCTAGAGGTAGGCCAGTTGCTAGGCCTGTAAATACTCTGCCTTATTAAAACCCTAGAAAAAGTCTCCTGTTAAAAAAGTTGCCTGGCCAGAGAAAACATTTTCTCTTATTTCTTAATGGGAAAGCAAGCTTGCTGATTAGAACAGAGTAATAGTTTCAAAAGCTTCCTCTTGAAAAAGCATTTGCTTTCTCATTTCCTAATGAATTATTCCTCAAAGAAATCCTTTAAATTTCCAGGCACAAACTCCCTAGAACCCCTCCTTTCTACCTCTACCATTCAGTTCCTAAAATGCTCATCCTGTAGAAACTTGTAAGACTTACCAAATTCATTGAGTAGATCCCCTGGAATTTTTTGCTTCATTATATTTCTTTGTTCTAGATTATGATCAAAAGAATCTTTGCCCTCACATAAATCAAAAAGAGACGCTCTTACCTACAGAGAAGAAACATTTTGCTGATGAGATGGAAAGTTAGAATAAAATCTTATTATATCATTGTTACTATTGCCATTAGAATTGCAGTACAGTTTGGGGTCATGGCTCATTAAAGGAAAACACAGAAGTTTCATTCTTTGTTTCTAACAAGAACAACAATACCCAGTTGATATCTGCCTCTCCCATTAGGGGAAAAAGTGTCATGCCCAGCAACTCTATTTTGTAATATTTTAGATTTCTTTCTTTGGTTAATACAATTGCATCATTTTAGTTTTATTTAAAAAATCATCTTTATGTAGTCATACAAAAAAGATTCCATTCAGCATCTCAATTTATGAGTATGTTGCATCTTGATTAATGTCACCCCTTTACATTGTTCTCCCAAACTCCTCCAAACCTACCATTCCCATTACCTTGCTGCATTTTAATTTTTAAGGTAAAGATATTTTAATTTTAAAGTAGTGACATGGTTCAAAAGCAATGTATTCATTACTTATGTAACTGTAATTCCTCTGTATATCAGTTGTAGAATAAAAATTCTAAAAACTTCAAACCTTTTTGAATTTAAATTTTACTGGAAAGATGATGTACAGAAGGATTAGTCAGGTAAGAAGTACGTTGTTTTTTTAAAGAATTACCCCTCTCTCATTTTCTCCCATTTTTTTCCTCCCAAACCCCCCCAATTTGTAAAGTTCATTTCCAACATAGTGTCTAGTGAGTATCACTGTTGCATTTGTTCAACCTTTGTCCCATCATTTCTTTTATTTCCCTTCCTCTTCCCAAACCAGATAAACTTATATACAAGACAATGAGTACATAAGTAAAATAACAGTGATAAAGGGAATAAACCACAGGGGGGAAAAGTAAGAAAAAAGAAATACCTGCAAACAGTACAACAACAACAACAACAAAAAACCCTTTTGTTTCAATTTCTTGAAGTTCCTTTCAAAAAACATTGTTTTATATGTTTGTATGCATATAGCTATTGAGCCATTGTGATCCTCTCCTAAGAATATTCTCCTTTGATCTCACTATGCAAATGCTTAGAATGCTGCTTACTTAATCATATCCAAATATAATCATGTGTCTTTTACTATCCATTGGATTAATTTGTAGACTTATGTTTAGTCTTTAGAGGAATACTCATACTGCTTTTTAGAGTGGTTAAACAAGGATTTTTATTTTATTTTAAATGTTATTGTAAAGATTATATCCAGAGGGGTTACAGTTACATAAGTGAGGAAATGAATTCATTTCTTTTTGAACAATGTCACTCATTTCTTCCCTCATTTTCTCCCAGGTTTGCCCTCCTCACCCCTCTCCCCTGAGCCTCAAACACTTAAACAATAACTCTCCTTTCCTTCTTATATGTCAAGCACTCTTCTTTCCATTATACCCCTATAGCACAGTTGAATTTGGGGATAAAGTATGGCCTCTCCTTTACACAGATTCCTTCGCTGTTGTAACATTTTCTATAGTGGGGTGAAAGGAAGAAGTAGAGCACATATGTAAGTTTCCCTCACTCCTCCATTCTAGGCTGCTTAAGACTACTTTACTAACATGTTGATGAGTGGCAGGGTAGGACTGGTAATAGCCCTTTTTCTAAAGGTCTCATACTGATGGACTTTCAAATCTCAGCAAATACACATGACATTGTTTCCCTTGTGAAGCTCAGCCCCATGTGTTGTGTGGCTGCTGGCATAACATCTTTCTCTAATGTGCCTGAGGCCTTGCCCCATACCCCACAGTCATCTAAAAGCATAAAATTCCAGTCTTACCAATCTGGTGGCCCCACTTCTGGTGCCTGTGGAACTGGTAGATTGGGTCTTCTGTACTTGTTATTCCTCTGGCTTTTCCCTTGCTCTGAGCATATGGAGTAGGTCAGCCAGACTGGTGGACTCTTGGGATAGCAGTGACATTATCTTTTTGTTTGAGTTTCTTAGAGATTTCCTAATGAAGTGCCATGAATGAGGACAGATTAATACAACAGAAATTCCCAAGGCTAGCTGTACAAGGTCGTGGTAGGTGAATCATTCTCTGTCTCTCTCATCTGAAACTTCCTTCCCTGACTATTCTTGACTTCTGATAGTATCCTTATGTTGCAGCTACAATCTACTTTAACTAACTTAACTACTATAATTACATTTTGTCTGGTAATGACTTCTAAATAAGATCTCTTTCTGAGGTACAGGAGATGAGGACTTCAGCATATATTATTAGAGGGTACAACTTTCCTTCCAGGTATTCTCATATTGTCTTTGAGAATGAGAAGCAGAACTAGTTTCATGGCCCCATCTTCTCCCAAACAGAATATGAGGAGAAGAATATCTTCATAATACTGTTCAATTAATTTTGTATTCATCTCAAGCTTTTTTTTTTTTCAGTCATGGGTAGAAGGAAACTAGTAATTCTATCAGTTGAAATAATGCTTCCTCTCAAAACCTAAAGAGATATGAATAAACCAACAGTTCACAAATCTACTTTCTATTGTCTTCTGGTTTTGTCCTCTGAAATGGGCTTTAGGGCCAGTATAAAGAAACAAATTAACTGTATTCAGTATCTCACAGCATCTTATTATGCTAATATTGATCAGAATGATGATGATAATAATAATGTTTACTAAGCTCACATATCATGTTTACTTATCACTACAATTATGTATCATACTTTTACATATCATTATGGTTATATATCATATGTTTACATATCATTACTATCATGATTTTTTAAGCAAGGTTTTAATTTTTTTTTACATTTTCCTTTTAAATAAATTTTAGCCTTACAGAAAATAATAAAAATAAAAAGATTTCATCTATTTTCATCTCATTTACCTTTATTCATGATTAGTCAACTTATTCTTTTCTCCTTTTCCTTTGGCTCTTTGAGCATTCGTTGCCAATTTACATGGGGCTGGAATGAGGTGGGCTAAAACAGGAAGGGAAATCCCTCACAGAATTGTACAGAAGACCTTCCTAATTCAGAGTTTGATAGTTGCACATTATAGTTTATTCTTATTGCCATTATTATTTGATAGAAATGCCATTATTTCACACTTTACATCAATATTGACATTAATTAAAAAATTGCTCAAATGTCTCAAGAAACCTGTTTTACAATATAGATGACAGGGCAAATTGAAGACTTCATAGCAAGAAAGAATTGATTCTATAACATAAGACTTAGGAAAGTTTCCATTTTCTTGTTTATTAGTAGTAGTTATAGACTTTTTCCACTCTCACTTTCTTCAAGTTACCTGTGCAGAGAGCAGTGAAGAAAAGCAATTAATTATATGTCAGTCTGTTCTGATAAATGCCATTTCTAAACCTTTTGTTCTCTCTTAAAGTTGACTAATTTGGGGAGACAATCACCTTTAGATATCATTTTTATCTTTTATACTCCAAGCCAATTGTTCACTGCCACAATGTCTAGAAAGATGCATCGGCAGAGCTAACTCTGTGTGTGTGTGTGTGTGTGTGTGTGTGTAGTTATAAAATGCCAGGAATTGCCCAGAATCCTTTCCCTCTCCCTATGTGGACAATGTCTACCCTTGAGTGTGACTGTCCAGACAAGTTGGCAAGATTATTATCTGCTTCTCCATTCTCATTACTTGCATTCCCCTTTGTCTTCCAATTTTTCATCTAGCATTAGCCAGCTGATGAACATTTTAAACTCTGGCATAGACATGCTGGAAATCAGAGTAGGTTCAGGTTCCAGGCCCAGACTCCTGGGGTTCTATATGTCAAATCTAGCCACTTGCTCCTGTATACCAAATACTAGTAATCATTATGGCAACGATGAAGGGCAAAGAAAAAGGAGATGATTTATAGCCCTTCAATCCATCTTCAGCCATCTTCCAAGATACAGACATGAGCTATAGGCTTAAATAGACTAAGATCTGGGTTCAGGCAAAGGGAGTTAGGCTCAGTTGCACCTGTGTTCTGTTGATCAGAAGTGGTAGTAGGTAATCTGTTTCAGGGTTAGTCCAGTGAGGCCTGGTTGTCCATTATCTCAGTTTTTATTCTATGAAACGATTTCAACTCACATTATATAGATGCCTTCTTAGTTCACTGTATAAGTACCGAGAAGAATGATTTTTGATGTAGATACCATTAAATTAATAGGCTTTCCTGACCTAGACAATGAATGAAAATCAGCTCCCAAAAGAATAAAGAAGTGAAAAGTCATTTTATATTGCCAGTGTTTGTGTTACTTGGCAAAAATGTAGAACACTTGGAAAGATTTTTGGTGTATTAAGTTAAAAACAAAAAACCCCAGTAACTCTCCAGAGCAGTTAAAACCACGTGAAATGAAAACAGACTGATTTTATTCTTCTTCCTTAGTATTTATTTTTCATTTGGTATTTCTGAGAATTGAACAAAGGATGTATGCATGTTGGGTTAGCATTGTGTCACCGAGCTACATCCCATTCCCCAATTACTATATTACTCATTCCCTCTTATTCAGTCTGGCAAGAAATAACTCCTGGGTTATTTGAATGCCTATAGCTCTGATAATTGCTGAAATCAGATTTCCAACCTGTATTGGGCATTTTTGAAAGGTCTTTATAAACCTCTTCTTGATGATAGCACATACAGGTTTTTGAGTGCTTAATATATGCTAGGCATTCTATTAAGAAGCTTATATGTTGAAGAATATCTATCTATCTATATCACATTAGTTCAATTCACACAGTATGTTTGTTTACTGATTTAAAGAAGGAAAACAGAGACAAATGTTGGTTTAGTAACTTCCTGTCTCACAATATAAGGCAACTTAAAATGCTTTTTTTTAGAGGGGGTGGGGTTTAGGTCCTTTAACTTAACTATAACTCCCAATGTTTATATCTCTGCCCCTTGATCTGAGATATTCTATGCTTCTGTCATGTTATAATCACCTTGGACCCCAGGAAAAATTCACTGATAAGTACCTTGTTTGGAAGGCAAACTTACCTGCAAACAAACAGGCAGTGTCTTCTTACAGTCTTAAAGGAAACAGCCAAAAATTCAGGTAACTTGTCCTAATAGTAAAGTGATCACAACATCCTCAGAACTCCACCAGATGTAGACCTCCCCAATGGTCAATCAGGCTGTACCTGTGATTGGAACTATTTTAAATATGCATGCCTTTCTCAGCCCTGCTTGCTATTTTCCCTATTTAATCTGAATCTAGTGTTAGTACCTCTGAAGATGTGCTGACTGTGTGAAGGTGGTTTTGCATGGCTGCCATGCAATAAATCTTTCTCTACTCTTCACTTGTCTCTTGAATTGGCATATGAGGATCTGGCATCATAAAACAGGTTTCATAAATGCTAGAGAAATGATTCTGACTCAGGATATGTAACTCCAGGTTGTAATCTTGATCATTAGACTGGTAACTTTCATGATGCACACTTCTGTTTCTAAGCAGAGGCATTTATTTAAAAACCACCTAATGTAGACAATAAGCTGATTGTTTCTGAAATGAAAGTATGTTCCTGCTTTTATGTACCTGCTAAAATTCACATGTATTGGCTGACCCCCCCCCCCCCACCTTTTAACTCTGGGAAAAATGACTAATGAATTACCTTACTCTGGATTTGTTTTATCTTTTAATAAGAAACAAAGCTTCCCACTGCCCTCCATTTAAAGAGTACAGGAGGAAGAATTATTGTATTCAAGGTCACTATTTATTAGTTGTGTGTGTCTTTGGAATACTCTCAAACTGTCTGAGCTTCAATTTCCTTTTCCTTAAACCAGGCAATTTTATTCCCTGAAGGTGGATAGGAAGACTGTGGGAATACCGAAAGTAATTGTAAATGAAAGACAGGATGGATAGCTAATTTGTTTTCTATCCTCTGCATTGTCTTTTCATCTCTCCTTGCAAAATGAGATTTCCCTTTGTCTCCCATTCCCTGCCAATACTTTAGAGTTTAAGTAAATAATCTAAATTTCTCACACAGTAGATTTATCAAAAAAGTGAGAAATATTTACTTGAATGTAGAGGAAAAAGAGGCCAAAGAGTCACACAGTGAAACTGGAACCAGATTCAGTTCTACTTCGTAGTCTAAGTCTGTTTCCTTTAGGTTGTAGGGTTACCTTTTCCTCCTTTTATACTCTTTTCTTTCTATACATCACAGGTTGTATTTTAATCTCTATTCTGAGAGAAAAACAAATCAAAACAAAACAAAACGAATTCAACTCTCAATGCAACAAGGGTTTTCTGTTGTTGTTCTTTGTAAATCAGACTTTCAAGTTCCTAGCTCTATGTGCATAAACTAAGATTGTAAATTTCTAAGAATTTAAATTATGTAGGCCTCTATTTTTTCAGAACATCCATGATGACAACATGATGTAAAGTAGATTAAATTATTTTTTTCCTCTACAGATCATGAAACAACATCTCCAGAAAACTTTAGAGGACAAACCACTGGTGTAAGGTTCACAGCTGTATAAAAGAAAGCATAGAACAAAAGGGAAAATCTTCGAAGTTTTTCAAAATGGATCCAAGACATTCTTAACCTTTTAACTAGCTTGATCAGAGCTATTTAATGGAGAGTTTCCAAAATTTGGCCAGACAGCTGATCATATGTGAGATCTACCCCTCTCTTTGTGGCAGTGGAATGAAGAGAATTCAAATTTGACTCTGGCTAAAACTTTAATTTGAAAGGATATTCTAGTTCTCAAAATGCTGATGTGGGGTCCTAGAATTTCCTTCAACTAACCTGTTGCAAATTAACTCTGTAGGGAGGAAGTGATTTCTCTGTGAAGGATAATCCTCATATTCACATATATTTGAATATTTGCATATGCTATTGGCAATTAGCATAGGTAATTGCTTTTTTAGATTACTAATTAGTATTTATGGGTTTGCTCTGCTTCTCCCCTTAGTGCCACCACCAATTGTGTTACTGCCCTAGAGTTCATGGGTCTCTGTAGATCTCTGCCTGTGGTCTGGATTTCTTTAAATCCTCAAAAAATTCAGTGTACAATTGAAGAGACTTCAGACTTTCAAAACCGTCTCTGATCTGTGAGGTCCTGATAGAATACTGAATTCACTAATATCTGCAGGTGTTATAAGTTACAGTATTTATAGCTCCTGGTAATAGCAGAAAACAATTATGGCTTACAGTTCATGACATTATTGTGCTCCTGTGTCATAGTCCTGAAAATAATCATCCTTGTACATGGGAGCAACCTGACATTATATCTTGTTTTGCTCAAAATTATGGTGGCCAAAAAATATCATGTCATGCTTTATGGCTGGTACTAGTCATAAAATTCTCTGCAGAGGTTATGCATCTTTTATGAACAATATGGTTAAGTTGTTGAATGCTCAGAAACTTAAAAGTTTGATTTGGCTTAAATATGTAAACATGTAGCTATGAGTTCAGAATTTCAATTAGATGGAGAAATATGGGTTGGAGATACTCAATTGCAGAGATTCTAGTATGAAAACACTACACTAAAATATATCAATACCAATCTGGGAAGCAGGACCAAGCCCTCAAATAACAAAGAATGAAGCAGTCATATTTCATTTATTTACCATATACCAGGGCAGCTGCAATCTATTTACAGCCTCTTTCTGTGTCCTAGAGCACAAACTGGATATCAAAAGGGAGCTTCCTGCCACACAAAGAGGAAGCAAGACATCAAACCATTATTTAAAAAAATTCAATAATCACAAATGTCAAAATGCTAGGATATAGAAGTTTAAGATTCTAGAAGATAATCTCACTGTAGCACAAAGCAATCTGAAGAGGTGTAGAAATAGGAGGAGGGGTTGGCTTCAGAAGCGATTTTCTGCAATTATAAAATAATATATTCACTTGCCTGTAATTATGGATTTTTTATCAGCACGGCAGATTGGAATACCTAAAAAGTAAATTTTTTTTATAAAAGGTAACATTTACTAATTTTAAGCAGAGATGACCTGAGGCTTTAACTTTCTGGTTTACTGTTTTGATATTTGTACTGTAAGCCCATGTCCCATATCTTGAGGATAATAGTTCCCATGTGCAGTGAATGTACAGAGATATCTGGGCGAGAACTGTTCTCCCTGGAATTCCAAACAATATCTAACTGGATTCATTTACTCAATGATCCAGTGTATATAAGACATTTCATGTATTTTGAGATATTGCTCTGCTTTTTAAAGGTATAGGTATGTGCCCTAGACTGCTTTATGGAAAAATGAGCACTAATGAGCTAAGCCTGGAAAGAATAAAATTGAAGGCAAGGGGAGGTCATGTCCCATGTGGGACTCCTGTCTGGGTCCTCATTCATTCAATCACTCATTCAGTCATATCAAAATGTGCAGCCACAAATGTAGTGACATTCTAGAGAAAAATAGTACTAACAACTTTCTCTCTTCCTCTAGAATTTGCAATGTCCTCCAAATCTCCAGGTACAATAGAGGATTTTGATATAGATTTGGGCATAAGATTCTTTCTGTTATCATGTGGGTTATTGTTATCATTATTCACTTCTATTAGCTTTTCACCTTGAGCTAATGTGACATTTCAGTGGCAAATCAATGCATTTCCCACGCTGTCACAAACAATTACTGTTGATTTAAGTTCAAAGACTAAATACCACATGGACAATATAGATGCAAAGCTTAAAATGCACATGCATACATACGATCCATTATTGAGAATCTTTTAAGTGTTTTTCAAAATTAGTGTTTTCTGCTGGGAAGAAAAGATTCCCTTATTGAATGACCATAACCTGAACTGAAACTTGTTTTCTTCATAATTAGCTATGTCCTTACTTCTGATAATGATAGCAAACTTTAGATGTAATTAGACTCTAATTGCTGTTTTAAATTGTCTCCTGCCTCAGACTTTGCTTGCTTTGCCATTTCATTCTATTTTTTTCCCCATTTTCTATTTTCATTCTGGTATTGAGACCACAACACCTAACAAGTTTACTTATAAAACTTTTAACAAACAGTATTATCCTAACAAGAAAACATACTCGTGTTTTTCTAGAAATCTCTTTTTAAGGCAAGTTTTATGTGACAGAGAGTCACTGATATTTTTCAAGTGCATGTTCAAGTTCTTGTGGGAAATAGCTGCCCATGATTCCTTGCAATGCCATGTGACCATGTGTGTTATAGAGTCCTGGTTAATGCAAATGTGGGTAGTGGAGTCCCTGCCTCATCAAGTCTTTTGTGTGATCCTCCATTCTATTTCTTCTCATCTACAGGGGCTGGGCATGTGGTGATGGCTATATGATCTTGAAGGGTATGTATAGTTTCAAAGATTTGTTAAGCTGTGTTTATCCATTCTGTTCCTATGTATTGGATTTTGGTTATATGAGTGAGAAAAAATTTAATGAATTAAACTCTGGAGACTCAGTGTTCATCTGTTACAACAGCTAACATTACATTATATCAAATATTTTGCAATAACTTCCCCAGACAATGGCAAATGGTTTGGTATACAACCTTGCCAGACAACATTCTCTGGACTACAGCTCTCTGTCTCTATTTCTGTCTGCCTGTGTGTTTGTCTAGCTTTGGGGTGTGTGTGTGTGTGTGTGTGTGTGTGTGTGTGTGCGCGCGCGCGCGCGCGCGCGCTCGTGTATGTAAGACTTAGTTAAGGAGTTGGATTAAAAGCAATTGTGGATGCTGGTAAGATTGAAAGCCTTGGGACATCCTACAGGTTGGAAAATGAAGCCATAGTCTCAAAGCAGAATTTCTTCCTTGTCAAAGAAACCTCAGTTCTTTTCTTAAAACCTTTCTACTGATGGTGTGAGCTCCTCCTCCATAATTGAAAAAAAGTCTCCTTTGTTTAAAATCAACTGATTGGGGATGCTAAACAGCACCTACTAAAAATATTCACTACAACTCCAAGAGGTATGTTTGACTGCATAACTGAGCAGTGTGTTCTGTCCCAGTTGATGCACTGAAGTTGATGCTCTGGCTAGGACGTACTGCACTGTCAAAACATAAACTCCCTGATATTACTGAAGAGCTTGTTGTTAAAGTAATAGAAATACATACCCTGAAACTATTTCCAGAAGTACATTGTGTGTGTGTGTAGTAGAAAAACCTGTACACATATGCAGCAGGGTTACTATATAAACTATATATACTATGGTGGCAGGTAGACACAATAAATGTGTGACTAAAGCTGAGCTGAAAAATAGGGATACAGAGCCTATGAAAACCTTGAGTACAGGGCAGGGAATGCAGCTTAGTGGTACAGTACCTGCCTAGCATTCATGAAACCCTGAATTCTTCAGTGCCACATAAACAGAAAAAGCAGTGGTGTCGTGACTCAAATTGTAGATTGCTAGACTTGAGCAAAAATGAAGCTCAGGGACAGTGCCTAAGCCCTGAGTTCAAGCCCCAGGGTTGGGCATAAGAAAAAGCAAAGACAGAACAACAACAACAAACCCTTGCATAAAATCCAAAACTTTTCCATTATTTAGGGAAAAATTAAAAACTGTGCGCTTTCTATTGGAATCTAATGGTTCCACTTGGATTGGTGACTCAGGAGATCCACACAGCTTTAAACCGGAAACGTAACCAACATGGAGAGATACGGAATAGAGTTTATTTCCCACAAAACACTTGTAAGTAGAAGTGGGTGAATTGTCACCTAAGACAGTGGTAAGTGAGGACATGTATGTAATTTCTATGATCTAGCTTTTGTGACTAATAGAAGACAATGATTTCCAAGAACTATGGGAACCAAATCATGTAGTTGGAATGAGACAGGTGTCTCTGTTCCTGACTAGTATCTTATTTGCTTTATACATGTGGGCAAATCATGAGGCCATTTTGAACTTCAGTTTGACGTTTTTGTTAAGGGAATGGATTGGCTACCATGATTTCTAAAGTAAGGGCAATACATTCTCCAATATTTTGACTTTTGATTGATTATACAACCAGAAAGGAGAGGTGTATGTTCCTACTCAATTTCTGGTTAGAGTAAAGTTTTTAGAAGTTCTTTAGGACTTAGTCATCCTTTTCAATACATATTAGGAATAGTAACAGTGTCTGCTGTTATTGAGAGCATTAAGTTCCTGGCAATTTATATACAATGTCAACAAATAGCCAAATATGATTTAGAAGACAAAAGCCAAGATGTCTAAGCTACATTATTTGATGATGTCTTGCAGTTAAAATGTGTCAGTCAGTAGTACCTGCCATCCCAGATAATTTTCTCAGCTTTTACCCTGGAATTGTGTCCAGAGTCTGTTTTACTCCTTTCCTCCTTCCTTCCCTCCGTCTTTCCTTCCTTTCTCCCCCTCCTCCTCCCCCTTCTCCCCCTCTTCATATAAGCTACCAGCACCCAACACTGCCTTGGTTATTTTTACCTACCCAGAAAAGCTCCCTTTACAACTGAGTCCAGTCTTTTTTTCCACTTTGTCTCCCTCGTTCACTCCTCATGCTCTTGCTCATGACCTATCTGGCTTTGCCAGCCCATGAATAATCACTTGCAAATAGCTTTTCACTTTATTTTCCAGTAGTTACTGTGAAGCTTAGAGTTTGTAAAAGGTTCAAAGGAGCAGCTCATGGGCAGAGGCCTTTCTTCCCTTTTCCTGAGACTTTTCTTTTTTTTAGTTGGTTATCCAATTTAGAAGAAAAGTTGAAATAAAACATAGGAAACACAATTAAATAGAAAAACAGAGAGATTACTTCTGAGAGGTGGTTAAATTGTCTAGGGCAGTGTCTTCTAAGGAAAAGCTGAAGGCCTTTTCCCTGAGAAATGCTGTTTTCTTGCAATAAAAAAATAAAAATAAAAAAACATTTTTAAGGGCCCTCTGCCCCACCAAGTTCACCCATCCTGTGTCTCTTTTCATTTAAAATGCCCGCCTTGCGTAGGCTCTCACTTACAGTGCCACACAGATGGAGGAATGCCTTCATTCATTTTTGGCAGATTTTGTTTATTTGCTTTTTTTTTTTTTTTTCCAAAGAGACACTCAGGCTCAGTGCTATTGTTGTCCAGTGCTTGCTGCCTGATTTTTTTTTTTTTTTAATTTGGGAGGCTGTTATTCCAGCAGTGCATATTTTGCTCAATATCTTTTTTTTTTTTTAATTAGTTGGGGTGGTTTGTACTTCCATATGAATCTTTTGGTATCTTTTGGTCATCTTTGAGTTTTGTAGATGCAGGATCATTTTGTCTTAAAGTAAGGGTAATTTGTCTACTTCTCCTATTTGAATCACTTTTATCTTTGCACTTGTCTTATTTCTCCAGCTAAGAATTCAAATACTATACTGAGTACAAGTTGTAATAGGAAATACTGTTATTCATAAATCTAAAGGATATATATATAGTTCCAGTTTTGTTTCCCCATTTAGTAAGCAGTTGGCTGTAGGTTTGTCATAGACAGCCTTTAGTATATTGAGGTAGATTCCTTCTATTCCTAGTTTCTCCAGGGGTTTCATTATGAAATTACCTATTGAGATAATTTTGTGATCTTGGTTCTTAATTTTATTTATGTATCATATATATTCATTTGCAAATTTTGAACCATTTCTACATTCTTGGAATAAAACCAATGTGATCATGATGTATGATTTGAATGTGTCCTTTCCTTCAATTTTCAAGAGTTTTATTGAGAGATTTGTGTTTATTATCATCAAGGAAATTGTTCTATAGCATATTATTTTTGTCATGTTCTTAACCAGTTTGATATTGGCTTCATAGGTAACATTGGCTTCAAAGATTTATTTTAGTAGTGTTACTTTCCTTTCTGTATAATGGAATAATTTCAGGTTTGTTCCTGTTAGTTCTACTTTAAGAATCTGGTAGAATCTCACAGTCAATCTTTCTATTCTTGGAATTTTTTTTTTTTTTTTTGGCCAGTCCTGGGCCTTGGACTCAGGGCCTGAGCACTGTCCCTGGCTTCTTTTTGCTCAAGGCTAGCACTCTGCCACTTGAGCCACAGTGCCACTTCTGGCCATTTTCTGTATATGTGGTGCTGGGGAATCGAACCCAGGGCCTCATGTATATGAGGCAGGCACTCTTGCCACTAGGCCATATCCCCAGCCTATTCTTGGAATTTTTTAATTGATGGGAAACTACTACTGATTTCAAAATTTTGCCTGTTATTTGCTCAAAAATCCATTTAGGTGTTTTATACCATCTTGATTCACTTTTGACTTGTTTTATGCATATAGAAAAACACCTTTCTTTCTCTCATGTATTCAATTATCCTCTGCATTTCTTCATTATCTATTATATCCCTTTTCTCTCATTTTATTGATTAGGATTTCTCTCTCCCTTTCACTCTCTCTCTCTCCTTCTCTCACTCTCTGGCCTAGTATGGCTAAATAATTGTCAACTCTTATTCATTTATTTAAGCCCTTTTGCTTCATTGTTTCCCTGTATGGCTCTATCAGTCTTCACTTTATTATTTTCCACAATAATCTTTGTTGATCTTTTCTGACTACTCCTTTCAGGGTTGGCTCATTCTTGTTTGCCTAAGAGTTTGAAGCATATTATTATGTTTATTTGAATTTTTCCTGGTTTGTTTTGTGTAGGCACTCAAAACTGTTAGCATTTCCCTAGCCTCAGGTCCTCAGCTCCTCCCACTAGGCCCCAGATCCACCCATACCTAATGAGCCACTCCTACTCACTACTTAACTACTTCCCCTTTGCCACCAGAGAGAAAAGCTGCCACCTGGATAAGGTACAGATGCCATGTATCTCCCTTTCCCGTGGAAACTATGGCCCCACTAATAAACCTCCTTATGAACCTTCTTCTCCTGCCTGTGATTATGTCCTCATGGTCCTCTGGGATGGCCGGGACCTATGCTTTCAAGAACTATAAACTGTTCTGTTAGCACTGACATTCCTATATCCCAGATGCCTGACAAGTTGTGTTTTTATTTTTATGTCATTTTGGGAAGTTTGTTTTCTCCCTTTATTTCTTTAATGACCCACTGGTTATTCAAAAAATGAGATGTCTCCTCTTTATGTGTTGAAGTATTTCTGTAGTTTCTCTTACAATTGATTTCTAGTTTCATTGAACTGTCTTCTGATAAAATATAGGAGATTATTTAAATTATCTCATATTTGTTAAGAGTTGTTTTACACACTGAAATATGATCTATTAGAAAGTTCTATGTGAAAGAGGCTATACGAGCCCCCTTGAGTAGGAAGTTACCCAAGCCCCTCTCCCTCTGGGACACGAGGACAAACCCCCCATCCTGTCATCTATTGTCATCTGGACTTTGCAGTTATCTGGACTTTGTAGCCTGCAAGCAGTCACCCAACCCCACCTTGAGGGGAACAAACAAAAGGCGCCAGCCCTGTTCTGAAAATTGTGTCCAAAAGGTCACTTCCCCATTCCAAGAATCCGCGCACACATGCAGCTTGGCACATATCCCTTACCAGCCTAAATTAGGATTCCTTAAAATGATTGGCAAATGTATGTGACTCAGTGTAAAATGATTGGCTGCCTGCGTGCAGACCACGATGTGTTACTTTAAATCCATTGGTTACAAATGCGTGGGCTTTACCCTAACGGATAGTAGAGTCCTATATAAGGTCACCCTCAGAAAAGCTCGGGGCTCTCAGTTATTGACTGGTTTACGGTCATGCTGTGAGCCTGAGCCTGCTCGAATAAACCCTTTGCTTTTGCATGAGAACGTCCCTTGGTGTCCTCCATTCCTTGGATGCGCTTCTCGACCCTTTCATATGGGTTGCTAAGATTGTTGTGCCAAGCCGCGGAACCACCACCAAGAAGACCACCGAGACTCAGACATTCTGAAATGCAAAAGCAAGGCAAGGCTTTATTTAAGCAAGCTGCAACTCGGGCCTCGTCCTACCCACTGACACAGCGGAGGTTAGGAGGGAGCCTCCAGCTGTGATTACACAGGGCTTATAAAGGCAAAGAACAAAGTTACAACAATCAGGTGTTCAAGCAAGCAAGATTAGGATACAGGTACAAATCTGATTGGCTCAGAGTTCGAGGCACCCCAGCGGTGGTCAGAGTTAAGCATTCCCAGCGATTAGAGTTCTAGACTGACTGGGCCCTAATGGGCTTATCCTGGGTCTGCTCACAGGGCCTGCTTATCTCAGGTTCACATGGTAAAGTGGGGTTCAAGTGGTAAAATGGGGTTCACTTGGTAAAATGGGACCTGACTTCAAAGTCTGGCACTTCAAGATGAATGTATGTTCTGTGGCTAGTAGATGGACTATTCTGTAGAAGTCTTTCAAGTCTATTTGATCCCTAATGTAGAATTTCCTACATGATGATAAAAGATATTTTACTCTTAATGTGCAGGCCTGATTTTTAGACATTTTCTGATCCTCTCAGCTCCTTTTCTTGGGGAATCAGAACTACCAGAATATGACTGATGGAAGAGTTGATTATTTACCGGTACTAGGCAGTAAGGATTATTTTTGCCTTGAAGCAAGATTCTACTTCTACTTCTGCTACAGAAAGATTTCTACTTCTGTTCTCGTTCCTTTTTTCCTCATTACACAGTAGTTGCTCTCTTTAGAAAATCTTCCAATTTTCACACACCCTAATGTACCTTTATTAGTTTAAGCAAACACTGTTTTATTATGCCAAGTTTTATGACACACTAAAAGTATTTCTTTTTAATGATCTAGCTCTATTAGCGGCTCCTGCTTTAAGGAAGCTCTTTGTTCAATATTTGCACTTATTTTTAGAAATAAACTCTTCTTCAGCTCTGTGAACAATTTCTATCTTCCATCTATATTTCATTTTACTACCTCTCTTAACCTTTTGTGCTTCATTGTGCTGGGAAAGGATCCAGACTTACCAAAGGGAAAATAAATCAGGACAAGTTGTATTTTCATGCCACCCACACATATGCCAACCTTGTAGAAAAATAATTACAAACCCAATGGGAAAATTGTTGGCATACTCATATTAATTTTTTACCATAGTATAAAATTTGGATAAAGTATGTCTCTTTAGGGTATCAAGCAATAGAAAAACTAAGTAGGCTAAGGACAAGAAGCCATTGAAAAGGGTTGATGTTTTATTTATTTGTATTCTCTCTCCTGTCTTTCTCTCTTTCTCTCTCAGTACATGCGTTTGTATGCATGTTTGTGTTTTCTCACTGTTTTGGCATTTTTATTTCACCATGAGATATTTGCTTAACCCTCTCTATAAATGAGTCCTGAATTGCCCATCATGATATATGGTGAATATAACAAAATTCTGAATAAAGGTTTTAAGGAGTGAAACTTTAAGTGGATCTTCTAAATTCACCTTTGCATTTTCAAAATGTATAAGAGCTTAGTTTCAGAGATTGTAAACAGTCTACAAAATGTCATTGTGACAAAGGCCACACTGACAGAATATTTTTAATTTTCAGCCAAGGTTTTTTTTTTCCACTATGCCTTTCTTTATATAACAAGAAATATAAAGTCCCAAAAGTTTTTACACACTGGGAAAAAAACAAACTAAAACTAAAAGTGCTTACTGACTTCCCAATACAGTCCCCTATTGTATTAGGTATTACAATATTAAGTTAAGCACTGTTTTGTTTTTTTAAATTAGGAACAGTGTGCCACAAACTCCAATAAAATAAATGGCACTAATACATTTGAGTCATGTGCAAAATATTAAATAATTATTTTGGGTATGTTGATACCGGGTCTTGAACTCAAAGCTTATTTGACTTTGTTATTGCATACAGTTGACACTCTATCACTTGAGCCATGCCCCCATTTCTGGATTTTTGCAGGACAAGTTTTCAGATTATAGTCTCATAGATATTTTTATTCAGGCTGGTTTTGAACTGTAGTTCTCAGATCTGAGCTTCCTGATAGCTAGGATAATAGTTGCCAGCCATGAACATTCAGCTTCCAAATGTGTTTTGAAGGATATGGACACTGTAGTAATTGTATGAAAAAAGGAAGTGTTTACTTAGCCTTATGTATCAGGAAAAACTCTTAGGAAATGCCAATTGAAATAACAAACTTAAAGTGGTCATACGAAGGCCTTGTGATATGTCAGAATATTTTCTTTGAAGATGACAAAGCAGGCAAATGCAGAACTACTTAGAGAGCTATCATGGTGGTCATAGTTAAATATAAAATTGGAGCAGCACATGACCTGGGGTCAGGTCATGCTAAGGTATAATGTTTAGATCTCAGCAAAAAGCAAAGTAAATCAAATGAAGTTAAAAAATTGACATATCACCAGATCGGCCTTCAGACACTGAGAATGAAAAGAGAATGAGTGAAATGGGGCTATGTGGGAATGCAAAATCGAAAAGAGAGAATGTTATGATAATCTACAAAGATCTGAAGTTATTTAAACCAAGTTAATGGTAATGATAGAAAGAGAAATGATTGTTTTCTGAGTATTTGGGAGGATAGAGCACGTAGAATTTCTAAGCAGAGGAGGATGAGGACAGAAAGTTGATGATTCCTCTCAGACAACTGACATACAGCAAAGGATTGACAGTACTGCCATTTATTGAATGCCAGGCAAACAGAGAAAGCTTTTATGTCGTATGGAAACAATTCTAGCCTTTGGTGAAGCTCTTTGTAATCTGTGAAGAATGTATCTGTATGTGTATTTATTGAATCCACAGAGAAGAATTAGTAGTCATGAACAGGAATGTGGAGAATGAAGCTGCGGATATAAATGAGTTTTAATTTATTTACTCTACTTCAGATGAGACAGGCTTAAGAGGATTTAGTTGATATTGAGAAAAATAGTTTTGAAGGTGCGACAATATATGCAGAGAATAAGAGATTCATTCTTTTTTTTCTGCACAGTCAGAAGAGAACAGGGATTAAAGCACAGGAGATAACTTTGTCTATTAAGAAAGATGTCTCTAAAACTATAGTGAGGGAGGTAAAGAGGCCAGGGAGAGGAAGAAAGTAGACTTGCAAGAAGATGGTGAAAGTTTGGTTGGTTTTGTCTTACATTTTCTCCTTTTATTAGCTAGTGAAAGTGAAATTGAAAGCTCTGATATAAGTTAAGAGTTTGTGGGAGCAAGAATTAAAAATAATTATATGGGGAAAATAGAGTAATGAAATCCATTGCATAGTAAAATATAAAAGTAATTTGGATTAAAAAGTCATAGAAGGGGAGATTTTTTCTATCTCAGTTTATGATTTAAAAATATTGTTTATTGGGCTGGGGATATAGCCTAGTGGCAAGAGTGCCTGCCTCGGATACACGAGGCCCTAGGTTCGATTCCCCAGCACCACATATACAGAAAACGGCCAGAAGCGGCGCTGTGGCTCAAGTGGCAGAGTGCTAGCCTTGAGCGGGAAGAAGCCAGGGACAGTGCTCAGGCCCTGAGTCCAAGGCCCAGGACTGGCCAAAAAAAATAAATAAATAAATAAAAATATTGTTTATTATCTTTAAGTGGTTGTTAAAGTAGTTATCATTTAACAAAGTATTTTATGAATGAAATACATCTTGATCAACATTACCCCTTTCAACATTCTCACCCAACCTCCCCTTTCCAACCCTTCCCTAATGGAGAATTTGTTCAAATCTCTTATATGCATATATGGATATAATGCAATGATACTCCTTTGTACAATTCATGTGTGCTAACAAAAAGCTATTAATTGTCATAGGAAGTAGACCAAATTTGTTCATCAGGGAAGTATCTGATTATTAGAAAGCTTCAGGCTTCTTTTAACTTGAAGAGAATGGATAAATTGCACGGTAAATTGTGAATGTATGTAGTTTGCTCAGGAAATATTCTCTTGGTAGAATAAAAGTAGAAAGGAAGATAAACTTTTTTTTAATTTAAAGTTGGTGTTTTATAAAATGAGTTCAATAGAAAATAAGATATATTCATCAAGAACGATTTTGAAACAATGGACTAAACCTTATAAATTAGATACTGAGAAGATTAGTCAGAGGTGAAAGTGATTGAATTGGTAAAAAGCAAAAGGGACATTGGTCTAAGTGCAAAAAGCTCCACGTACTAAAACATAGATAAAGGAGTTAACTAGACAAACAGATGTAATAAAGGATTGTAAGCAAGGATATGAGATTAAAGAAGGCCGAAGTAGATGTTGAACAATGAAAAAGGTAGGAGTTTTATAGTGGAGAGGAAAACAAAACAAAGGAGGATGTGCTGTGTTCTGCAGTGTTGAGTCGTGGGGTAGGGGGATTCGGAAATGGGGCTGTTCTGGTTGGTGACAAGTTCTAGGATTTGCCTCTGAGAGTGGCTGATGTGTCATGGTGAAGAAGATCACCGGAAAGGAAAAGCTTCATAGCACTGAGACTAATGATCTGGATGGGTTCACCACACAAACAACAATAAAGATAGAAAGAAGTCATCTTAGAAGTGACAAAGTCTTTGATGCAGGAGAGAGCTCTGTCACACCACTGAGAATGACAGTAATCAGGGTGACATTGTAACAGTTGTAAAGAAATAGACTTTTTTTCTCTACTGATGTCTCCCCCATCGATTTTCCTTTCCTTGGTTTCTTAGGCAAACAACATTTCCCAAACTTTTTTTAATAGTGAGATTTGGAAAATGAATTGAGTCCTGGCCATTGGCATTCAAAAAGAGAGATGTTAAATTTTTTAGCAAGGAAGTTAAATAATCACAGTTTTTCCCTTGGCTTCCTTCCTTCCATCCATGTAAGTGGAAGGTTTTGGAATGCACATAAAGCTGTGAGATGTAAGAACCATAGGATGGAAGCAGATAGATCTTTGGATCTCTTTCTGGTGAAGATATTCTCACACTACTTTTATTGGACATGATGAGTGATGTAAGAACAAACAATCTTGCAAATCAAGGAGACCTGGGTTGATGGAAACTCATGAAAAAACCTCAATGGCAAGACATTCACTGAATATTTGCAGCAACGCAATTTTAGTGTTTCTCAGACTAGTGACTGTGGTGATTTTATTTTTATGTTTCACCTTTCAAAAATGAAATTATTTTTGGCTGGTTACTATTTTTCTGCAGGATGTGATTCTGTGCAAATATGCAGATGTAGTGGAAGGCAACTTCCATTTTAGTGAAGGTTATAAGATCTGGGTTAGAGGGGCTGGGGATATAGCCTAGTGACAAGAGTGCCTGCCTCGGATACACGAGGCCCTAGGTTCGATTCCCCAGCACCACATATACAGAAAAAACGGCCAGAAGCGGCGCTGTGGCTCACATGGCAGAGTGCTAGCCTTGAGCGGGAAGAAGCCAGGGACAGTGCTCCAGGGACAGTCCAAGGCCCAGGACTGGCCAAAAAAAAAAAAAAAAAAAAAGATCTGGGTTAGAAAAATTTTAAGACAATAATGATGGAAGCGCAGAAATGTAAGGCCTTGGAACAGAAAATAAGACCAAAAAAGAGGGCTGAAGAGTAGAAGAACATAGCTGGGTCATATATGCCTTTTATTTCTTCAGTCTTCTAGAAGACTAAGTTTCACAGCCTTCTTTGACATTAAATAGGAATGAGTTTTATTAATTACACATAACTAAATGTGGGCAGAGTATATAGGCTATTAATGGAGCCTGACTTCTCCAAGATAGTTGAAAACTCATTTGGCTTATCTTCTTCCATTCCAGTTTCATGAATGGGACAGTAACGAATCCAAAATAATGAGACCAGGTGATAGAAGTCAGTATATAAATAAGAGATACCACTTAGAAGAAGACTATCAGGAAACCATTTGATCTTTCACCTTGGATATGACAGGAGACAGAACTAAACTTTTTATTGTGTTAAGTCATTAAAAATATGAATACCTGTTCAACAGCTGGAAGGTTCACCTGAGCAGAAATGAGTTGATATCATGAAAAAGTTTCACCGACTACAAGGGAGAGAGTTAGCAGTAGGAAAACAAATGAAATGGTTTTGAAAGTTTGGATGAACACAATTCCTGGGAGTTTGTGGTAAATTATTTGGAAAATGTCATCTCCACTAACATTTTGAATTCAGACAACTTATTTTATTGTTCTGAAGAGTTTTGAAAATACTAAGTAATTCAGATGTGTTTGACTGAACTTGGCAAAGTTTTGTGTGAAAGGAGCAAGATCAAGTAAAATGGGTTAGTTGCTGGCAGAAATGAACAGAGGCCAATGAAATCCAAAATTGTTGGTCTGTGTCAGGTCTCAGTGGCTTTTGTGATTCCAAACAGTAAGAAATGTGACTAATGTTTTTTCCTTTGAATATGAATCTAGTTAAGGTTTTATTTTAACCAAAGTGTTTCAGGGTGAAGTTAGAATGCTGATTAGCATGCATGTTTACCTCAAGAACTTAGCAAAATAAAGTCATTATACATAGAAAAAAATATAGCTCAGAATCAGATCTACCAAAAAATAAAAACAGAAGTGTAGATGTGGTTTTGGGGACTCTAGCTAACTAAAAAAAGACAAAGCCAAGCTTACTAAATGTGAAGAAAAATAGGTTGTCAGAGAATCTTCAAGATCATACTAAAAATATCTCACCCTGTTCTAGATGCTAAACGACTCTACTAAGCTGAAAGTCCACAATAAAAAGGCAGCCCATCATATCACAGCACTTCAAGGAAACCACTCTTACCTTCATCCAGATATACATAGATAGGCTTATGAGAGAGAGAGAATATTTTAAAAGGAAAGTACTTGACATCAATACAGAACAGGACTAAGAATTATCTCTTCAAAAAACAAAGCCAGTTCATGGAAACTAAATTATCTCTAAGTCATGAAAAGATTTCCAGTGACTTGCCTTCTAGATTTCAAAATTTATCTGTCCTCCTGAAACATCTTCGAAAGACATCTTTTCACAATGCAAACATATATAGTAAAGTAGATTATATGTAATATATTGTATGTAATTATATTATAACATACATTATAAAATATATTATAGATTATGATATATTATATAAGTATGTTACTTATTCATATGAGTTTATCATTTTATTTAGTTTGCTACATTATTTTACTTACAAGATGTAAAAATAATATCTAAGTATGCAAATAAATAAACACATAATTTGAATATTTTATAGTTATTTACATAAGCCAAACTATCTTATACATGCATGTCTATCTAGCTAGTATCATAGGGCATGTTTTTAAAGTAAATTATATGTTTCCTATACATAACACAGAAACCTGTAGGGTTTCATGTGGAAGGCTGGGAATGAATGACTTCGGGAACTTGCTGTTGAGCTAGAAGTCATGCCCTTATGGTGATTTCATTAGTCTCTTTTGTATAAAGACACTGTATCTTATGTGTGAAAGAGCAAAACAGTTGTTTATACTCCAAGACATTAAGTTTTGCAGATACTAACCAATTTCATTTCCTCTTCTTAGTATCCTTAGAAGTTTATGTGCCTAAATGTTATTTTGCTGAGGTTGAGCCCACATGATTGAGTTTTGGCTGATAGGATATAAGAAATTATTTACCAAATATAGTATGAGTTCTTTGCACTAATCTTTCCTTTCTTTGTTGGATATTGAATACCAAGAGATCCTGACTGCCAAAAGATGATGAAAAAATCACAAAGGAGCTGCTAGCCTAAAGAAGGCTACTTGACCTTCTCATCAGACTGTGTTATGAGAAAGATTTAAGTTTTGTTTTACACTGTAAAATTTCAGCATCTCTTTGTTCCTGTGTTTTAGTCTAGCTTGTATCCTGAATGCCACAGGAGAAGCAAGGCTTAGTGAAAAAATTTTCTAAACATGGTTTACATGGATTTGGAGAAAAGGTATAACTCTCATGAAGTTACATATCTTCAGGAGGCAACAATCTATAAGAGTACCTTTAATTAGATTTAAAAATAGTTAATAAAAGGTTGAGGATAAATATAATCTTACTTATAATAATTTCCAGAGTTATAGGTAGAAAGTTTGGAAAAAACAACTACCATATCCTATAACTGATTAGAATAAAGGAAATTCAGAGCACCATCATGGGATTTGATAGCCCTGGGGCTTAAGAGGAGCTTAACAACAGACATGGATGGCCTGGTAGTTGCAGTCTTTATAGTTAGACCAATAATATGGGTGCTAGGTATCAGAGGACTTGTTAATCCACAGAGGGGTATTGACTGTTGCTGTTTATTTTTCATTGCATAGGAAGTCTAGAGTATTGGCAATCCCAGATGCAGTCATTCTTGTGCAGCAGTTGATAACAGTGACAATAATTTTGACTCTGTGTGTGTGTGTGTGTGTGTGTGTCTGTGTGTGTGTGTGTGTTCTTGAATTGATGATTGCTCCTTGAAAGGTGTCCTCCAGCCAGCATAGACCGCAAACATAGATTAGGCATGAACAGCCCCGTTCTGTACCTCAACAATCTATAGAGCTGCAGCTGGAAAGAGCCAGAAACAAAATAGGATGCCTGTGGAGGGAGATACCAAATTGTTTATGGCTTGAAAGATCGTAAAAGGGTCTTTAGGTCAGTCCCTGGCGCCGTTATGGCTTGAGTACTGGAGAGATCGTAAAGGGGTCTTCAGGTCAGTTCCTGACCCCTTCCTGAACCCTGTTCCTTGCCTTATTTAGGCTGTCCAATCAGAATCCTGTAACTATGCCTTTAGCTTCTGTAAACCCGCTTCTGCAACCCCCATAAAAACCCCTAGAAACCGAGCCCCGGGCGCGCCATCCCTGCGAGGACTTGGACGCCCGGGTACCCGTCCCATAATAAACCTCTTGCTTTTGCATCCATCGTGTGTCTCGCTGTTCCTTGGAGGGGTCTCTCTGACTGATCGACTTCCCCAAACTCGGGGGGGGTCTTTCAGATGGGGGCTCGTCCGGGATAGAGACCCCCACCCAGGGACCACCGACCCACCGATGGGAGGTAAGCTGGCCAGCACTCTGTGTTGCTTCTGTGTTGTCTTTGTGAGGTTTCTGTACTGCGCCTGCGTCTGTACTAGTTGGCTAACTAGCTCTGTATCTGGCGGACCCGTGGAGGAGCTGACGAGCTCGTACTCCCGACCGCAAGCCCTGGGAGACGTCCCAGTGGTGTCTGGGGCCAAGGTGGCCCATCTGTTGTCTGGGGCCAAGTATTTGGCCCACCAGCATTCTGTGAATCCTACCCAAATAGGACTGTTTGGGGCATCTCAGCTGTCCGACGGGTACGTGGTTCTTCTGGGAGACGAGAGTAGCCGGGCTCTCACTAGGTCTCCATCTGAAGTTTTGTTTTCGGTACCGAAGCCGCGCCGCGAAAGTCTGTCTTGGTCTCGCCTCCCTGCTGTTCGCTTTGTCTGTCCTAGGACTCTGTATATCTCTTTTGTGTCAAACCTGCATAACCTGTTTTGTTACCTTGTCCTGTGTTTGTTGAATTCCTCCTAGGCATGGGGATTAAGCTGAGAATGTGGCAAACAGAAGACTTCCAGGGATGACTCCCTCTCTTTCTCTTTATGTCCCCAGCAGAATTTTCCTCTCTACCTTTCCTTAGCAGCGTTGCTTCTCCAGATTTGTCAAACTGCTTTTACTCTCGCCACTTTTGTATGTTTGTCTGGTTTATGTAAAATGCTCTGAGAAGTCTAAAAGATGTGGTTAATTGGACTTTGATGTAAAAGAGAAAGTGAAATTGAAAGCAGAAGGGCCTAGGACGAGAGTGAGTATAGAGGAGACTAGGTCTGGTGGTAAATTAGAAAAGAAAGTAATAGTAAATCCAATTACATACTAGAAAAGATTATATTGTAGAAAAAAAATATTGTCTGGTCTGGACTGTTCTTCCCTGTTTTTTTGTATCTCCTGACTGTGACTGACGTAATGAGACAGATTCCCTCTACCCCCTTGGATTTATGTTTAGCTCATTTGAAAGATATGCAGGCGACAGCTCACAATCAGAGTGTGAGTGTCTGCAAAAAGAACTCTGGGTGACCCTCTTCAGCAGAAAATTATTTGGTATGCTAAAATGTTTTGCTAAAATTATCAAGCCCAGGAAAATGAGGCTGGAGAATGCTAAAATCATTTGTTAAAAGCTTTGTCTTAAAATTTGGGTGTTGCAGGAGTAAGATTGGCAAAAATACCTCCTGCCACTGGAAAATGTACGGCCGATGTTTATTTTGCGCGCTTTAAGATCTTTTAAATGTGTGTGTGTGTGTGTGTGTGCATGTGTGAGTGTGAACATGTACAAGACTGTTAGCATGATGTAAAATTGAGTGAGTTTAAATTTAAATTCAAATGGTCATTAAGTTTGGGTGTTACCAAATGCTTTAAAGGATGAACTGTAGTTAAAGAAAATGTTTCATTAATTAAAAAAAAATTTATTAAGGTTAAGTGTCAGAAATTTTGATGTAAAGGTTTATCACTGTTAAAAAAAAAAAAAAAAAGAGAAAATTGCTTGGGTTTCTAAAAAGAAAAAATGGGCCTGTATGCCTATCCACAGGAGTGAGGGGTGGTCTGGCAACAGTACAGCTTAGCCAGCCCACGTGGTGGCACAGGCCCTGGAGGGAATCCACGTGGTGGGACAGCCAAAAAGGGGGTGTCCTTGCATGGTGGAAGAGAAGTGGGGCCGGCACCAAGACAGTTCATCAAGCTCTGAGGAGTAGGATGAAAGGATGAAAATAGGCTGTTTGGCAGGACAGGCCATGGAGGCCTCTCTTTTGACTCTTTTGTTTTCAGGTGAACTTTGGAAACCTGGTGGCAAAAATGAATGGTTTGGCTGGAATTTTTTAAAAAAAAACTGCCCCTTGAGGTACTAAGAATTAAAAAAAAAAAAAAAAAAGTTTTTTTAAATGGTTAAAAAGTATATTTATCTGATGTAATTTGATTCCTGTGCTATTTTGTAATTCGGATGTATTGAAAAAGCAAAGATGCTGAGACTGGATTTCATGTGTTTGTAATTTTGGTGACTGTTTTAACTTTTGTTACAATTGTTTTGGATATCAGTTTAATGATTCAGGTACTGAATTTTATGTGATGTAATAGTAAGACTCGTAACTATCTTAAGTTACATATGATCAGGCAAGTATTTTAAAGTATGTAGACTCTCATTAACTCTCTGTATGTAGAAAAAAAAAAAAACAAGCTAATGTTTCTCACTAATTTATTGGAAAGCTGAATGGATAAGTATTTCTAATTTTGTAATTGTAATTAATTGTAACTCTGGCATTAAGAAAAATTGTCTTTTGGGTTTAAAGGTCTTCATGTGGTAACTGGGACTAAAGAAAAAGAAAAAAAAAAAAAAAGGCTCTTTTAAACAGGCAGCCAGGAGGCTGGATGCCCCCTGGGTTTCAGAGCTTTTGGGTGCAAATAAGACTGGGGCAAAGGTGTAAAAGCCTTGACTTTAAAGGTTTTAAAATACATTTCCAGATAAAGAATTTGAGCAGCCAGAGTGCTAAAGAGTAAATATTAAAGACTTTAAATTAAAACAAAATGCATTTCTAGATAAGAAATTTGGAAGTAAAATTGTCCTAAATGATTATTGCAAAGTGAGAAAAGGAGAATTATGGCTACCAAAATGTTTAATTGCCATTCCAGTTTCTTTGTAGGTTTTTTGTAACAGTTTCCAGCAGGCCCCACAGAGAAGGACAAATGAGTTCTACAAGTTTGTCAAGATCTAACATTGGCCCTTAATAAGTTCCAGGTAAGAGCATGCTTAAAAACTACTTATTTGTGGACCACCTTGTTGCTTTTAATTGGAGTAAAGTGGCCTCTTGTAAGACTCATTGATCTGAAATCTGCAGTTCAAAGCCAGCCCGGGTAAAGAAAGGTCCCTGTGAGAGTCTTCATCTCTAATCAGCTAGCAGAGTGCTGGGAACAGAGTCGTGAGTCGCTTTGAGGCTCAAAGTGGTAGGGTGCTAGACTTGAGCTGGAGAGCTGAGGGACAGCACTCAGGCCCTGAGTCCAAGTCCAGTGATGGACCAAGAGAAATGACAAAGGTGCATTTATACCAGCATGGAAAAGTTACTCCTGGGACAGAGTGATTGCACATCCAGAGGCAGTAAGCCACTGCTTGGATGACAGAGAGCGTGTCAGATCCTAGAGTCACTCCTGTTTGGCCTTTCAAAAGTTAATCAGAGCCGGGAGGTCCTAGAAGACTAGTTCGTAAGCATGCCTTTTATTGCCCATGTCTATCTATTTTGTAACTGGACAGGAACTTGCCAGTCATCTGCGGTAGTGGGTAGTAAAGCCAAGTTTGTTAAATAGGGGATAGTTTGAAAATCCCAACCCCCTGCATCTACTCAAAGCCCTGACTGGCAGTGAGAATTTTAAGCTGATACATCTGTTCAGGAAAGAAAGTTTGTGGACCTGAGATTGTGTCCTTATTGAGATCTGTTAAAGGCCTGCAAAGGTAATGTAGGCACTGTTAGGTCATCAGAGATCAGTTCCCCAGCCAGTCGGGAAAATGCTTTTGCAAACTAAGATGTTAGAAGGCTACACTGCGGTAGCTCAAAAAAAGAAGTCTGTGTAGTTGTTTAAAGTTAAATGGTAAAGATAATTTCCAGTTTGGAGTAAAGCTCCTAATGGACATCTGATCCTGCAGCCCCTTGGTAAAGTGGAATAAAATTATAGATTCCTGGCGAGGTAAGGTCAACGTCCCTGAGTCAGCCTGAAGAAGTTACAGAAGATGAATGATCTTCGCCCATCAGCCACCCCCTTTTTTTAGGGCCAAGGGACCAGAATTGTTTTCGGAAAGATGAGACAGGATAAATTAGGGGCATGGACAACAGGGTTAACAGTGTACAGAAACTGCACTTGTGAGAAATGGTTACAGGCCAAACCTTCTATGTTGTTTAAAAAAAAAAAAAAAAAAAAACCCTAGCCTTATTGGAAACATTTGATTTAAACTTATTGTTCTGGCAAAATGACCCAAGGGCCATTGATTGCCTAAAGCTGTCTTGACATTCAGTGATGTGCCAGCCTACAAAAGCTAGTGTGCTTAAGAAGGAATCAGGAAAATACAAGGAAATTTGACTAAAGTTATGCCTTAGGTTAACTTAGGTTAAGCTTCTCTAACCAGTCTATGGAGAAAGTTGCAGGTAACCCAGAAGGTGTGACATTCTACTGGAACCACTGGAAGCCACTGCTGCCTGATACCACCATGACCCCTGCCCATTGCATTTGAGTGAGGATCAAGGAGAGTCTAACAGTCATCTGGAAGAATCTACATTTTCACCCTGTGTAGCCCTATTGTGGTAAAACAAATGGGACTCTTATCATGAGCAGCTGATTTCTGCTGGAAAGTGCTTTGGATCTGCTGAAACTAAAATTTTGGGGGGATATTCTTGAGTTGACTGGAGATAACTAGCTCTATTAAGAAAATTGGATATTGTAAGAAATTTTCAAGCAGACTGGCCTGCTGCTAAAATCAAAGCATATATGACAGGCTGGAGAGTCACTTCCAGGCAATGCCTGGAGTGGGGTATTAAAATGTGTCCAGATGAATTAGGGTGTGACCTCAGAAGAAAGGGAGGTAACTGCCATCAGGTGTGCCAGATACCAAGGTAACTGGACAGAGATTTAAACTGTCTGGGGGCATCTTCATGGAGCCCTCCTGAGGGTGGATCTTACAGATGCCACTGGCCAACCTTAGGCACTTAAAGGCACTGGAATCAGGAGAAATCCACTCTAAAATAGTAACTCATGATAGTTAGCTCTGGTCTGGCTTTTTAGAAGCAGCAGTCCCCATCAGGCTGACCCTTGCCCCACCTTTGTTTTCCCTAACAGCCTGTGGGTAGAGTCACAGTAAATTGCCTTGATGTAGCTGAGATAAACTAGATTCTACAAACCAGAGGAAGAGAAACTCTAGCAGCAAAGAAGCCCCAGAAACTGTAAAGAGGAAAGTTAGTATAGTAAGCCTTGGAGAATAAGAAAGGGATTTAAAAAGTCAAGTGTTACAGAATGTTCCAGTAAGTCACTGCTGGCGTGAGGAAGTAAAAGGTGGTGTGAGTAGGGATATGTTAAACTGTATAAAGAAAGACTTTAGAAAAGAGAATTAGGGAAGCAAAAACATTTCCTTTAGATGAAACGGTTTTGGCATGCTAAAAGTAAGAATGACAATCCCTAGAAAGTTTGAGTGTGTAGCAAATGATATCAATATGTCTTAAAATTAGAGCTTATGAGTAAAGTTGGTATATAATCAAATTGGCTATTGCCCCAGCCCGTGGGGTTTCGTCAACAGGAGCCCGAGGGGGAATTGACCTGAATGAGAGACAAACCAGACACAAGGAGGGAGACCAAGACAGGATTCTGATCAAGGTCTCAAACTTTATTTTTGCAGGGCAGCTTATATAGTAATCAGCAAAGGGTAACTCACATAGACAGCGTCATTAGGTTGCTAGGTTACAGAACTGTGGGATGTTCTTTCTCAGGACAGGGACTGGATAAGTTCACAAGGTTGTTGATTAAAGCTGGACCAGATGTTAGGCTTAACAGGCAAAGTTGTAAAAGTATCAAGTGTCCTTATCGGTTAAGTCTTAGAGTTTCTTTATTTACAACATGAAAGCCAGACCCAGGTGTCCCTATCAGCCAAGTTTTGTAGTTTCTTTAAGTTACATCCAGACAGCTATTTTGGCTCCCGGCAGGCTATAATATAAATAGGTAAATAGGGCCAGAATTGGGGGTTCGATGTGAAACTTCTGTACCTGCATCTGCGGGGTTAAGGGACTTATGTGATGCCATCTAAATGTTAACCAGAAAGATCTCATATCTTTAACTGCTTGATTCCCTCGCTGAGATGGTTTTGTAGGTAAAGCCTGGATTTGTTCATGTGTGGCCTTAGGAACAGCAGGGTTGTTTGAGAGTTGGTTCACCAGGTCCCCCTGGTTTACAACCCTAATCTCCACTTTGTTGGGACCCCTTACCATTGTTCTGTTAATTCTGCTTTTTGGCCCTTGCATTCTTAATAGGCTAGTACAGTTCATGAAAGATAGAATGTCTGTTATACAAGCCTTAGTACTTACCCAACAGTATCACCAACTAAGGCAACAAGAGCCTGAGACCAGCCGAGAAACGGCTCTCCTGGTTGAATAAAAGATTTTATTCAGTTCAAAGAAAAAGGGGGGAATGAAAGGTGTCCTCCAGCCAGCATAGACCGCAAACATAGATTAGGCATGAACAGCCCCGTTCTGTACCTCAACAATCTATAGAGCTGCAGCTGGAAAGAGCCAGAAACAAAATAGGATGCCTGTGGAGGGAGATACCAAATTGTTTATGGCTTGAAAGATCGTAAAAGGGTCTTTAGGTCAGTCCCTGGCGCCGTTATGGCTTGAGTACTGGAGAGATCGTAAAGGGGTCTTCAGGTCAGTTCCTGACCCCTTCCTGAACCCTGTTCCTTGCCTTATTTAGGCTGTCCAATCAGAATCCTGTAACTATGCCTTTAGCTTCTGTAAACCCGCTTCTGCAACCCCCATAAAAACCCCTAGAAACCGAGCCCCGGGCGCGCCATCCCTGCGAGGACTTGGACGCCCGGGTACCCGTCCCATAATAAACCTCTTGCTTTTGCATCCATCGTGTGTCTCGCTGTTCCTTGGAGGGGTCTCTCTGACTGATCGACTTCCCCAAACTCGGGGGGGGTCTTTCACTCCTGACTCTTCTCCTGAGGCTGCCCAAAGGTTAATGTGTCACTGCAATGGTCATGGGTTCCTTGAAACATCTTCAGGCCAATTACAAATGTCTTTATGATGTCATTAGAGATTTCTAGTCCTGACAGCTGTTTCCTGAAGACACTGTCCATAAGATTGTGAAATGGGACAGCAATTTCCAAAGGAGGCATGCCTTTTAGGCTTGTTTTTCTCTGAAGCCCTTCATTTTTATTTACTCTTAGCTATAAATATCTGTGTCTCTAGAAGGCTTGAGGGTAGCATTGTTTATCACACTGCACAGTGCTTGATTTTGGAAGGTTTGCTGTAGGAAGTGTTTCTGACACTGGCATCAGAAAAAAAAGTGGGTTTCCCCTCTGGAAATCCAAAATGCAGTTATGTTTCCTTATATCATGTAAATCATATCATAATTATCTCATGGTACTTGGGGCTAGAGTATTTTTAAAGTTTTTAATTTTATTTTTCTACTGTATAGATTTTATTTGTTTTAACTTATTTTAAAATTTTCTTCAGACATCTCTTTGCCTCTCTCTCTCTTCATAGATAGATAGGCAGACGATAGGTAAATAGATATTGAAAGATATATCTCTATTTGTATATATACATATCTAGATTGATCTCTGTAAATCTATCTATATATAGATCAATCTAGATACCTACATCTATCTGTATATCTATACAAATAGATATATAGATGTATCTATATACATATATAGATGTATTTATATACCTATATAAATACATTTATATACCTATATAAATACATCTATATATCTCTATCTAAATATCCATAGAAAGATATCTATAAATTTATATCTCAATATAGATATCTAGATCCAAAGTATAGGTTGATATGTAGTAATAGATATAGATTGATAGTTAGATATAGATATAGGTCTATCCATACTTAAGAATTTGTTTTTTGTTTCGTAGTACTGGGGTTTGGACTTGTGACCTTGTGCTTGACAGGCAACTGAACTATCACTTGAACCATTTGAGTCCCCAGGCCTAGTTGATTTCTCTTTATTGTTTAGTTAGGGCCTTGCACTTTTGCTTGAGCTGGCCTTTGATCGTAATCATCCCATTTCTGTCTCTCACAGTTGGTATCATCATGTATCATCACGACTGGCTCTTAAATGTAAGTGGCTATAGCATTAGAAAGAAGGAGACAAACATAAAGAAATACAAGTGGGAAAGAAGCAAGAAAGCAAGGAAGGAAGAGAAGAAAGAAGAAAAAAGGAAGGGAAAGGAAGGTATAGAAAAAAAGTAAAATAAAAGGAAATAACACTTATTATTAGACTCCTTTCAATACTCCCCAGACTGTAAAATTTTGGTTGGGGCTGGCTGACTTCCAGTTACTAGTACCTCCATCTATGCTGAGGCCGTTTATATCTCTGACGTGAAGAAGTGGTAGGTGCATGGAAATTCACAGACTGAACTCTTCTTGTGAGCCTATCAGTGACTCATGGATTTGTGTTAAAAATTGTCCAGCTTCTGCATCCTTAACTGGGAAAGATTTTGCTGCTGTCTTTGTTTTGTATCCTTTTCCTTTATCCACAGGGTTGAGTTCTGTATGGTTGAGTTGACCTTTCTTCCATGAGTCAGTTCTGCATTCTTCCATCACTGATATCTTCAGTAACATCTTCTCTAAGATGTTTTATGTTATATGAATAATTTCTTCATTTTGCTGCTTTGAGCATCCATCTTCTTTAGTATAATTAAAAACATTAACCGTATAATTGTGTCTTTCAACACAGCTAGGAGAGAAGATTTTGATTGCTCCAACAGAAAGAATATTATATACTCAAGATGAAGAACAGGCTTATACCCCATGCCTTGAGATTTTACACTATAAATATGTACAACTTATGTGTAGATTGAGAATACATTTTGAAAACCTTACCCAAATTTGAATGTTAACTTGATTACTCTGATTTAGACTCTGTCTCACCACATCAATAGGATTATACTTGATATTCACTTCTCTCTGTGTATTTTGATAAAGACATTGGCCAGGTTTTCACATTCACCAGTTTTGTTGTTTATGCTTGTCTCTTTCTTGGGAACAGGTAGCAAGATTTGTATTTTTAGCACTTGAGAGGATCTAGGCAACTGCATATCTTAAGTAAAGTCATCTACCTATAAAAGGAAAAGTGCCATTTAACTCAATTCTTATTACATATTTGTGTTGAATAATCTGAGGATGATACTCTGAGGATGCGGGAGAAACTTAAACTGAAGGAAAAAAAAACTTAGCTATAGAGGTACATTCATTTACCTATTTTCCCTACCACAGAACACCAAATTGGATGCTTGGGGAACATAGAAGCATGTCAGACATGGCATGCCTTCAAAAACCCATGATATGTTTGCACCCAAAGATCGACTTAAGAATGTAATACTACTTGTCACATTCCACAACTGGAAGCACAGCAAAGGCACATCTGCAGGAGGAAGCATGGATAGAATGTGGCACAGCCACAAAATAAAGCATCATACAATTATGAGGCTATTTAAAGTACAAGTGCATGAGAAAAAAAATTCTGTAAGGAATCTCACAATCAGTGTTAGAGCCAGAGATGATGGACACAACTCAGTGCATTCTTTTGTTCTAATTTATACGAAGTTCAAGAACAGCTTATGGATGTCCAAAACTGGTATGGTAAATTTTGTTGAAGGAGTAATGATAGAAAAGGAATAAATACTGAGTGTTTATGTTCTGGTAATTTTTCTTGTTGATTCTTTTCCTTGCGTAATGTTTATAATTTTGACAGTTCGGGAAATTGAACAAAGAACCTTAAACATGTTATTTACGCAATAACTGTCTCACTGAGCTACATCCAGGCCTTAAGTACTTTATTTCTTGATCTGGATAATAGTTTTATGGATGTGTTAGTTTGTGAATATTTACTTAGTAGTCTATCATTTGAGATTTATGCATTTTCTACATAAACGATATATATACACACATATTGGAATATATATATATATATATATATATCAGACATATACATATGACTCAAGGAACTCACATCTGCTAAAAGCATTATGGCATAGAAACCCATCTTCTGTTTCATTGAAAAAGTACTAAGCATGGTAAAAGTCATTGAGACAAAATGTTTCAGAATGGAAGATGAGAGAAGTTTTTCTACCTGAGAAGAATCAGTAATGTTTGATGGTGGTGATGAATTCATTTTCGACCAGTCTAGAAGGATAAATGGCAGTTTACCTCTAATTGAGGACTAGGAAGGTCTCGATGGAAGAACCAAGAAGAAATGTGCTGACCGGCTCTACAAACAAGGATCCTGTGATGTCTTGATGGCTTGAGTTACACAAGAGGTAATCCAGAGAGAAATTCATGCTGAGGGATGACAGGACTAAGGAGTTTGGGTACTTTTGTTGAACACATGATTTGACCAGAACCATGCCTAGAGGATATGTAAGAAGGTTGGCATGAGGAAATCCTGGATGAGGGATACCTAGGAATGATATATGTACTGGCTGTAACTCACAGTTATTTGACAGATGGCTTTAGCTTTAACAAGGAGCCCAAATTGAACCTGTGGTTTATGGTTGAATAATTGAGCTTTATGGAGAAGAAAATCGTTTGAAGTCCGTCTGGGTCAGTCTGAACTTGGAGTGTTTAGCATGTTCTTTAGAAATATGGCAAGTATTTTTAAAGGTAAGTTGGAGAAAACCCTACCTCGAGAGACTCAGATTTGTGAATTAATGATATGAGATGATCAAGAGTCAAGGTTAATATGGAAATACAATTAATGGTACATCAATAAACAGTATCTTTAAATTACTTGCTTGGGGCTTATGTGATTTATTAAGAAATGTATTTCTCATCCATTCACAGTTTCTGCAGAACAGTAAACAAGTCATACATGCATTTTTAAAAATCAGTGAGTAACTATATTTGCATAGTACTGTTGTTTTTTTAACTATTATTTTGTTTAATTTTCAATATTCACAGCATCTAAGTAGCTTTGTCACTTATACTGTAAGAAGACATTTCAATATTTAAAAATTTATATTTGTAAGTAACATGTTATTTCTCACTAGGGAAAGAGGGTCATGTTCATCAGATACTTTGCTATTGTTAGGGATGAACCTCTTTCCATTTTTCATGCATCTGGTATGCCAGATGCATGCATAGTGGTCATCCTGGGGGAAATATTGAAGGAAGGGAAAGGGCTACACTTCACAATGTATGTTTTGTGCAGATCAATATCTGAGGGCAATTATTTTCATGAGGAAGTCTGCATTTTTCATGGTGGCACTAAAGACCTTTCCATGTGGCTTTATAGCCTCCTCAGAAAATTAGCCATAATTATATGAACTTCACAGATTCTGTGAGGAGTCATAGGGGTGATGCTTGTAAATATAAAGTGCATACTGTGAACACCAGGAAAAGTGATGCAAATGTTAATTTGCTCTCCACCCTTGGGAAGTTCTTCAGTCACATGGGTGGGTGATGGGCAGTAAAACCCTCACAAGAACATACCAGATACATTTCCTAGTGGAGAAACACAAAGTTTTCTGTAAGCTGTGAATACCGGTCTTTGATTGGACCATAACTCTCAACCTTCCTTGCATTGAGAGTACCTGGAGTGTGGATCATTAGCCGGCTACTTGTTAGAATTCCAATGACAGACACAATTTCCTGAATAGAAGTCTGTCCTGTGCTTAAATGCCAAATCCAGAATATGATGTGACTAGCATACATCTGATAACAAACCCATCTACAGTAAACACCAAATATATTTTCATTCCTTATTAGAGATGATTCTGTTTTGTATTATTTTTAGGTCCTCAAGATAAGCTTTAAATACCTAGATTTATAATCTCTTGATTATTACCCATATTTAGAGTATTAGTGTGAGAATTAATTTTCATTTCTATATTAATACAAACATACAAATCAGAATGGCAGCAATAAAGTAGCTTCTTCAACATCTTAAATTATTCTCCTGTCTCCTCATTACTCACTTTGTTTTCTTCCCTCTCCCTAATGGTCTTGTTGCTCTGTTTCTATGCTTCTACTGATTCTTCAGGACTTTCTTATATCTTACTTGTTGAAGATTACATCAATCATTTGATCAATCGATCTATAAGTAGACAGAAAAATGGATACATAGACAAGAACACAATAGACATATACATGCATGTGATATGTAATATAATTTATGTATTATTGTTTTCCATTCGTTAAAATGTTCAAGTCAGGGATGTCTAGAATATACTCCTTGATTTGGTTATCTTACATAGATTATCACTGTAAAACAAGAAGAGGTCCTATAGATTCTATGAAGGTTATAGGACGCAAATCATTAGTAACACTTAACAAGTTAAAAGCTAAGGATTATAAATTCTTAGTTGCTGGAAATCTTCTTGCAGAAGATCTTATGGTAAGGAAGAATTAATTCTTGATAAATTAGGGCAATTTCATTGCAAAGAAAATCAACCTACTCAAGTGAAAATATGAATTTTGAAGCCAGATTTGGAGACTCCCTCCCTAGAAATACCAGGAAAGCTGAATAAACAAGCTATGCAATGACTACAAATGTCTTAGTATCATAGCTACACACACACACACACACACACACACACACACACACACACACACACCAGGTGTATTCCTGAAATGAATTATTATTTCCTGTTTTAAGTCTGTTTCAATTAGTCTTGATTAATCTTGATTCAAAATGTGTGAAGAAATGTCTTATTGGACTTTTTGCAAGATTTGTCTACTTTGTCATTTTTTTCTATTTTATTTTTCTATATTTTTTACTTTTTTATTAAGAATTCTATTTATTAGAAAGAGAATCTTCCTAAGGAGATAGAGAAGATTCTGGGTAGTCACAAACCAAATGTCCCTTCACATCTGCATATCCCAGATTCTCGGCCTATAAATATATTTGTTTTAATGGTAATAAATTTTGCTTCTTAAAAATCAACAGCCATTAGAAGTTCAAGCATATTGACATCCAATTGTAGTGACCTGGAAAGTTACCTAAAGAGACAGAGCTACATTAGAATTATGTCTGAGTATGCAAACCTGATTTATAGGCTGTTTTCACTGGTACCTGTCAAATTTTCATGTTTTTAATATCAGTCAGGTTACTTTGGGTATTGCTATTGTAGATGCAACAAAATTCAAAGTTAATGGACCAAAATAATGATATATCTGTCACAATTAAGTGTAATTTATATATAAAATAGGTTGTACTGTAACAGGCAATAAGGTCTCTAGATTTAATTAGGTTGAAATGCACATTATAACTTCTGCATGAAGGGGGCAACTACTTAAATTCTTCTCAGGAAGTGAAAACCAGCCTGAAATTTTTCAAGATCAATAGATAATACTTACTCCCTCTTAGATAAAGTCAATTTTCTCTGTCCAAACTTAAGAGTTATTGTTAATACTCCTTTTTTTTTTACAGAAATAGAACAAAACAAATATAAAGAGGAAATATACAAGAAGAAAGAAAGGGATAATGGAAGAGAATCATTAAATCAATTTTAGCTTCCTTGTAGTATTCTCTACAGCCCACCACTCATGCTATTGTAAATACCAATCAGGTAGCTTTCTAAAGCAAGGTAAGTCAATGGTCAATATTTCTGAATCTATCTGGGTTATCTTTTTATTATATTTATTAGAAAGTAGATTTATGTGTTTAATACTAAAATTATCTACTGATCACTTGCCTAAATTTACTAAAATCATCATGAAATGGTAAAATTTATGGCTATGATGAAACACATTTGGGATCACATTTGTACAATGATACATAAGATTAGAATTTTTAAATTAATCTTAGAGAGTGAGTGAAGTTCTCAAGACATTATCCGTCTCACAGTCTTGTTAAAGGATGAAATAAACCTGATGTTTCTGATACATATATCAGCTAACTGGAAACATTCGTTCAAATTTCTTCCTGGCAAATACAGACATTTTAAGATCATTATTTAATTTTTATCTTGAAGACAAAAATAAAAATAAAGTCCCAGTCAAATTTAATGTGCATAAATTTACAAAATGTATTCAAAATGAAGCTTTCATAATTTCAAAAGATAGAGTAACCATAGGCAAAGATATAATCAGAAAAACTAGGGCCATCAATATATTTTCTAAGACTGCTTAGTCACTAAAATCCAGCTTAAGAGATTCTTAAACAGTATGGAAAGCACATGGGTAGTTTTCTTTACATTCTCAAAGAACAGTAATTACAGATGAGAAATATTCCCATGATATATTCATTCAAATCGCATACATAATATAATAGACCTATTCTAGATGCCATAATTTCCATATTTCTTTTTTTTTCTTTTAATGGTGTCGGTCTTGGGGTTTGAATTTGGGGCCTGGGCAATGTCCCTAAGCATTTTACTCAAGCCTAGTGCTCTATCATTTGAGCCACAGCTTAGTTGGAGATAAGAGTCTCACAGACATTCCTACCCATGCTGGGTTCCAAACACGATCCTTAGATTTCAGCCTCTTGGATAGCTAGGATTACAAGCAGGAGCCACCAATACCTAGCTTCTAAATTTTTTAATGTAAATAATCCTAGATAAAGTAACTACAACCTCTATAATCAGTACTCCTTTTTTTGTCCTATTAGCTTGCATCAAAAATCTTTTATTGCATAAATTTAAGGTATAAGACAGGGCATTTTGATACAACTGTCTTGCTGTGTTATAAATATTGAACCATATTTTACAGATAGACTCAACAAATCAATTAGATTGATTTTTTAAAAGCTATGTAATTTATAGGTATCTGTCTGCTTATAACAATGATTCAGCAAACATTTTAAAAATCAAATTTGCAAGCTAGTTGCCAGTGGCTCACACCTATCATCCTAGCTAGTCAGAGGCTGAGATCTGAGGGTCATGGTTTGAACTCTAATCAGTACTCTTTACTAGCAAATTTCATTTGTGTGTTGGAAAGATTCTAAGAGACTGGTCACAGTCATCCTCAACTTGTTCTCTTGGACAGATGTGACTATGGATGCAAAATTTAATCTATCATTTCCAAATATTCTAAAAAATAAAATATAAGATAGCTCAAAGGAGTGTAAATGTGTGCAGTTATACAATATGCCTTTGTACCTTTGAGTTTATCCTCTAAAACATTACTCTCAAGCTTATGTTATTCAGAAACACAAGGTGTTTTCAGAATACTTAATCTGACTATTTCATTCTTTTGCCCGGACCAATGCCTCAATCTTAGTGGACATGATTTCCAGTAGACTTTTAGGTCCATGAAAAAAATAAACTATGCTCTCTATTTTAAACATCCACAATATTTAATACATAATTAGTATTCAATAAAAACTTTGATATTATTTCAAGGATTGAGTGTGTCACAATCAACTGGGGCTTGATATCGACCCAAGGAAATGAAAATATGGAAGAAATTCACTATTATTAGAGTCGATGATTCCAATAATCCTCCTTTCATAATTGTCAGCTCAAACAGGCAGTCAATGATTCAGAATTTAGATAATCTGAACAGAACTATTAACAGGCTTGATCCAGCTGTCATCTGAAGGAGGATTTCTCTAACAGCAATTCTCACAACCCTCTCAAGCTCACACAGAATGCTCAACATAGATGACTTAGCACTGGTCTGTCAAATGAGCAATATCTTAAACTATGCTTTCATTATTTATTATCATAGTTTTATCTATTACAATAGAATTTAAGTGGAAGTCAATAGCAGATGAGTAAAAAAATTTTTCTGGATTAAACGTCACAGTTCTTAATAACAAATACAACTAAAAAAGCTCAAAAGTAAAGTAAGAACAAGTAATAGAATGTAAAACGTTTCTTGTTTTATTAAAGAAAAAAGTAAACATAGGTTTTGAAAATCTTAGGACAGTATTAAGGAGTGGCTATGGTAAAATTAATAGCACCATGGATAAATATATTTAAAAAATAAAGATCCAAATTTGACACACATAGTAAGCTAATGCTTATATATAGATTCATACATATACATTCTTTTGTTATGACATATTAACATGAAAAGCACACTATAGGTTCCAGAATATTTTAAAGCTGAAAATGGATTAATGTAACATATCAACAGGTTATTATAATATCAACTAAGGCAGAAAAAGAATTTGAGAAACTCTCACACTCATTGATAAAAATATTTACAATGCTTAGAAACATGGGACCTGACTTCACTTGAAGAAACTTGACTTCACTAGAAAAACCACAACAGATGCCATGCCTAAAAGCAAATCAGAAGAAAGTATTCCTTCCCTGATTTTAGACTGGATATATTGTTATTCAAACAGTTTTTATGTACCATTACAAAAGGTTACTAACTAGTGCAAAAATCCAAAGACATGAAATTATAGCTTTTGATTGAAATGGGAGAAATGAAACTTGGGGAAGGATGGGTGAAAATGCTGAAAAAGGCATTGATCAAGATGCATTGCATTCATAAACTGATTTGTTAAATAGTAACTCCTTTCTGCAACTATTTTTATTATTATAAAAACATAGTATTGCTTGACACAACAAATATAATTGTCCTTCTACACCAACCATGAAAAGTAAGGGCTGTAAAATATTCTTTGCAATAGTACTAAATAATGAAATATTTGGGTATTCATCTAGAGAAATATAGAGGGTCATTATGGGAGAAAGTAGGATGATCTACTGAAGATGTTAAAAGTGCTGTGAATAAATGAGTTATTCAATGTTTATGGATGGAAATAGTGCTAAGATTTAAGTCTTCCCACTTAGCTCTATCAACCTATTTATAGATATTAAAAAAAATCCTAGGTTTTATATGGAAAACAAAAGTTCCAATAAAACAAATTCAGTACAGAAAAGGAAAATAAAGTGTGGGGGTGATGCTACTGAGGTTTAAGACTTACTATTAAGGGAAAATAATTGAGCTAACATGGTATTAGCAAAATATTAAATACATAGATCAATAAAATAGAAGGGATCAGAAATTATCTGACACAAATTCAGTCTACTGATTCTTGAAAAGAATCAGAGGCAATTGAATAAAGAAATGGTAGCTTCCAGGAAAGCTTTGGAAAACAATTTGTATACAAAAGGATAAATGTGGAAATAGAAATTTTACCTTTTATAAAACTTTGCAAAAATGGGCCATATGCTTGCATGTACAATGCAAAACTGTGAAATGTCTAGAAGGAAAAATATGAGGAAATGTAAGTGACTTCGGGCTTGATGAGTATTAAGTTGCAATATTAAAGGCATGATGTATGAAAGAAATATTTATATATTGGAATTATTTTCTCAATGAAAGATAGTTAAAATGATAAAGTAGCAATCTAGAGATACAAGGAAAAGATGTGGGAAAATATGTATAGAAATGGAATCAAAACTTAAAAATATCTTTAGTCTCAGGAAAAGGAATGCAGACAATCCAGTGTAAAAGTGAGGGAAAGTAATACATCACAAGAGAAAATGTTTGAATCAGCAAATTTGAAGATATGCGATATTATACATCATTGGGAAATTTCAAGTTAAAACAATAATAGCATACTATTGCATATCTACCCCAATGGCTAATGGCCTCATGAAATGCCTTCCAAGATATGAAACAGAAATTCCCAGTTGTTGATGGAAGTACAAAATCATGCAACCAATTTCAGAGAACTATTTGACAATTCATACAAAACCAAACCAAATATTGTATGTCTGAGCAATTATATCCTAGGTATTTAAGTGAATTAAAACATCCTACACACACACACACACACACACACACACACACACACACACTCACACACGCACAAGCACACACACAAATGCAAATACCCCTTTATACATGCCAGAAGCATTGCTTGCTTCCATCTGGATGCTTTTCACTGGGGATGTACCCATAACAGTGGAATGCCATTCAATACTAAAAAGTAATAATCTATTTAAACATAGAAGAGCATCACTTAGTATGATATTTTCCAAGTCTTTTCATTTCCTTATGAATGGATAAATGCCATTTTTTCTGATAGAAGCATACAATTCCATTATAAAGACCACAATTTCTTGATCCATTCATTTACTGAGAGTTATCTAAGTTGCTTCCATATTTTAGCCATGGTAAATAATGCTGCAATGAACATGGTTGTGCTGGTAGCTTTAGTATAAGTCTAGGATAGTCCTAGCAGGAGATCACAGTAGCTCAATAGCTATGCATATATGATCATATAAGATGATGCTAAGTGAAATGAACTCCAAGATACAGAAACAAATAGTTTATCATTGTTGTTGTCTTTACCATAGTATATGAAATTATCTGTTTTTTTCTTAGTTTATCTTCCTTATTGTTTAGCCCCTATTGTTACTGTATTTAATTTTGGTACCCTGAATATTGTATATATGTTTGTCTGAAGTAGGGAAGGGAGGGCGAACATCAAAATGCTGAGACAATGGGTAAAAGACGAACCAATATAACAGCAATACTTAGAAGACAACATGTTGTAAACTAACTGTATAACTTGGAGGGGGATAACGAGGAAGAACGGTAGGAAAAAATGAGGGAAGAAGTAACAAGTTGGATAAGAAATGTACTCACTACCTTATGTATGTAACTATAACCCCTCTGTACATCACCTTAACAATAAAATTTGGGGGGAAAAAGAACTTCAGGTGCAAATCTTCACTTTAATAGATTGTGTCTGTAAAGGCTGCATGTTGTCTGACTGCCATTATTTCACATACTGGAATGGCACTCTTGTGAGGGCAGCACACATACCACAATGCCAGGATTCAGCCAGAGGGCTGAATAAGTGAATAACACAGGAGCTGAGGATGAGGAAACTATTTTTGTGATGCTGAAAATGCATTTTGTCTGACAAGGACTGTGAAAAATATACAAATCTTTATGGCATAAATAGTACACCTTAATGTAGACAAATTAAAAATTCATTTAAGGGCTGGGGATATAGCCTAGTGGCAAGAGTGCCTGCCTCGGATACACGAGGCCCTAGGTTCGATTCGCCAGCACCACATACACAGAAAACGGCCAGAAGCGGTGCTGTGGCTCAAGTGGCAGAGTGCTAGCCTTGAGCGGGAAGAAGCCAGGGACAGTGCTCAGGCCCTGAGTCCAAGGCCCAGGACTGGCCAAAAAAAAAAAAAAATTCATTTAAGAGTTCATGGGATCTTAGGAAAAACTGTAGGCTGTGAAATAATATCTATTTGTGTTTCAGATGTATGAAATACTATTAATGAAGTGGGTGGAAACTTGTGTGCAAATGAGCTTGCCTATTCAGGATTCTCTGGTGAAAGAAAATCAACATCTATCTCTCTGTCTGTCTGTCTGTCTGTCTATATGTCTGTTTATGTCTGTTTGTCTATATGTCAATCAATTATAGATAAACAAAAATTACCTAGAATAAGATTTATTATAAAATATTGGCTCACACAATTAAGAACACCGAGAAAGACCATATTTTTTTGTCTATATTTTAAGGCTTGGGACAGCTGGTAGTATAGATTCCAATCTGAATAAGAAGAGATTAATTGGTACTAGTGTTAGTTGTATTAATTCTAATCCAAAAGCAGGAAAAAAATGCCTCAGTTTAAGGAATCAGGTGGATAGAGGGAATTCAACTCTTTTCCTTCACCTTCTTGTTACATTTGGACCATCCACAGGTAGTGTTAATAAGTATCCATGATTTCACTTGTAATATTAATGGTTCCACTCTGAATTCCCTTTCTCATTATAAAGCTTTCATTTCCATCAACAGCTTTCACATCAATAGATCCCTCCATTCTGTTTATGCTTGAAAGTTATTAAATAATTTGATACACCTAGGCAATGAATGGTTAGAACATTCTTGTTGTACTTTGAAAACACTAAACAATTCTAGACTCAGTTGTGAATACCTACATAATTTTCAGGGCCCTTTAACTAGAACTTTATAGCTACTCCACAAGTAAGCAATGCATGACTCTCTTATTTTTAGAAGTACAGATTAAGTTTATGAATAAGCTTGAGCTTTGAAAACTGTCATTGACATTTATTATTTGTGTGACCTTTGTCCTTTAACCAGTTCTAGCTTGTGTCTTTATCTGTATACTAAAGCTATGTAACTCTTGTACCTATCAATAATGGTCAGGTAGATAATCAAATCCTCAAAAATATTATCTTGTTATATTTGTATTCAGTGTTCTGCCTTAATCAGATCAATCTAAAACTTAAGTCTTTATTAGTTTAAATCTATCTGAAGAGTATTCTGGTTGAGGTTAGATTCTCTTTTTTTGATGCTCAGTAATATTTTCTCTACTTTTGGTGCAAAATAAATGTTAACATTATGTAATTTTTTATTGAATCATATTTACTTAATTTTAAGCAGCAAAATTTATTCAAGAATATTTTAGCAATCATTCTGCTGAGATGTGACAGGAAGTTTAAATTTCTCTTAACGGCAGATTACTATTCCCTTAATAATAGAACAGAAATTACCACGAAGTTTCTTCTATCCTCCCAGTCTTAGAATTTGAGACCAGATAATGAGAATGTATTCTCAGCCTTAATGTAGTAATTTCCACTGGAGATATTCGTACTTTTAACTATTTAACAATGTCATTTAAGTATTATCTGTCCTCTATAAATATTTCATGTTCATCAAAAAATTCCCTGAAAACGTAAAAATAACCTGAACATTTGTTTTCAAAGACAGTGTCAATAATGGTATACAAAGGGAATTTCACTGTGCTTGGTATAAGGAATAGTTTTTAATCCAATGGTTTCAGTCAATCATATAATTGAAAAGCACACACAGACTAAGGGCATAATAACAACAAAAAAAGAGAGAATGTTAAAAACTGAGTTGAATAATAAAACAGACATGGAAATAAACTTGGTACCCAGGTCCTTTGTTTCTATTCAAGAACACAGAGGTATCTATAATGGAATTTTACTTATCCATTAGAAAGAATGGTATTGTACCATTTGTAAAGAAATAGAAAGACTCAGAAAACAGTAATATTTAAATGGAGTAACTCATGCCCAGATAGACAAAGGTTACATGTTTTTCCTCATACATGAAAGTTAGAATTAGTCTATAAATATGTTAGGTGGTGTGCATGTATTTGCACATGCACTAACTGAAATATGGTAGTCAACGGACAACTCAAGTGGTATAATTCTTTAGAAAGGTGAAAACAAAATAAGCTACAGGAAGTAGATACCTGTAAGAGGTGTGGTGGGCCCAAGGGGAAAGGGATAGACAAAGGGAGAGAAGGGGAAGAGAATGCAGTCAACAATTTAATGTATATACTACAAAAGTATAAAAAGTAAGGGAAAGGGTGGGTTGGCAGGGATGGGTGAGGATGTCGATCCATATGCATCATAGCCATAAACTGCTTTGTTGAATGGCAACTCCTTTGTACAACTACTTAAAGATAATTCTTTTAAAAGGACACGTAAAGGAATTGGCAAAACTGACCTGTCTCCATTATTATGGTATAGTTTTATACCATTATATAAAAATAACAAACTTACAAACACTATTTGCCTGTTTATAGATAGTAGAACAATTTAGAATTTTGGTTTATTATAAGTAAATCTCCTTTGAACATTGTTGTGCAAGTCTCTTTTGAACATACATTTTCATTTATCTTAGGTACAAGGCCACTGTCGTGGCACAAGCCTGGGATTACACCTGAATGGGAGATAAAGGTGGAATGATTCTGATTTGAGTCCCAGGCAAAAGTGAAAGATTCTATCTGAAAACTAAGTGAAAGCAAAAAGGGCCTTGGGAGTATTGCTTAAGTGGTATAGTACTTACACAGATAATGACATATCTTCTGTTCAAACCTGGGTACAGAAAAAAAAAAGCTTATATTTGGAATTGTCACAGGATGTGTGTGTGTGTGTGTGTGTGTGTGTGTGTGTGTGTACTTTGACTGTCTTAGGGCTTGAACTCAGGGCCTGGGTGCTGTCCCTCATTTTGTTTTTACTTTTTATTCTTTCTTCTTCAGTCTACTATGCAAGTCATAGTCCCATTTCTGGCTTTTTTTGGTAAACTGGAGAGAAGAGTACCATGAACTTTCTTGCCTAGTCTGGCTTTGAACTGTGATCCTCAAATCTCATCATTAAGAGTAGATAGGATTGCATCTGAGCTTTAAAAATATTATTATCATCATAACTTTATTGAGAAATTTCTCCAAAGTATTTCCATTATTTTATTTATAATTGGAAAAATACTGTTTTATAATGTCCAGTTATGCTATATCCTCACAAGCTTTTGGTTTTGCTAATCTCAAACTTTTGCAATTTTGGTACTGCTATGAGTTTATGGTTTTAATTTCATTTTCTTGGAAATTAAATTTAATTTTGCTTTATTATAGAGTGTTATTAAAATACATTGTCTATTTCTGCATTTTATTTTGATTTGTAGAAGGTCTTCAACCCAGATAGGTTTGCCTCTTCTCCCAAAAGCTGGCTTTCTTCTTCATTTTCTTAATGATACATTCAATAGAAAGCAGTTCATTTTGCAGTCCTATTTATCAATTTATTATTGCATGGTTATTGCTTTAGGCGACCTATGTTTGCCTCTTCAAAGTTGTAAACTTTTTTCTTAAATTTTATTACTAAAGCTTTTATGTGACTTCCCTTACATGTTGATATTTGACCCATAATGAACTCATTTTTTAATATTTTGTGGGAGAGAAATTAGATGAACTTTTTAAATAAAATGGTTCAGTTATTCCCATATTTGGTGTTGTTTTGGAGCTTTGATTAAAATAAACGAATGTGTAAATGAGAGTCTATGTCTGGACTTTTTTATTCAGTGATATTAAATTTACATGCTTATCTTTTTTGTGAGTCATTATATTGATTGTGCTAATTTTATGGAAAGTCCTCAAATTACATTGTGTACTATCTTCAAATTTTTCATCTTTTTTTTTCAGTATTGCTTAGTGTGATGTTTGTTCTTTGAGTATTTATGTAATACTGATACTCAACTTGTAGTTTGCTAGAAAAGAGGCAGAGAAAATTAAAATCTGCAGATATATTTGGGGACAGCAGTCCTAACAGTAATATTGACTTGTGGTCCATGAACATTATAGAGCTTCATGTATTTTGATCTTTCTTATTTACCTTAAGCAAAAGCTTGAAAGTGTCATTGTAGAAGTCTTCACACTTTTGTCAAAGGGTTTTTTCCGCCCGTGTGTGTGTGTGTGTTTGTATGTGTGTGTGTGTGTACACATATGTGCATGGGCACAGGTCCTGGGACTTAAACTCAGGGCCTAGGTGCTATCGCTGAGCTTTTGTGCTCATGGCTAGCACTCTACCACTTGAGACACAGATTTACTTCTGGCTTTTGAGTGGTTCATTGGAGACAAGAGTCAAAGTCAGCTTTGAACTGTAATCCTCAGATCTTAGCCTTCTTTGTAGCTCATCTTCTGCTTTTATTTTTAGTTAGTGTATATTAGATTATTTTTGTAGTATTTTCTAGCTATTTGCTACCAGTATATAAGATAAAAATTTTCACATTAAGCTGTATTCTGTGTACTTGCTAAATTAAACTTTTAGTTCTGTTACTTTTTGTAGATCCATTATTGTTTCTATGTTAAGTTATATTATCTTCAAACAGGATTTTGACCTACTTTTCTTTCCGTATTTAACCATTTATTTCGGTATATTGACATATTACAAAGACTAGAATATGCAGTATAATATTGAACAGAAATGACATATCTTTAATACTAGACAAAATGTTTGAAAAATTTACTATTAGACTGATAATACATAGTTTCGTCATAGCTGAACTTTATTAATAGATAAATTGTCCTTTAATTCTAGCACTTTCTTTAAAATGTTTAAAAAAATTTTATTGATGTTTGTCAAAATTATGTACACAGGGACTACAGTTATGAATGTCAGGTAAAGAGTACATTTCTTTTTGAACAATGCCACCTCTTCCCTTGTTCTCTCCCAAATTTTCCCTCCTGTCCACCTACAAGTTATACATAGTTCATTTCAATATAGTGTTTAATGAGTACCACTGCTGCATTTGTTCACCATTTTCCCTCAATTTCTGGGCTTCTCATTACCTTCCCAAAAACAGAGAAATCAAAGACAAAGGAAAAGAAAACAACGCAGCAACAAAGATACAGAAAAAAAAAACTTCTTGTTTCCATTTCCTGCAGTTCATTTTAATAAATATTATTTTGTATGATCAGATATGCATAGTTATTGTGCCTAGATGACCCTCTCCTACGGTCTCATTCTAGGCTAATACTTAGAGACTTGTATAATTTATAATGTCCAAGGGTATATTTTTTTAGCCATCCAGTGTGTTTACTTGTAAATTTATAGGGACATTATAGTTATCACAAGCGAGGGAAACCAAGAAACCTATGATTCTCTGGGTCAGCTTCTTTCATTTAATGTATTTCCAAGTCTTTCCATTTCCTAATGAATGGCACAATATTATTCTTTCTGATGGATGAGTGGAATTCATGTATACACACACACACACACACACACACACACACACACATATACATGCATACATTTGTTTGATCCATTCATCCACTGAGGGCATCTGGGTTGATTCCATATCTTGGCTGTGGTAAACAATGCTGCAATGTACATGGTTGTGCTGGAGTGAAATTGCTAGGTCATAGGGAAGCTCTGTGTTTAGTCTTTTGAGGAACCTCTATGCTGCTTTCCACTACGTGGTTGGATAATTTTATATTCCTACCAATGGTGGAATGAGGCTTCTCTATACAGTCCAGGTTTGCCTACCATTTGTCATCTCCTGTCTCTGCCCCCAAGGGGTGGGGTTAGAACCAGTGCCACATTGGTCATGTTGATTATCATCAAAGGTGATCATTACCTTTGCATTTCATTGATTACTACCAAGTCCCCCTCATGTTAGCCTCTGAAATATTTGCAAACAAATCTTTTATAGCTTATCATAAAATTTTTGATAAATCTTTTCATTCTCATTCAAAATTATCTCTTAACTCTCTTTTTTTAAAATTCACTGGATCTAGTCAGTTAAAAAATTCTAAATGTTTGGTATTTTTTTTCTGACCTGTGTATTGCTTGAAGGTAATTAGGATCTGTGAGTTTTGAGGGATTTCAATGAATTAAAAAGAAGGGAGTTAAACAAAATATTCACAAGTTTGTGTTGTGTGACTTTGTGTTTTCAGTTTAAATACCAGGGCCTAAGGAAAAGAGGTTGCAGTTCAGATGCATTAGTAATAAAATTATTGCATTTCTTCATATAACTGTGCTTGCGGAATATGCTTGATAAGAGTTTAACTAAGTTGGGCTGGGAATATGACTTACAGTAGAGTAGTTGCCTTGCATATGTGAAGTCCTGGGTTTGATTCCTCAGTACCACATATGTAGAAAAAAGCCAGAAGTGGCGCTGTGTCACAAGTGGTAGAGTGCTAGCTTTGAGCAAAAAGAAGCCAGGGACAGTGCTCAGACCCTGAGTCCAATCCCTAGGACTGGCAAAAAAAAAAAAAAAGATTTTAATGAGTTAATATTAAACTGTGTATAGGAGAATTATCTGGCAACAAGACTGTTTGCACAATTATTTGGTAAATAGTGTAAAAGCAAAACCCTGTTGAACTTGCAATTTTCCTTCAGATGCTGGAATAGAAGAGGTGTTCATTAGCTAATTAAAAATAAATTGTGTGTGAAAAGGTTTGTTTAGATGGTAAGCAAATCCATCCATCCATCCACTGGTTCACAATCCACTAAAACATTCATGACTTTTATTGAGCATATACTATAAAAATCAGATAACTTTTGAAAGCAAGATGAAAATGGCTGGAGTATAGAACAACACAGAACTTTTGTGAACTACACAGAGCAAATTAGATACATTGTGTGTCTAAATTAATGAGGAGAGTATTATTTCAGTAGATTAAAAATTCTGAAGCACGTAGTAAATGACAAAACATTCTAGATTAGCCAGAATTTCTGAAGGGACTAAAATACCTTAAGTTTTGATAAGATGGTTAATCTTAACAAAATTGACATAGAAAACACATATAATAATTTTCTCTTAAAGATATTAACATAATGTTATAATAGAAGAAGAAATGAGAATACTTATCTAAGTCAGTCTTTGTCTCTGTATCTTTTTGTGTTGGGTTTTGGCTCTTATCTTCTTTCCCTTCCCCTCTCCTCCCTGATTCCTTCTTTTCTTCCTTCTATCCCTTCCTCTTTCCTCCTTATCTTCTTCTTTCTCTCCATCCCCTTTTGTTTTTTCATTCTTTTCTTCTCTCTCATACTGTGCTAGGTCTCATGATTACTCATTGTCTATTATTAGGAACATATGAATTGTTTTTAATTTATAGCACGTGAAACAAAAATAACTAGAAAATAGAATCAAGAGATTTTGGGGGTTTCTTTTTTGTGGTGTTAACTCAAGACTTTATACTGGCTAATTCCCCTTTCACTTTGTTTTTCTAGCAAGATTTTACATTTTTGCTTAGAGGTAGTCTTGAACCACAGTCCTTCTCCCAATGTTTCCCCTGTAAGGAGGGTTACAGATGGATACCACCATGACCAGAGTGTTTATAGAAGTGGAGTCTCTGTCCATGTTTTTCTCCCCTAGCTAGCTTTGAATCATAATCTTTCTGCATATTACAGACAGAAGCCACCACTGCATGCTCTGTTGTTGGAACAACTTGGAAACCATTGGGGAAAAAAAACAAGAACTATTTGGAAAATTTGGGAAGATAACTAGGAAATCCATGGGATTTGAGATATGCTTTGGGAACAAAAATTAGAATGTTAAAAGTGGGCAAATACTCCAGCGGCTGAGCTCTGAGAATCGCAGTTCAAAGCAAGATGGGGCAGGAAAGCTGTTCGACTCTCATATCAAATTAACCACAAGAAAACCAGAAGTGGGGCTGTGGTTCAAAGTGGTAGAGCGCTAGGCTTCAGTGAAAAATCTCAGGGACAGTTCACATTTCATGAGTTCAAGCCCTATGCTCAACCAATAATATTAATAGTAATAATAGTAATAATAATAATAATAAATAATGGGCCGATTGGTTTTCTTTCCTTCCAGTCTGTTCTCCCATCTTCTTTTCGTCCCTCTCTCCCTGCCTTGTCCTTTCTTTTACCATCTGTCCCTTATACTAGTCTGCTTTTTTGCAGAAATCTCTTTGCTTTGTTTCTACATTGTCTCTGCATTATACATGACATGATTTAAAGAAAAGGAAAACATTATTTTGCTGTCATTGGAGTTTGAACTCATAACCTTGTGCTTACTATGCTGGCACTCTACCATGTAATCATTTTCCTCAACACTCTTTTTTTTTTTAACCATTTACAATATAATTTTATTCTATATTGTCCTCTCCTGCCCTCACCATTTATTTATGGAACAACTGACTTAATAGTTTGTAAGTAGCAAAGTATGAATTAATCAGATTTCCTAAGGTAAATGTCAGTGGATCAAGTTAGAACCTGTGAGAATAACAAGCACTCATTTCATGACAGGTGTTAATGTTTGCAATTAGTTGGCAATGGCCTATCTTCTTATTTGAGAGAACCTAGATTTCTGTGGAAGTAGACAAAGGTGAATTTAGATATCCTCTTTTCTTAAGCATTTTGCATTAATGATGATTTCAAGTATTTAGAACTGAAGTAGTCATATGGTATTTGATGGTCTTTGACCAATGCAACCACTGAGAATCATTACACACAGGGAGAAATATCAATGTTTAAAATGTGTAATGATCTAAGTAGCACAAGAACTTAAACACCAAAACCAATTCTGTGTTTCTGTCTGTAGCAATTAACTGTCTGAAAGATTTCTAATTAATGTATCATTGAACTCTAGACTTAATATTGAAGATGTTCAGTTACTGCTTATTTCAGATGAATTTTAGTAGCTAAATCAAATGCAATTGAATGTAGATGGCTCTTGATGTACTGTATTGTTTTCATTAATTAAAATTTATCAAAACTTGGATTACATAATTTGCTTGTATATACAAAGCTACATCTATAATTATTATGAAATACCAAGTCAAGTAGTATAACAAATACAAAAATGTAAATGAATTACATAGACAACAAAGGAAACACATACACATTACATACATAGATATTTATAGCATTATGATCTCAGAGGTGAAAATAATTCATATTTATTGTCAGTAATTGAGAATATTATGCTTTTGTAGTTGTCGTTTTCAGATTTTTTTTCTTTACAGTCAAAGTGGCCTAGTGGTAGATTGTTTGCCTCAGATATTATGCTTTGAGAACTGAATTTCCAAACATATGTGGCCTTATGGTTTCTGTATGACTCCGTGAAGGTCATAAATCCTGAATTGAATTCCTTATTTTATGAGTTCTGTAATATCTCTCTTGTTGGATACTATGATGAAATTAAGTGTGTGTGTGTGTATATGCATGTGTACATGCATGTGCATAAGTGTTTGTATATATTTGGCTTAAATTTTATTCTAGCATACTTCCACGTCACTCACAAAAGTTTATACAAGTATTAATCATTATTAACTGCAATTATAATTAATTACTGCTTCATTTGAAAATTAGTACAAACTGGAAATCAAGATTTGTTTATAAATTTTATTGAATATTGCTGTCTTCAAGCAAGTAAAAAGACTTTAAAAATAACTCGATTGAGTGATTAGTAAACATGAAAAGTACTTTTTGGGATAAACAATCTGTAGAGTATAAATTCAACTTATTAAAAAGTGTAACTAAAATAAATTTTTACTTTTTCCAACCAGCTGATATTTACTCCAGCAGAAACACTGTTCTTTTTCTTCAATTATGGACAAAATATTTTCATTGGAGCAATTGCTTACGGGATCCAAAAGTGCCTTATAAAAATAAATCTGTTTCTCATCCCTCTTTTCTTTTTTTCTTTATGGTAGTAACTAGGGATTGAATGTGGGGCCGTGGCGGGGGGAAGGGGGGGCAAGCGCTTTACCACTTGAGCCATATTTTAGTTCATTAAGTTCTGTCTTAACTATATCCTAGTTGTAATGCAGGCTGACAAAGTAATCAAGAAAATAATCCTATTCACAATAGCCTCAAGAACTGTATTAAATACATGGGGATGAACTTAGCAATGAACTTACCTTGTAAAATTAATATATGTTTTTCCCAAATACAAAAGAGGGACCTGAGCCTCCTATGCCTGCACTAGGAGGTCCAGTGGTTTTGCTGATGGCCCCTTTAGTGAGCCTTAGTCTCTGAGCCACGCGGGACAAATGGCTCCAGGATTACAAAGGCAGACTTGGGTTGTATCGCCTTCCATTCTAGGACCAGGTAAAAACCTGGCAAGGGAAACACAGCCACAGCCAAAAGCAACTGACAGAGCTTCTATAAGCTTTCAGGTCTTTCTCTATCTCTGCACAGAACCGGGCAGAAGCTGAGAATATCCAAGAGGGCACTAACACACAATAAATAAGTTTAAGAAGAGGAAAGGATTCTGGGCTCTCAACTCTTTCATTGTCAGGAGGCTTTGCTTCAGGAGACTGCCATTGCTAAAAATAATGTTGGGAAAAGGGGATGTACTCAGCAGTACATGTCTCAGCAGTAGTTGAAGAGATACTTTTGGCTCAACTGCTTTCTCACAAGAATACCTTTTAAATCTGCTTCAGATTGTGGGTTTCATATGTCAATTTCACCAGCTTCATTTTTTTTCTGTAGTAAGTGAGCTATTTTGTTTTCTTGCCTATGTGACCTCTATGTTCATAGGGAGGGTCAAGAGAAGAAAAGCGTGCTCAAGAGATGGCTCTGCTCTCCAGACACTGTTCTCTGTGACCTTCCACTTGAATATATGAGTAGTTATCACTTGTGACTAGTGCCAAGGCTAATGCTTAGATAAGAAAAACAGAAATAAGACTAAATCTTTAGCCTAAAGAAACTTACTGGAGAAAGTAAATGACATTTTAACAAATAATCACAATAGGTTGTTCATGTGTAATGTGTCCATATTAACTGCCCATTTTATTAATGCGTTAGTTATCTCTTTCTGCATAGAAGGCACTTCAAAATACTGCCATAATGTCTGTGGGTCAGAAATTTGGATTGAGCAAACCAAGAACAGTTTGCTTCTGTTGCATGATCACTACAGTTTTTTGTGTGTGTGTTCCAGTGAAAGAAGGCTTCTAAAAGGATTATCAACACTGCTGTCATAATCATAGAAATAAGCAGACTAGGGGATTCTTAGAGCTGTGACTCTAAGGCTTAATGTAGTGATTGAGTCATAGACAAAGATAGATACCCTTGTCACCACTCATTTGTAAATGTCCATTTCATCTTGTTTGAAAAAAATATCCTCTAACATAACAATATGAGAATTGTAGTTGAAAGTTATATGTGTAAAGTAGTAAGGAGAAGTGGAAGGTAATTTAGATAGGATATTGTTTGATAAATAACATATGACGGTGGTTTTTATCTAAATGGAAAACTCCTTAAAGTAAATATTATGGTTATACCCAAATGGTCAATCCCTTTCCTATTATTAATTAATAACTTTTATAATACCTAACTGTGTCTTCTTCACCACTCTATTGTGTTTCTTTTTCTTTCTTAGTTTCTGTGACTTGGGCCCATGAAATGAACAATTTTATTTGAAGATGACTCTACCGTAGCCTCTATTTTTTCAGAACAAATCTTTCCTCTAAGACTGTACTTTCAGTGTTCCTGCTTTCCATTTTTCTACTGTTATATAACAGAATACTCCACACAATCCAGAATTACAGAAAGCTCAAGTCATTTTAAGCAACAACAATCATACTTAACTCTCACAGTCCTGGGAATTCTCCAAGTTAAGCCTCGTGGTTCTCTCTCAGTTATGCGCAGTTAGCAAGAGAACTTGGTTTAAGTAGAATTCACCATGAAAATTTCTGCTCTCACCTACTCAGCATCTGATGCTGGCTGCCAGATGGGACCGCAACTGGAGCTGTTGCTCTAACACCTACATATAATTATTTTTGTAAGTGATGCAAATAGTTGGGAAAAATGGAATAAAAGTTACCTCCTCATACTTAAATTACGCTTATCTATGCTTATGAGGGATTAATGATCTTGCTTACATCTAAAGAAATTCTCTTCTCATCTATCTTTCTAAATGTAAATCCATCCACCCTTTAATTTTAACTTTCTTGGTTAATTCATCCATTTGTTATCCCTACTTTCTTTTGTATAATTCATGACTTTCATGATCTATTTTCCATTTCTGCTCAAAATCTTATTTATGGAAAAAAGTTTGAGTTCAACAGTCCTATTAAGGTTATTTATGAAAGTAACAACAACTCTATAATATACCATGGTGAAAGTCTATAAACTTTTCCCTTTAGAACAGAAATAAGAAAAGGATGAGCACTTCTCACTTCTGTTTTAACAGTGTACTGGAAGTTATAGGCAGAATAATTGAGGAAAAATAAGTAAATTAATTAAAGGTAAGCAAGTAGTATCCATATTGGAAAACCACTAATCAAAACATCTCTTCATAGATGGCATGATCTAGACGACCCACACTGGATACCATTTCACATCTAGTAAGCTGTTTCTGATTTTCAAAATTGCAAGATAATGGTTTGGTAAGAATGGAAAGAAGTTGCCATCATTGTACATGTCTGGTGGTAATGTGAAATGGGGATTCTATCACTGAACACAGTTTAATAGTATCTCAACATTTTTAATCTATGATACAAGATCAAGTTACCTCTCTCATTCCCAACTGAAAATAAATACTGAAACAAATAACTGTACATGAGTGTCTGTAGGATTTCTATGAACAATAACCAAAAGGTAGGAAAATTCAAATGCTTATCCATGGATAAATGAATACAAATAGACATACAATAACATACTGGAATAAAGGTAAGGTGAACTATGAGAAAATATAAGAAAACATATGTTTTATTTGCATAAAATAACCAGAGAATAGGTAAATCCATAGAGATAAGAGATAAGAAAATAGTTTAAATGCTTGCTAAGATAGAGGTAGGGAAAGGTGGGGATTTGCTATAAGTGTTTGCCTTAGTAGATTATAGACTATGCAGTTAAACATTTTTGTGTCTATGAGAGTTTCTGGAGATGATTCCCACTGGAATCAGATGGAATAATGTGTATTGTCTTCCTTATCCACCGTAGAAAAGGCCCAAACAGAACAAAAGACTAAAGGAAAGAGATTGTTTTTCCTACTGTCTTACTGCCTTTGAGCTGTAACAATGGTCTTCTCCTGCCTTCTGATTCAGATTCAGACTGGATCCGAAATCACTATCAGACCTAAGGCCTTCCAACCCCAACTGTCACTACACCATCTGCTCCTCTGGGTCTCTAGCATTTGAACTCCGTATCATGGGACTTCATATCTTCTACAGCAATGATGACTGATTATAAATTTTATTGGTTCTGTTTCTCTCGAGAAAACATTGTAAGAAGTGGCTGATGAATAAGGATGGCTCTCCTTTGGGGGAGATGAAGTGTTCTGCAACTAACTTGAAAGTGTATAATACTCAGGAGTTTACACTTTAAATGGTTATTTTTATGTGAATTTTACCTAATGAAAAAATTACATTCCCTTCATGTGACTCCAAGTGGTAATATTTTTGCTTTACTATCATAAACCAGTTTGTAAATTCCTTAATGTGATAAAATAATATAATTAAAAGAAAATTGGAGTTGGAATAAGATTAGATGTGAATCATTTTGAGTTTGTTCCAAGATCAGGCATAGGTCTTTTATAGATGTGTGAGTGTAAAGGATTTCAGGATCATGTTGTCTCTAAGATGCATACTCCCAGAAGAAAATAATTGTATCTAGTGTCTCTAGAATCTTGTGTGTGTTGTGGGGGGTGTTTAAACAAGAACTGTAGATATATCTCCTCTTATTATTCCTTTTACTTCATTATGTAGGTCATTTTCAATGGAAATAAATACTCTCAAAAATTGAAACAATTTTATTGTTCAGAGAAAATTGTTCTGCATAAAACAGATTGCTATTGTTTTCTCCGTATCCTTTTCTTCTGGTACTCTGCATCTGGAAGCCTCATTAAGGTGAAGTTATACCACTTTGTACTGCCAAAAGACCTGCCATGTATCAGTTCTCTCTTTTTGCCTTGCAACGCCATATAATTTTGTCTGAAAAGGTTTAGAGGGCCAAGGGGGTATCTTAGTAATTGCACTGAGAGAACAGATATAAACAGGATACTCAGCAAATGAAACATGGGATATCCTGATGCTGAGCATATGGGCAAGGTTTTTGTTTATTAGATTTCACAGCAGACAATATTTCTGAATTTATTATTTTAATATGGAATCAGCTCAATCCATATTTTAATACGTTCATCCTAAATTTGATGAAAAAAACTGATTCCATCGTGAATGGGATGACATTGATCAAGATTCATTGTAGTCATAAGGTGATTTATTGAATGGTAACTCTCTTTTTTACAACTGTGGAATAATAATAAAGCTGTGATTTAAAAAAAAAAATTCTGGTTGCAATGTGAGAAATTCTGAAGGTTTGTGTAGCACCAAGATTAGGATTTAAACTAATAATAGCAAGGGTGAATTCTTTGCCATGTATACATTAATGCAATGCATATAGTCTTTCTTTCTCTCTCCTGGAACAATAACAACTATTCTGTGTCAGTTCTATATTCATAGTTGTCACCTAGACTAGTTTTCTTAAGGTATGAAAGAGGGGAGAGGGAAAGGAGGAGGGGTACAATAATTGTACCCAAGGCGTAACGTATGAAACTGTAACGCCTCTGTACATCACTTTGACAAAAAAAAAACAAAAAAACAAAAAACAAAAAAAACAAAACATAGGAAATAAAAGAAAGTGATTTTCTTCTGAGGGTAGAAGATGAATTATCAGTATATAGATAGGGGGAATGAATTCACTAATTTGTGGATGACAGAGTCATAAACCATTCTTGGATGTTTGTGCGGTACGGAGAATGACAATATTGTTCCAAATGTTCTAAGAACATACATACCCACTGTCTCTTCCCTCCTTTCCTTTTCTCCCTTCCTTCCTTCCTTCCTTCCTTCCTTCTTTCCTTCCTTCCTTCCTTCCTTCCTTCCTTCCTTCCTTCCTTCCTTCCTTCCTTCCTTCCTTCCTTCCTTCCTTCCTTCCTTCTCTGTTCTTCATTCTCTTTATCCTTTTTTAAACCTCCTCCTCCTCCTCTTTCTCCTCCTTCTCCTCCCCCTCCCTCTCCCCCTCCCCCTCCCCTTCCCTTCCCCCTCCCCCTCCCCCTCCCTCCTCCTCCTCCCCCCCCTCCTCCTCTTCCTCCTCCTCCTCCTCCTCTTCCATTTATTTTTGGTGGTACTGATGATTGAACATTGGCTTTATTGCTTGTTAGGCAAATGTGGCAAGTACACTACCACTTGAGCCATGCCTCCATCCCTTTTGCTTTAGTTTCTTTTTTTTATAGTACATTAAATTTATTTTTTAAGTTTTTATTATAAAACTGATGTACATAGAGGTTACAGTTTCATACGTTAGACATTGGATACATTTCTTGTACTGTTTGTTACCTTGTCCCTCATACCCCCCTCCCTCCCCCCCTTTCCCTTCCCCCCGCCCAGAGGTGTTCAGTTCACTTACACCAAACAGTTTTGCAAGTATTGCTTTTATAGTTGTTTCTCCTTTTTTACCCTGTGTCTCTCAAATTTGGTATTCCCTTTGAATGTCCTACTTCCAATACCCATAAACACTGTTTCCAATATACTCAGATAAGATTACAGCAATAGTGTAGGTACAAACACAGGAAGGTGATACAAGAATATCATCAATAATAGAAGCTACAGATAAACATAGGACGTTGAAAGTAGTTACAACTGTGATATAACAATTGTTTCCACAACATGGAGTTCATTTCTCTTAGCATCATCTTATGTGTTCATAAGGGTAGAGCTATTGGGCCTTGTGATGCTCTGTTATGAATTGCCTAAACCTGTACTAATTATTCCCAATAAGGGAGACCGGAACTTCCTTAACAAAGACAGAGAAAGGCTACAAATCAAAGAAAGGTTTGATAAATGGGACTGCATCAAACTGCAGAGCTTCTGCATGGCAAAGGACATAGCTCGCAAGATAAACAGAAAGCCCACAGACTGGGAGAAGATCTTTACCGGACATTCAACAGACAAAGGCCTCATCTCTAAAATATATGCAGAACTAAAAAAACTACCTTCTCCCAAAACAAAACCGCAAAGAACCAATAGCCCCCTCATCAAGTGGGCCAAAAACCTACAAAGAGACTTCTCTGATGAGGAAATGAGAATGGCCAAGAGACATATGAAAAAATGCTCTACATCACTGGCCATAAAGGAAATGCAAATCAAAACAACACTAAGATTCCATCTCACCCCAGCAAGAATTTCATATATCAAGAAAACTAATAATAACCATTGTTGGAGGGATTGTGGCCAAAAGGGAACCCTACTTCATTGTTGGTGGGAATGTAAACTGGTTCAGCCACTCTAGCAAGCAGTATGGAGATTCCTCAGAAGGCTAAATATAGTTTCTTTTTTATAGGATCTGTTGTCCATAACTCTCCTAGTTCTGCTTCCCAAATACCTACAATTATAGCTATGTTCCTGTCGTCACACCCAGACTTCGTGTGTGTGCGTGTGTGTGTGTGTGTGTGTGTGTTTCTTCTTCTTTTACACCTCAAAAGGGTATATAAAGAAACGGGATGGTGGGGCTGGGGAGATAACCTAGTGGCAAGAGTGCCTGTCTCGGATACACGAGGCCCTAGGTTCGATTCCCCAGCACCACATATACAGAAAAACGGCCAGAAGTGGTGCTGTGGCTCAAGTGGCGGAGTGCTAGCCTTGAGCGGGAAGAAGCCAGGGACAGTGCTCAGGCCCTGAGTCCAAGGCCCAGGACTGGCCAAAAAAAAAAAAAAAAAAAAAAGGGATGGTGTGGTACAACACACATACAGAGATGCACATACTTTGCCGTTTCTTCATCTTATTTACTTTAACTCAATAAAATAAATTAAAGTGTTCCTTCCTTAAGCAGTAAGAGTTTTTCAGAATGTTTGAATGACAGTTTCCCCAAAGCTTAAATAGCAAAATAAACATCTACAAACAGATGAACTGGAGAACAATGAAAGAAAAGTGAAGGGTTTGTTCCCTATAGATAGTTAGTTAAACTTTTGTGGTATAGCTGATGTTCTGTCGGTAGAAGGATAGAGTAGTTTTTCCTTGGAATGGCAATTCTGATATAGATATAGAAGACTGGTTATTCAGTCTATATCTCTATGTCCACAAGGGCATAGTATCAGATTTGAGAATTCAATCCAATAATTGAAAAAAGACATAGTATTTAGTGAGTGGTGATGACATACAGGATAAAAATAAAAGGGTACCTCTATTATTTTAGTGTATGCAGAATAGATTACAAGTGGAATAAAAACTTGAAAAAATAACAGGTAGAGCAATTAAAAGCTTGTATAAAAAGTTAATACAAATTTACCTTACTGGGGTACTCTCAAGACGTAAGATTTTAAATGGTTGGGCTGTAGGTATAGCTCAAATGGTAGAACTCCATCTGAGCAAGCAAACAAGTGTATGAGTGTTTGTGTGTATATACATAAATGTGTATGTATATTTGTATGATGTAAGTCAAAATTGTCATGGGTAGGCAAAGATTTGGAACAACTGTGTTCCTGATGACTAAAATGTTCTCACTAGAATAAGCAATTAATTCTTACGAACTTTTCAGAAAATGTAATTGAACAGAAAATTGGCAAATTTAGTAATCAAAGAATTCTAATGACTTACAAACAGAAAAAAGATTTTTCAGAAGCTAGGGCAATTACAAACAACAGTAATATAGATGACTTCAATAAAATATATATAGATTCAATAAAATAAATATAGATGACTTCAATAAAAAACAATGGCATATAATTCTGATAGAATTGTGGACCAATTTTTTTTTACATTGCTATATAAATTATAAGTTTTCCATCTCTGGTAGGAAGCAAACCAATGTGACCTACTAAATTTTATACTTCAGACATGTCTGAATCCACTAGTGTTACTATATTGGAATGCCATATACTTATTAATTCATAGAGAACATAAATTTAGTTTCTCATAGTTCTAATGACTAGGAAATTTAAGATAAAAAAAACCAGCAGGTTTATTTGCTCTTTTTAAAAATGAGATTGTGCCTTGCAATACATTAAAAACTACAGCAATTAAGCTGATGATTCCATGTGTGGAAATCTATCCCACATAAGTGAAGACACATATAAAGATAACTAGGGACAGTTATCATAGTTACAGTGAAAAGCAAAGCAGTAATAAAACAAATGCCTATTGATAAAGGAAAACCTAATTGAATCCATTGGAAATTATTGTACAGACAAAAAAAAGGAATTTGAATATTTCAATTAGGTTTGGGAATTATTCCTACAAGAAATCACTAAGGTAAAATAATTAAGCTGTATAAATGTTTCCATGTTCATAAAAGGGAGTTTAAATGCATTCATATGTGTTTATACACTATATTTTATTGTGCCAAAAGCATTGTTGATTGTAAAACATACTGTAATATTACATAGTATAAACTTACTGAGATTAAACCATGGCAGAAGGCATTTTAGCACTTAGAAATTGAAATTTCAGTTAAAGATCTTCCTTAGATTTACCTAAACATCAATTTTGATACATATCTTTAGTTCATACTTCGAAGGGAACCTGTCAATGGTATACATTGGTCAAGGTTTTATTACCATTTCCTTATATCCAGAGTAGGATTTTTCTGATTATTTTCAAAGTGGCATTATAACTATTTTGTGTTTCTACATTTTGTGGTCCTCTGAAATCAAGAACAGTTGGTTTTCTTAAATGAGGACTTTGGCTTCAAGGAAAGATAGCTGATGAATGACTTACATGTTCTCTGTGCTTTCTCAGTTCTCTGAAAAGTTACAGGAACTCAGAAACTTTTGTTAGGTTCAAGAAAGCTTATGAGGTAATTATAGTTATTAAAGTTATTATATCATGCTATATTATATGCTTTAAATGCTATTTCTCTTTAAATGCCCTTTTCCTTCTTGTAAAATGTCAACTACTCCAGATATTAGGTGGAAAGATGTTTCTATGACTGTAACTTGTGGTAAAGACTAATTGGAGCTTCAAGAGTCCAACTGTTTTGTGATATCTGCAGAAAAATATTTTATTGTACTTATTTCTTTTTCGCAAAACACTCAATGAATCTCTCTCTATATAAAACTTATTCTCTAACCATGTTAATGTATGTGTGTGAGAGATAGAGAAATAAAGAGAGAGAAATAAAGAGAGAGAAAGAGAGGGGGAGGATGTTCCATAGCAGAAACAAACTGGTTTAGAGCAACTGTTTAAGATTGGCAACAGAAAAATGGGAAAATATTGCTATATCACTTTTACACTTCTCTGTGGATGATATGATTTTTCTTTTGGTACTTACTATGATAATTAAGGACAGCATTCGTTTACATTCTTAAATTTCAGCTTTTACCTATTTCATATCTTGACAAAGGAAACACAGCAATGGAAAGATTGGAGTTAATAGTGGGAACAGTAATGAAGGTATGCACTTACATGTATGTGATAATGCTCTAACATTGATTTCTGTCAGTCCTGACCTGATATCTTAAGAAGATTTACTGGTTCATCTGAGGATATTTGGGAGGAGGCAGCTGCATTTGAGTCTCAGCATGAATGACCTTCTCAGGAAATAGAACTTTTTGTGTTATTCAGCTTGTCTTTTTAAAAGTCAATCAAGCCCTATTGGCAAGGAGGAATGTTATAATCAGACTTTTGTGATAAAGGTTAAAGAATAAAACATTTCCAGAGAAAGGACAGGACAGAAGAGAACTGGAAACTTTTCAAATATGAAAGCCTTTTTAATTTTTTGTCTAAGGGTTTTCTGCCTCTCTTGAAAACATCAAGCTTTATTTCTCTAGAGACAGAGTTAGGTGCCATTTTGTTAGGGGGTGGAGGAGTGAATGTGGAAGTAACATAGGATATAACTGCGAAAGGAGTTGTAAAGGGACTGTGAATTAAAAGGAAGATGCAGTATCAAACACAGTTCTGTCTGTTCAACATCAAATAATCTCAGTCCCTTTCCCTTAAGGTCCAGGAAGTCTAGCCTAGAAAAGACCAACTCTTAGTATCAACAAATGTGATTAGAAGGAAAACAGAAGCAATTGATCAGTGATCTCATTGAAATCTATTGGTCTTCCTCATTTTTTCATAAGAATAACTTGCAAATACCTCAGCTTGTTTGTTTAGTGTTAAAAATAAACAACATCTAGTATAGAAAAAGTACAACCATTCCTGTTGTAGGCAAGCTTTTGAACATTTTCTTTTTTCTTATTGCTGATACTGGAATCTCCAACTTCCTGTCACACTCCAGTTCAGTTTTAAGCTTTTAATAATTCAGTTCGAAGGAATAAGAGAGATGATACTATAAATCCACTGAATGTAGGTGGGTTAGTTCATACTGGCTGTGGTTTCATTACTGATTATAGACTGAAATGATCTGAAAAAATGATTTAAAGTATAGACTTAATAGGTCTTTATTAACATTGTTGTTGGTCTTATTATTGCTATTATTAACGATTCTAGAGACAATGATTCAGTAGATGTGGAATTAATTTAAGAAGCTTCCTAAATATCAGTGACCTGGGGGCTAAGATTTGAACAAATGGCAGCTCTGAACCATATCTCCTTTCAAATGAGGATGGAAATGGAATACATGCTTTATCCTGATAATTACTTTGGTCAGCCTAATGATCATAAGGCCTCAGTATTTCTATGAAAATTTAGATGGAGCCTGGTGGTTTCTGAAATGACTAATCACCATTGTCATATGTAATTTTAGAATGTGTTCAAAGTTAAAAAAAATCACCATTTTGCAAGAATATAATATTATCTCTGAAGCTTGGCTATGTAGAAAAACTATACAGGGACAACCAGTAGATAATTAGTCCTGTACCTTTCACGTCACTGGGCTACTGTGCAAGTTGAGTAAAAAGGACTAGATTCTTTATTTTAACAAACAAATTGTCCTGACTTGTGATTTCAACACTTCCTACCTGTATGACCACGGAGAGTGACTTCAACTCTCAGAAACATACTTTGCATTCTTGTTAAATAGAGATGATGTGTATGTTTTGGTATACTGTGAGATCAAATGATGCTACAAATTGCAACAGACCCTCCTCTGAAAAAGGAGAGCATCTTTCATCCCTAAAGGGGTGAGTAACATCTCATGCTCAGATATCTAATTGCCTATTCTCTGGCAGCAAACTGAGGCTCCAGTGAGTCCGAATCAATCTGATCTTGCTTTTCTGATGTTTATATTACTGATTTCCAAACTTCTATGGTGGCATCAAGGCATTTTTTTTAGTTGTTAGGAAAATGTAATGCTGTTTGACTATTGTCAGACAAGTTGTGAATTACTAACTGGAAATAGTTCGCATGTTCCACTATCACTTTGCAGCCCTTTTCAATGGTGTCACATCTTGGGGCAGAGCTATAAAGGTGTTACAATATAGAAAAGCTCCTAATCTCTTAAACTGTTCCTTTAGAACTACCTAATACATGGAACTATTTGGTATAAAATACCAATTCTTCTAGTGTGTTTTATGACTCACTTGCCCCAGAATCTCCTTGGGAGGGGTTTACTATGAATATTCCTGAAACAGAAATGCAGTTACCTGTTTTCATAACATTTTTCAGTACATTCATATATATGCTAGTGTTTTAAGACAACCCAAATTCACATTTTTTGCTCCACTCTCCCAGGCAAAAATCTATTAACTTTTGTTAAGGATCTTTAAAAAATTTTTTTTTGTGAATTATCACACCTTAATAACATTGGGGGTGGGAGGTTCTATTGTGATAATCCCATACATCCATGTAGCATCTTTGAAGAATAATTTTACAGTGCCTTTCTTCTATCTCCTTTGCTCAAACTTTCTGTGGTGGATTTTATTATGCTATTTTCCAAGGATCTATGTGCCTCTTCAGCCCCCATAATCATAAACAGCTAACCACAAAGAACAACCCAAAAGAACCCTTTCAATCATTTTTCTCTCTTTAAAGAACTAGTAGATACAGATAAAAAAAAATAATAACCAGGAGGATAAGGGCCTCATGTGGAGTTCTCCCTGTTATCTTTGTTTATGGGAACAGCCAGGTTGTATTGATTTGTCACCTGGTGATGTTAATTACCAGTGAGGCATTCAGATTGTTTCTTTTTTCTCTGCTCTCAGCTTGATCTCTGAAGTTTCAGCATGGAGTCAGGAAGCATTTAATGGAAAGTTAATCAGCCAAATCCGCCTGGTTCAGAAGTTACTCCCTGGTCCTGGCCCATGCTTGGAACACCAGGGTATCCATATAGAGAAGAGAAGCAATTATTTACCAAATGCTTCCCAGAGGGCCTGAAAGAGGTAATGACCCTCAGCAGGGGCCTGCTGGGGTCCCTTGGCATTCCCTATATACCTCACAGAGAATGGCCTGACTCATTTTGTTTTAAAGGATTTGTTTATTATTGTCAATGATTTTTTTAAAGCAGCAAATAAGCAAAAGGTTACTTGCTTCTGAAATGTCAACAATAAAGATCCTTCCCAGCCCCTTTTAGAAACAGCAACTTTCCTATCTATATTCATTCTGTTGTGTATTGGATATGAAGGTAATCTAGATTTGATTTGCATGTTACTGTTTGAGCTTTTAATCAATAACTACTTAACAGTCTCTGGCTAAGCATTATGAAACTAATTTTCAAAGATAATTTGCATTTGATAATTTGATGTGTTTCCTACGATAGTGGTATGTGGGGAGATGGTATCTTCCGCTGGCCAGAATGGAGTTTTGGGATCCATCTGCCTGGAGTTACTCCTGGATCTTCAAAAAACACCACATTCTTTTATATCTACTTTATTTAAGAGTAAATAAAACCCAATGATACCCACTATGCAATTTAAATTATGAACATTTGAAAATATGTATTCATGTCCTCTGTCCTTACCCTCAGTCTCTTACTAGCCACTTTTTTGAAGACATGATAAGAGTATCTAGATTCCTGTTGTGAATTAAGAGCCTTTAATGGTTCCTCTGGATGTTCGGTTTTACTAAGTGTTGCTGATACAGTATTGGCTAGCCCTGTCACCTACAACTCATTTGTATTCTGGCTATGAAAGATTTTTAACACTTTTTTTCTAGCACGCCAGGCAAACATGGAAACAAGCCTTCCTACCCACAAATTTCCTGTTTCTGGAATTCTCATCCACTACTCATATCCTTTGCTTCTTATCTTTTGGTATCAGGTAGAAAGCACTTCAATTTCATATATTTGTGTGGTTTAGTGTTCTCTGGCAGTACAGAAATAAAAGCAGGAACAATGAGCACAGTTATAGTAAGGTAGTAAATACTTTGACAAAGAGAAATTAAAGGCCACTCAGAAGAGTAAGCAGAAAGATCCAGAAACAGTTTGTCCATCTTGGGGTCTCTGGGTTGTTGTTTTGTGTTACACCTACCCCCGCTTTTTGTTTCTCCTCCCTTTAGGTAATTTGTTAGATTGTGATTGGCTCCTCTTGAACAGGCAAGACCCTTCGGGGAAACAGCCACAGTATGGTGGGTTGGCCTGAGACATTTTCCTTCTTTCTCTTCCTTCCATTTGAAATTTGTTCCTTGACTGTGGACATTTTAGATGTTATTACAAATGTTACCATTGCATCTTGCACATTGAGTTTCCACCTATGACTTTTATACTGGAATTTACTTCCAGCCTTATCATTTTCTTATACTCCATGAAGTTTCTGACTACCTCTGTGCTGTAGTTAATAAAAGCTAGAGTTGAAAAGAAATACATTTACAAATAAAAATACTGACCAGATCCAGCTTTTTATTTGTAAATAGGAGATATTTCTTCATAAAACTACTATATGAGTCAACCATGTTATTAAATGAGAGTTATATGAAAGCAATATTCAAAAAACTTACTTCTCATAGTCTTTGCACTATGAGTTATCATGTTATGTTTCAATAATTCCTTCATCATATAAAAAATGCCCAGAATGGTGCTGCATAATAGGCATTATTTCAGGCACTGGAGACACAAAAACAATAAAACACAGCTGTTTTTCAAACTTCATAGAATAGCAAAATTTTAGTGCACTGAGAATATAACCCTTTGTGTTTAATTTTGTCCAGTTTTGTGGAGTACGTTTTGCCAGCAAGGAAGCAAAATTATCAACCTAAAATGAGCTTGAGATACAAATATCTATCTTAGAGTAAATCTGTGTTAACAGATATGTCAAATTCTTTAATGGTCCTGTCTGACTGCATCTTTCTAAATCAAAATTGGTCTGAGAAAATATCTGAGAGTTCTACCAGAAAAGTTAGCCTATTTTTAAAGGACATCAATATTCTCCTTATATCCTCATGAGCTCTTCTGTGTTTTGTGTGTTTTACACTGAGAATTTGTATGCTGCCCCTTGATATGATGGTATTTCCCTTTTGAAATCATAATCTTCATGAGATAGAGACAAGAGGTGGTACTTTTATAAGGTGATATGTTCATAATAGTTGAACCTTCACAAATAAGTGTCCTGAGAAGAAGAGACAAGTGAAGTTGTCTCTGTTGATCTCTGTTTGTTTTTCTATCATGTAAAGAAATAAGTGGATTTCCATACGTATATAATGCCAGTGTCTTGATCTTGAATGTCCAGCTTTCACAACTGTGAGAAATGAATTGTTTAAAATATTCAGGCTACAATAATTCATGATAGATAGAGTCACAAACTACTACTGCAATTTACATTTTAGGTTTATGGGAAAGTAGGAAAGGACAAGGAGCCAGTTTGTTTTGGAGAACAGTGGCCAATTTCGGCAACCAGATAATATATTCCTGTTTGTTCTTCAGATGCTGTGGTTTTCTGACAACCAGTGCTCACTGTTATTTTTCCTCACAAGTCACATACAGGGGGGTGAAGTGATCACGAAAGCCACAGGATGTTTTGAGTAACTTCTAAGTAATAATTAATGTGGCAGTGGGCAGTTGGAAGTTACCAATAACACCATGCATTATTTTTCTTCTGTGAAGCTTAAAGCTCGCAGTTCAGAATAGGGGAGCAACTTTAAATAAGTGTGTCATTAAATATAGGCTTAAATTATTGCAAAACATGTACTAGCAGACAACTGAGAAACTGCTTATGAAAACAAAACACATTCACATAAAATTTCACCCATTCTCTGGATAAAGAAAGACAATATGCTTATTTGAAAGGCATATGAAAGGCAAAATCTAAGGGGGGGAAATCGTTCAGGCAAAGGTATGTTGAAGACCAGGAGATTTAACAGTGAAAGTATGATAAGGATAGAAAATAAAAACAAAAACCAAAGTGTCATAAGAATATTCACCAGATTAGGTAATACTGTACTATGCAAGTGTGAAGAAACGAGGAAAGTCAGGATGCACTTCATGCTGAGCTCACTTTGTAGTGTGTGTGTGTGTGTGTGTGTGTGTGTGTGTGTGTGTGTGTGTTGCTATTTGCTCAAGGCTATTGCTCTACCAAAAGCTCTATTTCTGGCTTTTTGCTTGTTAATTGGAGATAAGAGAATCTCATGGACTTTCTTGGCCAGGTTGGCTTTGAACTGTGATATTCAAATTCCAGTCACTTGAGTGACTGAGAGTATAGGCATGTGACACCAGGACATGGAATGTCATATTTATTTAAGTATCATACTAAGTCATTTTCAGATACTACTCAACATAGTTTAATACCATTTTTTACACATTAATACCATTCTCTGTCAATTGAATGGACCCCAAATTTTCTTTGTGTTAATTTGTCTGAGCTCTTTCAGCTACAAAGTGTGTCTCTGCAGGTCTAACTAATGGTTAAATCTATTTTTATTGTGACTAGTATGATTATTCATCTCTATTATATTTTTCCCTATTTATATATTACATGGATGATTTTTCACCTGCTCACAATTCCTTGCAATTTACCACCCATGTATCTCAAAAGATATCTGTTCTTTTCTTCTATTTACATGCTTTATCTGAATATACTGCTCTGGGAAATATAAAGAAAAGGGAATACATGATGTTCTTGAACCCAAGTGACTGGAATAGAACATATAATCTTCAAGGCCATCGGTCCTTCCCACACTCAGTGATTTTGCTGCCCTTTTGGTACTGCAGATTCATAGGCTATGACTCCCTAAAGCCGAATGAGTGTTTTAAAGCTTCACTCAAGACATTCCATCTGTATTCCTTTTAAAGATTCAAATAATGCTTTTATTCTTCAGAGCTCAAGACTCCAGTAGGAGAGGGGGAAAAAAATCTCAGTAAAGTAAACCTGTGCTGTATTCTCACTACTCTGAGACACAACCAGCTCTCTTGGTCACGGTCACTTTTTTTTCTTTTCTTGTCTAAGCACAGAATCCAACATTTATACAGATGAAAAAAAAAAAAGGTATGTCTAGAATAATAATTTTTTGTAGGCTCACCCAGACTACTCTTCACTGCATTTGTATTTAAAATTGCAGTCAAACTGAGTGAGCTCCCTCTTCCTCCTCTCTGACACAGCCATCTCAGATTGTGAATTATGGTTAAATATCAAAGTGTTATTTAATGCAGCCAGGAAGGAATGGTGTGAATGATAGCCCATTACCACTTTATACTCAGAGATCAGTCTCAAAGTTCAATGCTATTCTCTTAGCCATGCCAGAAAAATTACACCGGCTGCTACTAGATTTTATAACCCCCTTAGGCAATGCTGGAGCAATAAACATGATGAGAACTTTCCATGTCTTTCCATGTGTATCTAACAGCACCAGGGAGAGTGGCTAGCTCAGTGCTGACACAGCATAGGGCTCGTGTTAAAGGTTTAACACATTACCTAGTTCTTTCTTTGAATACCTCATTCTGGGCAAGAGCCAACTCTCTGGGCATGGTTTTCACTCCCTAGACTCCCTAGGCATATCCTCTTAGGCAGCTAAACTCCTGCTGTCATTTAAGAGGGAAGGCAACCTTTATACTTAAGCTGAAACTACAGCAACATAGGGCTCATTTCCGTGGTCTCTGAGTAAGTAGATGTCCTGGGTAGGCTATACCCAAGACATGCCCAAGTTTACCTTCTGTAAGGTTTCCATCTGCAATCCCTTAGTCTTTAGCTATACTGTCTGGCAATTCTATGTCACTCCATCATACATGTCTACTTTGTCCATGAATGAGTACCTGTGTTGAAGAAAATTCAATTTGTAAGTCCATGAGGGTGAATTGAAATAAAAGCTCTGCTTACCAGATCTACTGGACATTCACTGCCTCAGCTGGATTTTCTCCCTGGAAGAATACAACTTGAGATGTATAGTTGGAGACTAGTAGAAGTAGACATGCCAAGATATACAATAAGCTCATTTTTCTTCTACCATTTTGATGTTCCCCTTCCCTTCCCTAATTCAGATAAACATATATTTGTGTGTGTGTGTGTGTATATATATATATATACGTATATATATATACACACACACACACACACAGTGTACCAAAATCAAATTCAGTGACAACAAGGGATAAACTATAGGAAAGAAAATAACAGCAATGGAAATTCTCCTATTTCCATATCCTGGAGTTCATTTCACTTATCATCATCTTATATGCTCATATGTACATAGCTTTTGTGATCCTCTGCTAGGACTATCCTAAACATGCACTAACTATTACCAATGAGGGAAACCATAGACTCTATCTATGTTCCTTTGGATCTGGCATACTTCACTTAATATGATTTTTTTCCAACTCTTTCCACTTCTTATGAATGGGGCAATGCCATTCTTTCTGATGGAAGCACAGAATTTCATTATGTGCATATACCACATTTTCTTGATCCAAAAATGAGGAAGGGTGTAATAAGTTTGACAAGAAATATACTCACTACCTTACATGTGTAACTGTAACCCCTCAGTACATCACCTTAACAATAAAATTAAATTAAAAAATAAGTGACATACAAGCTAATAAGGAAGCTTATTTAGTGGAAGGATGGGGTTTGCCAAATACCTGCTGTGGAAGTGCTGAAGAGCTATTGAAGTCAATACTAGAGATGAATTGAATATAGACTGACTTTCAGTTCCTAATAAAAGCTGTAAGCCCTGTAAATTGTGATTATATGACTTCCCTCAGTTTTTCTTTTTATAATACATCTGATTGAAAATATTTGTTGGAGATCTCTTATTTACAATGATGTGACCATCTTCATTGTTAGTGGTGGCATAGCTGAAGTCCTACCCTAATTATATTTTGCAAGATGCCTGTAGTCATTTTTTTGTGCTTTTTTGTTACTACTTAGTAAACACCTACTGATTGAGTAACCTGAGTAGCTCCTAGAATTTTGTAACCAAAATAGTCTAATTAACCTTAGAAAGAAATGTGTGGGAAGTTGTAGCCAAGTACAATGGTTGCTCTAGAAGTACACTATGGTGATACTTTCATTGATATTTTGCCACACAGGACTCCTCTCTCCATGATGAGATGGTAAGTGGTCTTACTGGCAAACAGATTTGTTTTTGTTTTTTTTTATGTATTTCTGATGAGCCAAAGGACTCAACACAGCCTAGTACTAGGAAGGGCAAACACCTGCAAGAAGGTAAAAACAAGACTGTATTAATCTCTCTGTAATAGTGAAAACACATTCCAAGATCCCCAATAAATGACTGAAACCACAGATAAATACTAAACCCTCAGTACATACTATGTTCTATGCATATATATCTAGGATAAGTTTTAATATTTAAATTACACACAACTGAAGATTGACAATGCCAACCAATAGTAAAATAAGACAATATTAACAGTATTTTACCTTACACATCACTTGAATTCTTAATGAATTTATTATGATTATGAATTATTAATTTCTGGAATTTCCCATTGACTACTTTTGAAACAGGATTAACTTTACATCATTGAAACAGCAGATTGTTGCTTATAGATAAGTGGATAAGGTGGATAAAATTGTTACTTATAGATAAGAGGGAAGAAATGTCCAGCTGAATGAGACATTTTCCCTGACTTACAAGTGAAACCTGAGCAATGGTTCCTGATTGTGTTGGATTCCACTCTGGATTCCACTCTGGGACTCACCTCACATGAACTAATCTTTGGTATAAAAGAAAGAAGTCTGTAATTAGCAGGCTTAACAGTTATTCTATGGGAAGTTCCCTGTAAGAATGATGAAAAGATGTAACAGGGAAAATTATGGATAGGGAGAAGCACCCTACATGCCTAGAAGAGATATATAGTAACTGGGAAACTCACAAGTCTAGAGAGACTTGAAATATATAGTTATGAATGGCCTACTCTTGGCAGGAGAGTGATAGGACAATGAGGTAGGGAGAGTGTGATAGGTTGAAAATTCTTTCCTAACTAATGTAAATTGCAAATGCTACCTTAGACACAATCAGATTTAGAATATTCTGATTGAGAGATTATCCTTGATTGTTTGTCCTGACTCTGAACATAACCATAAGTTGTGAGAGGCCAATGCAGAAGTGACCCTCAAAACAAAGAATGGTCTTTTGCAGCCCTGAATGCAATGATGTCATCAGAAGCTGCAAGAGGCAAAGAAACAGATTGTCTTCTCCACAGCCAAGGAAACACTGGCCTTCCAACAATTTGATTAACACAGTGAAGCTGAAGTTAGACTTCTGGTTCTCCAGAACTGTGGAGAAACAAGTTTCTATTGTTTTTAACCATACAGTTTCTGCCAATTTGTTGTAGCAATCATAGAAAAATACTGAAACAGAGGGTGGCAGCCAGAAGAATAGGTGGAAAGGACAGTAGACACTAACATGGTGGGAGGGGAGGAAGAAGATGATCCTCCTCTGCCTTTCTTTCTTTTTTTTTTTTAATAACAATTTTATTTGATGGTTTGTATTTTCTTTAAGATTTTTTTATTAATTAAATTTTGTTGACAAGGTGTTGTACAAAAGGGGTACGTTACATAATAAAGCAGTGAGTACATTTCTTGTGATATCTTACATCCTCATTTTTCTTTCCCTTCCCTAGATCAGGTAGGCATATATACAATACCCGGTGTACCAAAATCATATACAGTAACCACGTAGCATACGCCAAAGGAAACTCACCTAGAACTTTAAATGAAACGTCAACAACTGTAACCTCTCTGTACGTCAGTTTGATAATAAAAATTTGAGAAAAAAAAATAAAAAAAAAAATAGAATCCTCCTGTGTCCTTCTCTTGGAGTTGTTTTTGCTTATCTTCATCTTATATGATCATATGTACATAGCTGTTGAGCTATTGTGATCCACTGGTAGGTCTATTCTAGACCTTTTTATGTTTAGTAGTTGTTTGCCTTTAGATACATATAGTAAGGTCGCTGACCCAAAACCTGTGGAAATACCATTTGAAAAGAAGTTTTTTGTTTTGCCGACCTGTTCTCTACTATCCTCTCCCCACAAAGTCATGTATCAAGGAGACCATGCCACTTAGTTCTCTGTGTTCTAGGCTTGTCTCGCTCAACATTATTTGTTCAATTACCATTTCCCTGAGAATACCAGTATTTTATCATTTCTAATCCCTATGTAGTATTCCTTCTCAGCCTTTCTATCCACCAGAGACTCCATTTGGAAAAGTGACATCAGCTTAAGAAGACACACATCTTAACCTTTGATAATATTAGGAATAGGAAATCTGAGGAAAGCCTGGACATTTTGCCAGGTGAATATCTGGAGAGTGTTTGTAAATCAGTTAGGAGATAAAATACTTTGAGCAACAGTGGAACTTTGGGCTATCAAGCTGTGTCTTACCTTCCCTTTGTTAGGACAGACAGTTCTCATTTTATTCTTTTCTATCTTTTTGACAGTGCTGGAATTTGATGTCAGGATTTCACACTGTCTAGTCCAGTCCTCTACAACTTGAGCCCAAACCCTTTAGTTATTTTACAGGTAGGGGCTCTAATTTTTTTTTTTTTCAGTGCTAGTCTCAGTAGTGATCCTCCCATTTAGTAGCGAGCTTCCCATTTTAGCTGGGATCCCAGATGTGTGCTACCATATCCAGCTTATTGGTCGAAATTGAAGTCTCATTTGCTTTTTGCGTGAGCTGGCATGACACCATGATCCTTCCAATCTCTGTCTTCAGAGTAGCCAGAATTACTGGAGGGAGCCACCATACTGGCTCAGAATGCTTGGTTATTCTGGGTAGTGTTTTCTTTGCTGTTATCCATTGATAAACAAAAGCTTTTATAGGTAAAGAATTGGTTGGGAACAAAACAAATCAATTTTACTCTTTCTTAGTAATACTTGGCATTGCCTAAATCAAGTAAATGGATTCTTAAGGGAAGTCCACACAAATGCGCAAGGTTCTCTCTTGCCCTCACATTCTTTCATTCACAGTATTCTCCATGCCTGATACTCTTCTGTGAAATTTGCAGCTCACTTGTCCTACTTGACTTCCTTCACTCAGCTTAAAGATTGCTTAGTAAGATTATCTACTCACTTTAAACTAAGTCTTCTTTCTTCCTCTACCATGTCACAGTACTCTGAACCTTCTGAATATTTTTGAAATTTAGGTCATCTGCATTTACAAATTCAGATTTTTAAAAATGCATGTGCCCTCTTGTTATTCTGTCGATTCCATCTCTTCCTGGTACATAGAACTATCAAGCATGACAATGTCTGTTATTTTGGAATCCTACAGATTCATAAAAGAGAGAAAAGGTGTTCTTCTGCTCATTATGCAAAGATTCAAACTTCCATTTCTTATCTTTTACAATAACTGAATTGTGATCTAGTCTATGATGGAAAGAGAATAGGGTATTTGGCAAGGCAAAAATGAAGTCCTTGACCTCATAATGCTGTTCTCCTCAGTCTTCAGCCTCGGAGCTCCTCGACAGGCTTCAGCTTTTCATTCCCAAGATAGAAGTTCTTATGGCTTGCTCTTTCCACCCTCTCTCCAAATCAGACAACCTCAACATTGTAATAAGAAAATTTCTGCTGTATGATTTTGCCTGGGGAAATATTCCCTGCCCACTTTCTCCATCATTAAGCAAAGCACTTGAGCATTTTCAATACCTAAAATAGTGACTAGAACAATGTAGAAGACCTGTGAATGTGTACAAAAGGAAAATCAGACCTCAAGTTTACATGCAAGTTTTTCACTTGGCAAATGACTTCTCTTCTTGCTCTACTTCTCTTTTCTTACACTTGAGCTTAAGGGACATACAGCTTAGATTTATATTCTCCTCAGGTTGGATGGAACATTAAAAAGCAGTGCAAAAACATTCCTTTTACTCAAAATGTGAGTTAGTGGCTTAAGAAATGATGAATTAGTTACAAGCAGAAACAAAACCAGGGACTCATTTCTTTTATCTTATGCTGTTCTTGAAGGTCATCGTTTTCTTTCCATAGTAACGGCTGATGAATATTTATCAATAAATATTGTGAAAGACAACAATGTCTTTATTCCCAGCTGAATCCCAAACTAGTTAAATGATTCTCCAAATTTGGTCCCCAACTCCATCTGGCTTCTTACACATTACTCTTATAAACCTCATGGAAATGTTTTTAAATATTAGGGTTTGAATTCAGGGCCTTTGACTTAAGTTCACAGTCCTCCTGCCTCCATTATTATTTAATATAAATTTAATTGTATTGTCCAAGTGATGTACAAAGGGGTTTACAGTTACATACATAAGGCAGTGAGTACATTCCTTGTCATATTTTTTTACCTCTTCCCTCATTTTCTCTATTATTTTTGAATGGGGTTTTACTTCTGATCCAGGAAAGCTAGGAATGAGATCTTATTTTTTTTTTCCAGTCCTGGGCCTTGAACTCAGGGCCTGAGCACTGTCCCTGGCCTCTTTTAGCTCAAGACTAGCACTCTGCCACTTAAGCCACAGCGCCACTTCTGGCCGTTTTCTATATATGTGGTGCTGGGGAATTGAACCTAGGGCTTCATATATGTGAAGCAAGCATTCTTGCCATGGTGCCATATTCCCAGCCCTAGAGATCTTATTTTTTAATGAGATGCTAGTCAGATGCCAAGCTATGTTTTATTGGTTTTCCTGAATGGCCTTCAACTATGGCCATCCGTTTCTCAGCCTATTGAGTAGCTAGACATTAATCACCTCATCCAACTTCCTAAAGGAAAATTTGAATTAATTTCTGGTTGTTCTTAATGAAAGAATGAGTTTCCTCATTTTGTCCAGAAGATGAATAAAAAAGAATATGTAATGAGTGATGAGTGAAGAAGAGGATTTATCCTAGCCAGTAGTCAGAATAACAGTGGCTCCTCCTCTGCCTTGCTGGCATGACCAATATCATAATCATACTCATATCTGCTGGTGGTGAGTAGATTTAGCAAAATAGACGAATCTGAGTGGAGAAAAACTCTTGAATTCACAAAGTAAATAGCTTTCTCTTGCTTTTAAAACATACGACTGCATTAGTCAGGTTATAACAAATCTAATTTAAAGGAGGAAAGATTTATGTTAATTCATGGTTGACTCAGATAGTTCATTTTGATGGGAAAAGGGAGAGGTAAAGCAAAGCTATCCTTGTTATGGTGATCAGGGAACAAGGGAAAGAGTCAATACAGGAAGAATCCAGTGCAATTTCAGTACCTCCAAGGACCACCAATAAGTCAGTTCCTTCCATTAGACTCTATAGCCTACCATTTTCCAGAATTCACTGATGCTATCATGTTAGTTATCCACCAAGAGATTAAGGTATTGACCAGGTCAGAGTCCACATGAGCTAATTGTCTCAGAAACAGACATACCTAGAAGTGAAATTGATAACCAGAGCTAACCACCATAGTGACCTAGTTTTAACTAGTGTGACCTAGTGTGACGTATTCCTAATTCACAGCTTTTTTTCTTCTGGAGAATCTTGAAAATTTTAGCGAATGGATTTGCTTTACCAACTCTAACTGCAATATTTATTCCCTGATCTTGAGTTGCCAATATTCTTCATTCCTGGTTAGCTCTGGGATCTTCATTAACTCAACTCTATCAAAATGGGATAGAGATTCAGGATGAGACTAGGTAATATTTAAAAGTCTTCTTAGACCTACCATACTAGGATGCTAAGCAAGGGCACTGAAATAAAAACCGACAAAATGAATGGCATAAACTTTCACAATACTTAATGTACATATGTGAAAATGAAACGAGGTAATTTGATATGTGTGGGATTGAGTTAGATGAGGGGGAGAATGATGGAAGGGGTGACACTGATTAAGATGTATTATACTGATGAGTTGACATGCTGAATTGAAGTCCCCTTGTACAATTACTTAAATACTAAAAAAAAGCTTTTTAAACTATGTTTTTCTCAAATTAGAAAAAACAAACTTGTTAATTGTATCCATCTCAAAAGGATTCTTCATAATGAAAAAATACTACTATCCCTATCCTGTAATCTATTTCAGTGCAATATAGATGCTCATAAATTCAAAGCTTCATTTAGTATGTATGCTATATTAATGTTCCTTGCTAGCTTGTGCAATACCAATAATGAAATAAAATATCCATCCTACTTGACAAAAAATTAGCAAAGCTTTTGAAGACTTGGAGAACAATACAGGGGTTAGCTATTTAGTTTTGGTAAGTCAATTTGAGCATGGTTGAAGTTAACTATATTATTGCTTCTTGAGGCAAAAGAATGGGCTCAGAATTCACAGCACATTAAAATGATAATATTTTATATTTATTAAGTGATTTTTCCTGTATACCTACAATGGTGAGAATGTTGGTGATAGTAACTGGAAGGTAGAACTTTGGGGTGGTAATTTGAAATTATGGGGCTTTTAACCAAATGATTATGCTTTGGGTTCTTTATTTAAATGGGACTTGAAAGACTTTATTTGGCTTTTCCACCGAGCTAGAACTGACATGGTACTGTGTGTGAACTTTGAAGTAAGCCCTAACTAGACACCAAACCTACAGGAGCTTAACCTTGGACTTGCCAGTATACAGATTTAACTGAGAAGCAAATTTCTGTACTTCATAGCTATGCAATGTCTAGTAGTTGATTGGAACAGCCTAAACTGATTAAGGCAGTGTCTTATTCTGCAATATGGGCTAGGCAACAATTTTCTTAGTGAGCTGCTGTAAAGCTTAAATAAGATGAATAAGACTTTTACCATGAAATAAAGGGTATAATGGATGACTGAGAAAAGTTTCTCCCTTTTCATTCCCCTGGAAAATTTCTTTGGCTTTCCCCTTCTCCTTCTGTGAGTTTATCTGAATGGTCTAGCAAATAATAATGGATCCACCCAGAGAGGACTCACAGTATGACTGCTGGGGAGCAGAGAGAATCAGAATCAATAAGCCACCAGAGCATAGCAGAGGGAAGCAGAAAGCAATGGGAAAGCTGATGCAGGCATTTGGCTTCTGGTTAAAGCTGTAAACACAGCCACTCTCCTGTGACTCCTGGAGCTAGGAAATTAGATGGCGCTCTGTGAAGTGATTTTCTCCCATTATCTACTCTAATTTATTGATAACTTCTCAATACCAAACACACATATTCCCAGCAGATGAATAAGGATTTTAATTTATTTCAACCACAGAAATAGACAGCTACCTGAAAAACAGTAATTGTCCAAAGAAGAGCAATAGCAAAGAAGGAATAAATAGAAGTAATGATCAACATTTATATTTCATTAAATTATTTTTCCTCAGGGAGAGCCTAAGGATGCTGGTGGAAGTCTAAATGAGTAGGACCCTTATTTTTCAGGCTTCAGCTCCAAAGACACAGATACATAGAATCAAAGATAATTTTTTAAAGTATGATATTATTGCAAATTATTTGAATATAACATCTTGGCCATCTTATGAAACCTACATGACACTTATCAAGTAAGTATACATGGGGCAAATGGTATCTCCATTATTTTCTGGAGTCTAGGAATATTTCTAATGAGTTAAATTGAGATAGATCTTCCCCTAAACCAAGAGGTACACGTTTCCCAAATATCCATTCACGAAGGCCTACAACAAACTAGGACAACTTGTTGGAAGCATGAATTTGAGTCATAAGGCACATACCTGTAACACTAGCTATTCAGGAGGATCTGAGATCTGAGAAATGTGATTTGAAGGAAGCTGTGGCAGAAAAGTTTATGAGACTATTACCTCCAATGAACCACCAGAAAATCAGAAGTGGTGCTGTGGCTCTAAGTGGTAGAGTGCTAGCTTGGAGCACAAAAGTTCAGGGACAGCTCCCAGGCCCTGAGTACAAGACCCATGATTGACAAAGAAAGAAAAGAAAATAATTTTTAATCAATCCTAATTCAGCTGAATGAAAGATGAAGAGAAAAGAGGCCATCAGGTTACCACTGAAAGAAGAAAATTACATCAAAAGTGTATAGATCAATGTTTCAAAATATAGCACAGCCATGATACAAAATATAGATATAATATGAGAGGGTGGTAAGGACTTTTTTACTGTACCTACAATTGTCCTGGGGGTATAACACATGCATCTACTCACTAACACTTTTGTGAATATCTATAATTTGGAATTTTATAAAATGTGTGTATACACACACTTCAACCTGCAGGTACAGATTCCTTCCTTCCTTCCTTCCTTCTTTCCTTCCTTCCTTCCTTCCTTTCTTCTTTCTTCCTTCCTCTCTCTTTCTCTCTCTTTCCTTCTTTCTTCTTTCCCTGTGTTCCTTAAATTAACTTACTCCTCTTTAGTACCTCTTTAGTATATGATTTAAATTCCTTATAGTTTCACAATTCAGTGTATTTATTATTTTATCTTATTGCATTTTTCTCTAACTTCAAAACTCCTAAAGCCATCCCAACCCTATTCTCATCTTGACTTTCCTTGTTACTATTTTAAGAAGACATAGAATATTTGACTAGTGTTCTTCATTTCACTAGCAAAACCAAAATCTACAAATGTACATATCCACATTTTCTCATCAAAACTGTAGGGCTTTGATTCTACCACCACCAAAAGAATGTGACCTGTTATCACATAAAAAGCCGGGCATTGGTGGTTCATGCATGTAATCCTAGCTACTCAGGAGGCTGACATCTGAGGATCACAGTTCAATGCCAGCCCTGGCAGGAAAGTCCATGAAACATTTATCTCTAGTTAACTATCAGAAAACTGGAAGTGGTACTATGGCTCAAAATGGTAAAGTGCTAGCTCAGGGACAGTACTTAGGCCTTAGTACTTAAGTACTTAGTACTTAAAGACCCATGAGTGACAAAAAAATAAAAATAAAAATATTTTTGAGACCATATCTTTCATTAATCATTATATTTTCTAGCCCTTCACAATAGAAAATTGGAATAACTGATTAGTTTTCTTCACTTCTTTCTCTCTGTTTCACTCTTTAATGTATTCTATTTTATTCTGCTTGAATTTTATATGTCATAGCCACCGATGACACCTTGATATTATTAAATGAACTTCTAGTGCTACACATTTAATTCCATTAGCATATTAGCATTGGTGAATCATTAGAAACAACTGCTATTTTGATTCTTGCTTAGTTTACCAGCAATTAGATGTGTTTGTGTGTATGTGTGTGTGTGTTTGTGTGTATGTGTTTGTATGTCTAATGTGGCTTGAACTCTGGGTCTCATACCTTCACTCAACATTTTTATCTATGGCTGGTTTTCTACCATTTGAATCACAGCTCTACTTCTTAGTAATAAATACGCTATAATTATACTTCCAGAAGCTATTACATAAAATATTACATATATATAATAAGCACTTTGTGGATTAATAAATATTTCAAAAGATAATTTGAACATATTGTTAAAATATTTTACTACCATATATATCTGTGTATCTTTCTATATTTATTAAATGGAAATTTTAACATTAACAAATTATTTCTGGAAGAAACTGTATTATTTTGTCTTTTAATTTTTACTTGTCCTAGTAAGCATAGTATTTCTTTTATAATCCAATTTCTTCGTATGAAACCAATACTGATGATGAATATGCATTCAACTTATTTAGGTTGTATCAATGTTTTGGTGCTTCAGTGTATGCCATTTGGTTATATTTTATTTATTCCTATAGGAAGAACAAGTTTAATTATTAAGACATTGGGGTTTGAACTCAGGGCTTTTTGCTTTCTAAGGAGACACACTACCACTTGAACCATAACTCTACCACTTGAGCTGTGTCTTCAGCTCTTTTTGCTCTGGTAAATTTTGAAATAGATTTGACTGTTTTGTCTGGGCCAATGTGGATTTTGATCCTACTATTTAGGCTTACAGCCACAGCTAAAATGACATGAAGGTGCTGCCATATGTGTTATTTTCTATTGAGATGGGAATCTCACCAATATGTATTTTTCCCATGCTGAGTTGGATCCACGATTCTCGAGATCTCAGTTTTTGGCACAGGAAGGGTGACAGACATGCAATCCTACACCCTACTGTTTGTTGACTGATATGGGATGCCCGAAACTTTTACTTGAGTTTTGCTCTGTGTTCTTGTTGATCTCAGCCTTCTATGTAACTAGGGTTACTAGAGTGCTGTGGAGAACGATCCAGGGGACAGTGGCTAGTGGCATGGAGCCACCTATGCCCAGAACTCTGCTGCAAACAGCAGAGTCACTACAAGCTCCTGGGCAAACCCAGTGGGCATTAAGGCATGAGTTGGCCCCGTCCCAGGCCTGCACCTAATAGAGATCTAATTTTACCACCTCTTGGTAAAGTAGAATAAGTTTATAGGTTCCTGGCTAGGTAAAGTCAACCCCCCTGAGGCAGCCTGAAGAAGTTACAGAAGATAAATGATCTTCACCGATAAGCTCCCTTTCAAAGATGAGGCAGGATAAAGTAGGGATCCCCCTTCTCCCCCTGCTGTACTCCCACTTTGACTGTCCCTTCTGAAAGAAGCCTCAGGCACTAGACTTCCTCTTCACCACTGAATTGGTAGGCAGATAGGGAGTGGCTAAAGGTTTATCGCCAGGCTCTTCTGAGGAGTCTCTGGGCCCAGATCAGGTAGAGAGGAATCAAATTAGCCCTTGAGACTGGCGAAAACTGGACAGCCCTCCTACACCATATTTAAAGGGTATCACACCTTATAAAATAATGTCCAGGAGGCCTCCTCCCTTATGCACATAAGCTTGGTTCTGAAGCCATAGCTAAATTGTCTAACCAACATTTTCTAAAAGGCAACCAGGAAAATATTAGGGGATTTCACTAGTCAGGCCTTAGGGTAAGCTTCTTTAACCAGTCTATGCAAAAAGTTGCAGGCAACCAAGCAGGAGGTGTGGCAGTCTATTGGAGCCACTGGGAGTCACTGCTGGCTGCTGCTGCCACATCCACTCCCATCCCATTTGGGTTGAGATCAAAGAAGGCCTGACAGTCATCTGGAGCCATCTATAAACTTCTCACTGCTCAAGTAGATTTGGACATCCAGGGAATGCATGCATCCTTTGATAAGCTGACCAACTCCCCCAACTCCCTGGCAGAAGTGGTTCTCCAAAACAGGAGAGGTTTCTTTGGGAGAGGAATGCTGTTTTGCGGTTAACCGTACAGGAGTGATCATAGAAATGCTGGGAAAGCATGGGATGGTATGAGTCTTTGTTTAACTGGTCCCGTTGGCTTACCACCCTTATTTTTGCATTAATAGGACCCTTATTAATTATTTTTTGGCTTTAATGATAGGACCTTGTGTTATAAATAGATTTATAAGGCTTATTAAGACTTGCCTAGAAACAATACAGCTGATGTATATTTGCTCTCAGTATCAACCTCTTGATAAGATAAGACCAGGTCTTGAGTAGCTAAAAATTGAAAAGGGGGACAAATGGGGAATGTTCCAGGGGAAAGCAGTGTGGAGCCATGTATGCCCGGGGAACTCTGCTGCAAACAGCAGAGTCACTGCATGCTCTTGGGCAAACCCAATGGGCATTAAGGCATGAGTTGACTCCGCCCCAGGCCTGCACTTAAGGCATGAGTTGGCTCCACCCCAGGCCTGCACCTCCTGGAAAGTCCCTTTTCAAAAGAGTCCCTAAGTAAAGGTGTCTGTTATCCACTGGCTGTTGATTGTTAGCATTTCCCTAGCCTCAGGTCCTCAGCTCCTCCCACTAGACCCTAGACCCATCCATACCTAATGAGCCACTTCTATTCACTACCTAACTACTTCCCCTTTACCCCCAGAGAGAAGCTGCCACCTGGGATAAGGTGCAGGCGCCACGTAGCTCCCTCTCCCGTGGGAACTATGGCCCCACTAATAAACCTCCTTATGAACCTTCTCCTGCCTGTGATTATCTCCGCCTGGTCCTCTGGGATGGCCGATACCTATGTTTTCATTGATTACATCATATACTGGGTGATTTGCCTCTATAGGCTTTGAAACTGCACAATAAACTAGATCTGTACCTCGAGTCTGGTCTTCGGAGTCTGTCTTGCCCCGGCCCCCTCGTTTTTGTGACTCCATCTCCACTTGCCCCCCAAGCCATTGGCCAGCAACAACTGCAGCAACTGCAGCAGAGTGCTTCCAGTTATTGTCCATAATTTATGGACCCTTGTGGCTTATGAATTCACCTATTCATTTTTGTTTTACTGGCTAGACTTTCAAAAAACTATCCTCAGATTATTCTCAAATGGGTGAAATTTTGCTCCACAGGTAACAATTGGTGATACTTAATTTTTCTTTATTGCCACCAAATGAGAGTGAGATGTTATTACTATCAAGTGGGTCAGAGAAACTGCTTATCTGATAATGAAAAGAGAAATATCCACAATGAGATGTTATCTAGCCCCAATTGTCACTGGTAAGACAATTGAGGAAGTTTTCTCTGGAGTTAATTACATCTGTGACCTTTGCTCCCTAGTGCCTTGCAGGATGGGAAGGCCCAGAGACCTGGTTCATACTGGGGCTGGCTCCAAGCACACAGAGGCTGCCTTTAGATATATCTTGACAAACATTAACTTGGGCAGATAAAAAGCCCAAGAGGCAGTTTGAGTGGGTTTCAGATAAATGTGACTTCGAACCTCCAGGTTTATATCCTCACTGACTGAATGCACTTTGCATGTCTGTATCAAGAATATACGCACATTTTTTTTGCATACTTGTTTAAAATAACTTAAGATGGGTACTACTGAAGGTTATGGCCTATGATTGCTCTCTCTTCCTTTTCTTTAACTTGCTCTGCATGGAGATGTCAATCTTATACAAAACAACATGTCCCAACACAGAACTAGCATGTGAATTCTTTTTTTTTTTCTTCTTCTTTACATTTTACTAGACACTCATTTGTTCACTTTATTATTGCCCAGTAGGATTGTGATTAAGCTATAGGAAGAGGTTAAATCATCTTTAATTATCAATGCAAGATTAAAAGGAGAGAATTAATAGAATTGGAAATGTGGGTCCAGCGTTCATCTGACCTAGAAACAGCTCGCCTCACACTTTTAATAAAAATGGCTCTGTTACCCATAGGGTAATGCTTCTATCTGTTCTTTTGGTTCTTCATCATCTTATATTTCCAGGCTCTCAGTCAATAAACTTTTGTACACATTTTCTACCATTCTCACCTCCTGCCAACAAGATAGAACCATCAAAAGGTTTTCTCAAAATGTTGTATTTACTGATATTCGATTACTTATTCACATTTACTTTCTACAATAGCATGTGAATTCTTCCTTTCCATTTGTTTTAGTAAGATATTTATTTTATGACAAGAAGTTCTGTAACACCTTTAAAAAACATTGACTTAGGGCTGGGGATATAGCCTAGTGGCAAGAGTGCCTGCCTCGGATACACGAGGCCCTAGGTTCGATTCCCCAGCACCACATATACAGAAAATGGCCAGAAGTGGCGCTGTGGCTCAAGTGGCAGAGTGCTAGCCTTGAGCGGGAAGAAGCCAGGGACAGTGCTCAGGCCCTGAGTCCAAGGCCCAGGACTGGCCAAAAAAAACAAACAAACAAAAAAAAAAAACAAAAAAAAAAAACCATTGACTTATCTAGTAAAAAAAATTTTCTGAAAAGACACTACCATATTTTCCATCTTGCTGGTCAAGAATCTGAAACAAACAAAAGTTGGATGATTTGCTAAAGGTGCCATTAATAGGTCACAAAGGTAACATGTTGAAATAGCTCAGGTTTTTTGCCCTATTCTTCCGTATTCCTTCTGGGGAAGGAATTCCCCAGAAAATGAATTGAGTTAATATACCTAAGCCTAAACCCATTAACATGAGTGTTCAAAATTATTGTACATTTCAACTGTATAGTTTTATTATATTCATATACTTCTTTGAAGGAAAAGATAGCAGATACTCATTTTTTTCCAGGAAAATAAAAAAAGAATCAGGAGTAAAAAGCTGGAAATTTAGAAAGCCTCTCTTCTGAACTTTATTTTTTTTTCAAGTAAAATGATGAATTTATTGGGGAAGTTCCGGATGGACTGGTCCCAGGTTTCAGAGAAACATATAACACAGAACAGGACAGTGGCACAGAGACCTACTCCCGGAGGATTTCCAAGTACCAGCAAAACAATTCAGCTCCAATAGAAAGCTGAATTGGGACATCATGGGGACAACAGACAAGACTCGAACATGTGGCATGGCATAATGGCGCCTGAGCTCACCTGCCCCTAAATAGGTCAGGTCAGGGGGCAGGGTTACAGGAAGCTCTCAGTTCCAAGCACTTGACAGACAGGTTCAGTAACCTATAAGCTATGTGCCGCCCCTGTCTCTTGGGATTCAGGAACTCCCAGTACTTGGAGATGGGGCTTCCCTTCCTGGAGGAATCCAGGCACACCCACCAACAATTGCTGTGCAGACTTAGGGGGGTGGGGCACTATTGTTTACAGGAAGAGGGAATCTTCCCAGGCCTCTGAGCAGGGGGGTCTGGGGAGAAAGTGGAGATGGAGTCAGCTTCTGCCCTCTTTCGCTGGCCAGATCTGACCTCCATATTACATTCCCCTGTTTGTTTGTTTGTTTTTGTACATAGAAATCAAATCATGGATTTCTTTTGGAGAGCTTAATCTTGACTAATTTTGAATTTAGCCCTTGTCTATTTTGCAGAATCATAAAGTATTTCCACCCACAGGCTGCTGGGGAAAGCAAAGATGAGACAAGGGCCAGTCCGATGGGACTGCTGCTCTTAAGCTTGCACCCAGAAAGAAACTGGGTATCCCTGAGGTCCACCCCCAGGAGGGCTGCAGGTGTTTTCACTTTTTTAAGTTTCCATCCAGTTACCTAGGTAATTGGCACACCTGGAGGCAGTTACCCCACTCCTTTCTCTGAGGTCACACCCTAATCCATCTGGACACACTCTAATATACTTGGACATACCTCCCACCCCAGGCATCTCCTGGGAGTGACTCTATAGCCTGCCACCCGTGCTTTTCAATTTTCTTAATAGAGCTAGTCAACTCCAGTCAACTTAGAGTGGGAAGATTACCAGAAAGAATGCCCCCCCCCCCCAAACAAAACTTAGTTTCAGCAGATCCAGAGAGGCCTTTCAGCAGGAATCAGCTGGGAGTGATGGAGTCCCATCTGCTTTTACCACGGTAGGGGTGTATAGGGTGAAGATGTAGATTCATTCAGATGACTGTCAGGCCATCCTCCATCTTAACCCAAATGGGACGTGTAGGGAATGTGGTGGCAGCAGGCAGCAGTGGCTCCCAGTGGCTCCAATAGAATGTTATACCTCCTGCTGGGCTGCCTGCAACTTCCTGCATAGACTGATTAAAGAAGCTTAACCTAATGCCTGACTTGAGCAAAACCTTCTAATATTTTCCTGGTTGCCTTTTAAGTACACTGGCTTCTGTAAGCTGGTGTCCCACTGAATTTCAAAACAGCTTTAGGAAATCAATGGCCGTTGAGTAATTTTGCCAGGGCAATACCTTCTAGTAATCAGATATTTTTACTAAGACTAGGATTTTTTAGGTCAACATAGAAGGTTTGGCCTGTAACCATCGCTCATAAGTGCAGTCTCTACTCTTGTACAATTGTTAGCACTGATTTTATACCTCTGGTTTATCCTGCCTCATCTTTTAAAAATAACTATGATCCCTGGATCCTAAAGAGGAGTTGATGGGCGAAGATCATCCATCTTCTGTAACTTCTTCAGGCTGACTCAGGGATGTTGACCTTACGTAGCCAGGAACCTATACTCTTAGCCTACTTTACCAAGGGGTTGCAGGATCAGATGTCCATTAGGAGCTTTACTCCACACTGGAAATCACATTTAACATTTAACTTTTAACAACTATACAGACTTCTTCTTGGGCTACAGTACTGTAGTCTTTTAACATTCTAGTTTGAAAAAGCAATTTTCTGACTGGCTGGGGAAACTGATCTCTGATGACCTAACAATACCTAAATTACCTTTGTAGGCCTTAGATCTCAATAAAGACAATCTCAGGTCCACAAGCTTCTGTTCCTGAACAGATATGCCAGTTCAGAATTCTCACTGACAGTTAGGGCTTTGAACAGATGCAGGGGTTTGGGATTTTAAATTATCCCCCCATGTGACAAAATTCAGTTTTACTAACCACTATCACAGATGACCAGCAAGTTTCTGTCCAGTAGACAGATATGGGCATTAGAAAGGCATGCTTACAAACTATTCTTCAAGGATCTCCCAGTTCTGATTAACTTTTGAAAGGCTAAGCACACATGACTCTGGGATCTAACACCATTTCTGCCATCCAAGCAGTGGCCCACTGCCTCTGGATGCTCCATCCTTTTGTCCCAGGAGTGACTTCCATTCTGAGGTAAATGCACATTTGGCATTTCTCTTGGTCCATCACTGGACTTGGACTAGGGCCTGAGTGCTGTCCCTCAGCTCTCCAGCTGCCATTTGAGCTCTAACATATCTCAGTTCCCAGTACTCTGCTGGCTGATTAGAGACAAGGACTCTCACAGGGACCTTTCACTGCCCAGGCTGGCTGCAAACTGCCAATCATGAGTCTGTACATAGGGCCACTTTACTCCAATTAAAGCTACAAGGTGGTCCACTCAGAAGTAGTTTGTTTTCTTTTTTCTCTTTTCTTCTTTTTTTTTTCTTCAAATTTTTATTATCAAACTGATGTACAGAGAGGTTACAGTTTCATACATTAGGCATTGGATACATTTCTTGTACTGTTTGTTACCTTATCTCGCAAACCCCTCTCCCTCCTCCCCCTTTCCCATTCCCCCCCCCACCGAGGTGTTCAGTTCACTTATACCAAACAGTTTTGCAAGTATTACTTTTGTAGTTGTTTGTCTTTTTTTACCCTGTGTCTCTCAATTTTGGTATTCCCTTTCAATTTCCTACTTCTAATACCAGTATACACGGTTTCCAATATACTCAGATAAGATTACAGAGATAGAGTAGGTACAAACACAGGAAGGTGATACAAGAACATCATCAGTAATAGAAGCTACAGATACATATGGACATTGAAAGGAGTTACAACTGTGATATAACAATCGTTTCCATAACATGGAGTTCATTTCACTTAGCATCGTCTTATGTGTTCATAAGGGTATAACTATTGGGCTCTTGTGATGCTCTGCTATGACTTGCCTAAACCTGTACTAATTATTCCCAATAAGGGAGACCATAGAGTCCATGTTTCTTTGGGTCTGGCTCACTTCACATAGTATAATTTTTTCCAAGTCCTTCCATTTCCTTACAAATGGGGCAATGTCATTCTTTCTGATAGAGGAATAAAATTCCATTGTGTATATGTACCACATTTTCCTGATCCGTTAGTCTACTGAGGGGCATCTGGGTTGGTTCCAAATTCTTGCTATGACAAATTGTGCTGCGATGAACGTTGTTGTGCTGGTGGCATTACTATGATTTTGTTTGTGGTCTTTTGGGTACATACCCAAAAGTGGGGCTGCTAGGTCATAGGGGAGTTCTATATTTAGCCTTCTGAGGAATCTCCATACTGCTTGCCAGAGAGGCTGAACCAGTTTACATTCCCACCAACAATGAAGTAGGGTTCCTTTTTGGCCACATCCCCTCAAACAATTGTTATTGTTAGTTTTCTTGATATAGGACATTCTTACTGGGGTGAGATGGAATCTCAATGTTGTTTTGAGTTGCATTTCTTTTATGGCCAGTGAAGTACAGAACTTTTTCATGTGTCTCTTGGCATTCTCATTTCCTCATCAGAGAAGTCTCTTTGTAAGTCTTTAGCCCACTTGATGAGGGGGCTATTGGTTCTTTGCGGTTTTGTTTTGGAAGAAGGTAATTTTTTTAGTTCTGCATATATTTTAGAGATGAGGCGTTTGTCCGTTGAATGGCCGGTAAAGATCTTCTCCCAGTCTGTGGGCTTTCTGTTTATTTTGCAAGTTATGTCCTTTGCCGTGCTGAAGCTCTGCAGTTTGATGCAGTCCCATTTGTCCATCCTTTCTTTGATTTGTAGCCTTTATGGGTCATTGTAAAGGAAGTTCCGTCCTGCGCCTAGGAGTCCAAGTGTTACTCCTACTCCTTCCTTTACTGTTTTCAGGGTGTCTGTTTTGATTTTGAGGTCTTTAATCCATTTGGAATTGATTTTGATGCAGGGTGAAATATAAGGATCTAGTTTTAGTTTGTTGCATATGTTGAGCCAGTTTTGGCAGCACCATTTGTTAAAGAGGCTTTCTTTCGTCCAAACTATTGTTTGAGCTCCTTTATCAAAGATTAAGTAGGTGCAGTTCTGTGGGTTCATTTCTGGGTCTTCAATTCTGTTCCGTTGGTCTTCAGGCCTGTTCCAGTGCCAGTACCAAGCTGCTTTTATTACTATAGCTTTACAATACAGATTGAAGTTGGGTGTTTTAATTCCTCCAGCACTGTTCTTTCTGCTTAGGGTTGTTTTTTCTATTCTAGGTCTTTTATTATTCCATATGAATTTCTGGATTTCTTCCTCTATTTCATTAAAAAATGGTGTTGGGATATTAATGAGTATGGCAGTGAATTTGTACATAGCCTTTGGCAATATTGCCATTTTGATTATATTAATCCTCCCAATTCAGGAGCATGGGAGGTTTTTCCATTTTCTTAGTTCTGACGCAATTTCATTTTTCAAGCTTTTAAAATTCTCCTTAAAGAGGTCTTTAACTTCTTTGGTTAAGGTTATTCCTAGGTATGTTATGTTTTGGGGGGCTATTGCAAAAAGAGTTGCTTTCCTGATTTCAGCCTCCGTCTACAGGTAGTTAGCATAGAGAAAGGCCGTTGATTTTTGAGGGTTTATTTTGTATCCTGCAAATTTGCCAAAGTTTTGGATCAGCTCTAGTAGCTTGCGGGTGGAGTCGATGGGATTCTTTAGGTATAGGATCATGTCATCTGCGAAGAGAGAAAGTTTTACTTCATGTTTTCCTATTTGGATTCCCTTTATATTTTCTTCTTGCCTAATTGCTCTGGCTAGGAATTCTAGTTCTATGTTGAAGATCAGGAGAGAGAGTGGACATCCCTGCCTTGTTCCTGATTTTAAAGGGAATGGCTTTAGTTTTTCACCATTTAGAGTTATGCTTGCTGTCGGTTTGTCATAAACTGCCTTGATTATATTCAGGAATGTTCCCTGGAATCCCAGTTTTTCCAGGGCTTTTAGCATAAATGGGTGCTGGATTTTATCGAACGCTTTTTCCATATCCAGAGATAAAACCATGTGGTTCTTTACCTTGCTCCGGTTGATGTGGTGGATTACATTAATTGACTTACGTATATTAAACCAACTTTGCATACCTGGGATGAATCCAGTTTGATCGTGGTGTATTAATTTTTTGATGACCTGTTGAAGTCGATTGGCCAGAATTTTGTTGAGAATTTTTGTGTCTATGTTCATCAGGGAAATCAGTCTATAGTCCTCTTTCTGTGATGATGCCTTGCCTGGTTTTTGGATGAGGGTTATACTGGCTTCATAGAATGAGTCTGGTAGAGAACGTTCTCTTTCAATTTCCTTGAAGAGTTTGAGAAATATTGGTGTGAGTTCTGTTTTGAAGGCCTTTAGAATTCTGCAGTGAATCCTTCTGGACCTGGGCTTTTCGTGAATGAGAGACCATTTATTTCCGTTTCTATTTCAATACTGGATATGGGTCTGTTTAGAAGGTTTAAATCTTCATGGTTAAGTTTGGGGATATGAATTTTTTCTAGGAAATCATCCATTTCTTCCAAGTTCTCGAATTCGTTGGCATAAAGGTTTGCAAAATAGTCCCTTATTATTTTCTGAATTTTGGTTATTTCTGTGGTGATGTTACCTGTTTCATCTATTATCTTGTTTATTTGAGTCTGCTGCCTTCGTTTCTTGGTCAGGTTTCCAAGGGGTCTGTCTATCTTGTTGATTTTTTCAAAGAACCAACTCTTTGTTTTGTTGATTCTTTCGATGGTTTTTTCGTCTCTAATTGATTTAATTCTGATTTGATTTTAATTATTTGCTTCCATCTAATGACTTGGGGTTTGGCTTGTTGTTCTCTCTCAAGGAAATTAAGGTGCTTCCTTTAATTATTGAGTTGTTGTTTCTCCAGTTTGTTGATGTATGCACTCAGAGATAAAAATTTTCCTCTGAGTACTGCCTTTGCTGTGTCCCAAAGGAGCTGGTACTTTGTGTCCTCAACTTGGTTGAATTCCATAAACATTTGAATTTCCATTTTAATTTCTTCAATGACTCTCTGATGGTTCATCAGTTCGTTGTTTAGTCTCCATGAATTGTAGGATTTTCTGTGGTGGCTGTTTCAGTTGAGCTCTAATTTTATTCCATTGTGGTCTGATTGAATGCAGGGAATGGTTTTGATACTTCTGAATTTGTACAGATTTTCTTTGTGCCCTAAGATGTGATCTATTTTGGAGAATGTTCCATGTGCTGCAGAGAAGAATGTGTATTCTGTTGTTTCTGGGTGGAATATTCTGTAGATGTCGGTTAAATCTAGTTGGTCTATGCAATTATTTTGTTCTGCGGTTTCTTTGTTCAGTTTTTGGCATGTTGATCTGTCCAGAGGTGATAGTGGAGTGTTAAAGTCCCCAACTATCCATGTGTTTGGGTCTATGAGTGTTTTTAGAGTCAGTAACGTTTGTTTGATGAAGTTGGGTGCTCCTGCATTTGGTGTGTAGATATTTAGAATGGTTATATCTTCCTGTGGGAGAGATCCCTTTACTAGTATGTAGTAACCTTCTTTGTCTCTTTTTACCTTTTTAAATTTGAAGTCAATTTTGTCTGATACTAGGATTGCAACTCCAGCCTGCTTATGGGGGCCATTTGCTTGATAGATTTGATTCCAGCCTTTCACTTTTAGAAGATGTTTACTTTTGCTGGATAGATGTGTCTCTTGGAGGCAGCAGAAAGATGTATCTTGATTTTTGATCCAACTTGTGAGCCTATGTCGTTTGATTGGAGAATTAAATCCATTAATATTGAGAGTTAGGATGGAGAGATTATCGTTTGTTTTTTTCATTATCACTATCTTGTTTAAAGCTGTGTCTTCCCATTTCTTGATCTGATGTTTACTATTTATGGTTCATTTCTCTCTCTGTATTGTGATCTTGATTGTTTTCCCTGTATAGTACATCTTTGAAGATTTTTTTGTAAAGTTGATTTGGTGGAGATATATTGTTTCAGTTTTTCCTTACTGTGGAAGACTTTTATTTGACCTTCGGCTATGAATGAGAGTTTGCCTGGGTACAGAATTCTTGGTTGGTAGTTATTTTTATTTAGTGTTTGGTGTACTTCATTCCAGGCTCTCCTTGCTTTCATGGTATCTGCTGAGACGTATGGGGTAATTCTGATTGCTTTTCCTTTATATGTGATTGTTTTCTTTGCCCTAACAGATTTAAGGAATCTTTCCTTGTACTCTACTGATCCTGTTTTGATGACAATGTGTCGGTGGGATGTCCTATTCTGCTCTTGTCGGTTTGGGGTTCTAAATGCTTCTTGTATCAGTATAGGCCTTTCCTTCTGGATATTTGGGACTTTCTCAGCTAATATTCTGTTAAATAGGTTGCCTATCCCTTTAACCTGTTTCTCCAAGTTTTCCTCAATACCTATTATCCTTAAATTGGGCTTCCTGATCGTGTCTTGAATGTCCTGTAGCGATCTGTTTTGTTGATTGGACTGGATTTGTATTGATTTTTGATCTTTCTCCATAGAATCTAAGGAATCTTCACCTCCTGAAATTCGATCCTCTGCTTCAGTTAGTCGGGACTGTAGGCTAGCTACTTGATTTCGAATGTCTTTTCCTTCTGACTGGTTTTTCCTGATGATTTCCATGTCATTTCTTAGGTCTTGTATGGACTTCTTTACTTCATTAACTATTACTTTGGTTTTGAGTGTTGTCTCTCAAATCTTTAAGCTGGTTAGCTATCTTTTCATTTGACTCTTGAAGTTCATTTATCTTTCTATTTGTGGATGTCATGAAATTTTCCATTAATTTTTGCTTTGCCTCCTCATGCTCTAGAATATTTGACTGAAGAGATTCAAACTTTTCATTTATCATGTTTATCAGTAGACTTTGTAGAGCATTTTGGGGGTTCTCTTCTATGTCTTTGATTGACTGCTCTGCTTCCTGCTTGTTTTGAGTGGGGGATAAGACTTCATTGTTTGCCATCTTTCTTGTGTTCCTTCTGCCCATTTGGATTGGGAATGCCTGTCTACCAGCACCTGTGAGCACTGTTTAAGACCCAAAGCAGCCCTTACCAAGCACTGTTGTGTAAATCTTACAAGTTCACAATTATATACAGATACCTTGTATACCTGTCTATAAAATTAGATTTGGTGTTCCTAAAGAATACAGTTTCAGTATAACAACCGATCCTGGGCCCTGTATTCAGTAGTTACTTATTTACTGTTACAACCCTATAAGCAATTCTTGTTTTTATATTAAGTTCTTATAGGACTGATTTTCTCTATGAACCCCTTTGATTCACTCAGATTAAGCTGGGATACCCTCTATCCAATAACCAGTAGTCAATGGAAACTGGAGGTCCAGGCAGTAAATCAGGAGGGTAAGTTGGAGGTACTAAAGAGAATAAAGTAAAATGTATTGTGTGGTGGGGGTAGTGGTGATTTTCGTTTAGTTTCAGTGACCTTGAAATGTGGAGAAGAGTAAAATCATTAGAAAGAACAAGGGTAAAATGATAGACAATGAAGAGTAAGCAGAAAAGAGTGGAAGTGTTATTCATAGGAAAGTAATTTTTAAAGAAAGAGAATGCAAAGAGAGAAATGAAGTAAGAATTTTGGAAGACAGATGCACAAAACAGAGAAAAATTATTTAAAAAAGAAAAATAAATAAAAAGGAAAAAAAACAGAAAAGGAACAACCCAAACAAACAAAAAAGAATAAAAGTTGATAAAACAAACAGGTGAAAATGGAAAAAAAAAAAAAAAAAAGAAAACCAACGACGTTTCAGAAGTGAAAAAAAAGTTTTTTTAAAGTTTAAAAAATGTTTGAAAAAAAAAATGGAGTCTTCCTTGTTTGGGTGGTCTTTCCCCAGTCTCTGGTTTCCTTGCGATGGTCTGCAGTCTATTTTCCTGATTGGCTGGGTTTGACTTGATTTCAGTTTGCAGGGGGCAGATCTGTTTTGACCCTTCTCCCCTGTTGGTGCAATCCTGGGTCTCTGTGGTTTGCACAGCTTGCAGGTAGGCCTTGGGCGTTCTCTGTAGATGGGGACTTGAGCAGTCTCAGGAACCGTGGCTCCTCTGTCTACTGTTGTGCCGCTGCCTTTAACACCTGGCTTTGTATAGGCTATGGACTCTGCATGGTGGGCCCCCTCTGGCCTGTTTTACCCCGTTGAGAGTTGCTTGCCAGGGAAAGGCTCCTCCCTCCTGGGTGGAGTGGCCTCCTTGGCGGAGGTGGCTATGGAATGCAGCTTTGTTTTGGGTTGGGAATTGGGCTTCCTCTGTGACGGGACCGTTTAACGGTCTCAGGAACTGTTTGTTCCCCCATCTGGTGTTTCCGTGCCACCGGGAGCTGCTTGCTGCTTTAGCTTTAAATTTAGAAATTCTGGTGGGCAGTGCGGGGCACCTCTGGCTAAGCTGAGGCCCAGGACATGCCTCCTGCCTGGGCAGGGGGTGTTCTCTGGGGTGGAATTGGCTCTCACTGGTCTGTCCCTCTTGCCCTTTTCAAAGACGGCTCCTTTGACCTCGCTTTCTCCAGGCCCACTTTAGTTCCAATCTGGTCTGACCCTATGCCATTGGCAAAGATGGCGCTTTGCTCTGGCGGTGAGTGAAGGGCTGCCTTCCGGAAGCTGCTCTGTGGGCTCGAGTGAGAATATCTTTCGTGGGGTACTCATGCTTTCTCTGCGATTTCAGGTCGTCTGTGCTCAGCTGCCATCTGGAGGATTTCTCCCTGGTCTACACTGTGTGCTTTAGCTGCGCGGAGTGCGGGTTGCTGTGCCAGGCAGTGTGCCGGCGCCGGCACTGGTGTGGGGGCTGGACACCTCCTGGAGCTCAAATCTGTGTTTTCAGATGAGCAAAGTCGATTTTTCCTTCCTGGCCAGAATCCCTGTACTGTTAGAACTTACTCTGGCTGTCTTCTAGGAGTAAAAGTTTCTATGGGGTGAGAAAACTGCAATGTTGGAGGGAGCTCAGCTAGGGCTCTGTAGCTCCTCCGCTGTTTTCCCGGAAGTCTCCAGAAGTAGTTTTTGAACATGATCTTACCTGGAACTAATTAAGGACCAAAGTTACATCTGACAAACTTGTAGGAATTATCTCCTTCTCTGTGGGTCTGTAGGAAACTGTTACAAAGAAAACTATAGACAAACTGGAATAGCAATTTAACAATCATCTTGGTAGCCATAATATTTCTTTATCCAACTTAAAACATACATTTAGGACAAGTATTATTCCAAATCTCATAGCTAGAAATCCATTTTTGATCTCTACAGTCTTTTACAAACTTCTGCTGTAACACTTACACTTTAGCTTTTTCATTTGCATTTGAAAAACTGAAGCCTGGAGGGATTTGAAAAAATCATGAGCCTAGGTGCCACGCATTGTTTCAGGCTGCTTCTTTTTACTTCCTTTTTTTTTTTTAACCTAGAAATTAATTCTAAAGCCTTTTACTAACCTCTTGTTTAACACCTTCACCTCAGCCTTTATTTGCATCAGGAAAAACTCTGAAGCCCAGGGGGCCCATTGCCTCTGTGCTGCCTGTTTTAAAAGTGCCATTTTGGGGCTGGGAATATGGCCTAGTGGCAATAGAGCTCGCCTCATATACATGAAGCCCTGGGTTCAATTCTCCAGCACCACACATCTAGAAAACGGCCAGAAGTGGCGCTGTGGCTCAAGTGGCAGAGTGCTAGCCTTGAGAAAAAAGGAAACCAGGGACAGTGCTCAGGCCCTGAGTCCAAGCCCCAGGACTGGCCAAAAAAAAAAAAAAAAAAAAAAAGAAAGTAAAAGCGCCATTTTTTTCTTCATTCAGAGTTACTGCATGAAGACCTTTGATCTCAGATGACAATTTTTCCTTAATGCAAGAATTACAATTACAAAAATAGGAATCCATTTACCTTTCCAATAAATTAATGAGAAACGTTAGTCCATTCTGCCATTTTTTTGGCATACAGAGAGTTAATGACAGTTGTTTACTTCTATCCCCATTCATTTACTTTAAATTATTTACCTGATTATATGTAACTTTAGAGTCTTACTATTACATCACACTACACACGTAAAATTCAGTACATGAATCATTAAACTTATACCTAAAACAATTTATCAAAAGTAATTTCAACAGTGTGCACCAGAATTACAAACATGAGAATCCAGACTTATCATCTTTGCTTTTTCAGTACATCCAAATTGCAAAACTGTACAGAAATCAAATTATATCAGGTAAATAAACTTTTAACCCTCCTTTAAGGTTCTCCAACTTTAATCCTTCCTAAGGGGCAGTTTTAGAAATATCAGTCAAATCATTCATTTTCACCACCGGGTTTCCAATGTTCACTTGAAAATAAGAGGCAAAAGAAAGGCTTTCATTGGTCTGTCCTACAAAATGTGCCTATCTCCATCCTACTCTTAGAGCTTGAGCCTTGGTGCCAGCTTGCCCTCTTCCACCATGAATGGACACCCCCTATGGCTCTCCTACCATGTGGATTGGCAAAGCTGCACCTTTCCCAGATCGCCCCTCCCTCCTGAGGATAGGCACACAGGCCTGTCCTAAGTTTTCCTGTCTTCTTTTCCCTCTCCATCTGACTGAGAAACCCAAGCAATTCTTTAACAGTGATACACAAACCTTTACATCCAAATTTCTGATATTTAGCCCCAAATTTTAACAGTGGAGGAAAATAAATTTCAAGTTCCCAATGCCTTTTGTTAAATCAGATAACTTGATGACAGTGCAAACATGTTAATTCATTAAGATACTCATATTTTTTTCAACTGCAAATTAAAGAATTTTAGAAATCTTCTTAACTATAGTTCCTTTTTTAAACAATGCGCTAATCCTTTAAAACATTTGGTAATGCCCAAACTTGATGACCTTTGAGTTTAAACTTAAACTCACCCATTTTTACATCATACTGACAGTTTTAATCTTGAACATGTTCATACTCACACATGCATACATATACATGCAAAAGATGTTAAAGTGTGCAAAATAAACATTCTCCAGCCTCATTTACCAGGGCTTGCTAGTTTTAGCAAGACATTTTAACACACCAAATACTATTCTGCTTAAGATATCTGGAAGGGGGTTCCTTGGGATAAGACTCAGCCCACCCAGTACTTGACTCTAGTATCAACCCAATTTTGACAAGAGCATTTTACAGACCAATTGACCTTTAAATACCTTCTGTTGGAAGAAAAAGGTTAAAGAAGCACATTTGTCTTCCCCTCTGTCCTTCAGATCCTAGGGAATCTGGGGAGGGTGTTTGGAACTCTATACCAGTGGAGGCCACATATCCCATGTCTTCCTGTAAAGTAAGTTAAATCACAACCAACACATCCTTCCACTATGAGGGGTGGTCCCTCAACTGCCTCAGCCTTAGAGAGCTCCACTGTGTCCAGCTTCTCTCTGTCTCAGGCCTACAGACTGTGCCTTCAGATTCAGACAGACCCACACAGATGGGCCCACAGATTTACAGATGGACCCATCCAAATGGGCCCTCTCAGATGGTATGCTCCACAGCACACCTTTACAGATGGGGTCACTCAGACAGTGCTCTTTCCAGTGCACTTTTACAGATGGGCCTACCCAGTAGGGCCCACTCAGGGCTTTCCATAGCACTTTTACAGATGGAGAAACAGAACAGACAGAGAAACAGAAACGAACACAGATTGGTCGACCAAGCATAGACATACACACCTGTACTTCCGGAAGTTTCTTTTCTTTACCTGGGTATCATCCCCAAAAAAGAACGTGGTTAAGGACTCCTCCTTGCCAATGCACCACAAATGTAATGGTGTCTGAGGGAGGGGGATCCCCCATGCCTCCAAGAGCCCACCATTCAGAGACAGTCTCAAGTAAAAAAGATGAATTTATTGGGGAAGTTTTGATGGACCAGTCCCAGGTTTCAGGAAAACATATAACACAGAACAGGACAGTGGCACAGAGACTTACTTCTGGAGGATTGCAACAAACCAATTCACCTCCAATGGAGAGCTGAATTGGGATGCCATGGGGATAACAGTCACAAGACTCGAACATGTGGCAAAGCATCCTGAACTTTATTTTTAAGCACAAAAATGTGAATAAATATTACCCTTGGAAATTCAAGATTGATTAGACTGGAAGACCCCAAGTTGCTCATATGGCAAGTTGGTGAGACAAAGAGATGAAAGCTAGTTCAAAGGAATGGTACCTGCCAACGATGGACCAAGATATCCTTCAAGAACAGAAGGACTACATGCAAATAACCTTTGAAGCCAGGAAGTGCTAATCACCTGATTGCATTGCTAGAATTGTACACAGTGAAGGCAGGCAATCCTTAATGATGCAGGGGTCTACATTAAAGGAATTTTCCAACTGAGCTGTGCTGCTGGTGACTGACTCCTGTATGCCTGCCTACTCTGAAGCCTGAGATCTGAGGATCACAGTTCAAAGCCTGAGAGGAAAATCCCTGAAATTCTTATCTCCAACTCAAACAAAAGCCAGAACTGGTGCTGTGGCTCAAGTGGTAGTGCTCTCACTTTGAGTGAAAAAGGTAAGGGACAGCACCCAGGTATGGATTCAAGACCCAGTACACACATTCTCTCTGTCTGTCTGTCTGTCTGTCTGTCTGTCTGTCTGTCTGTCTCTCTCTCTCTCTCTCTCTCTCTCTCTCACACACACACACACACACACACACACAAAGATTTTAAACTCCTCTCCCAAGAAAGGCCAACTATCAAACTCTCCACTTTCTGACTTCACCAAAAGAGAAAACAGTGGACAAATAATCCTAATAAGAAGGCATTAGCTAAGGATGGATTTGCTCTTGCAAATAAAAAAAAAAAAAACAAAACTATTAAATATGAAGAGACACTAAGCTGCTTATAACAGTATTTGTTGTCATTATATCCATCTAATATAAGCTGTTACTTTCTTATTGTTTACTATGTACTCCACACTCGTGCAAGGAGCTTAGCTGTGTGTGTTTTCTGGATTTTAGTGCCTTAAATTTGAGAATTTAACTTGGAATTAAGGAAATATTTCTGTGGAATTATAGAAGCCATTCTAGCTCCTGTCTACTAATTAAAATCTAGTATTTGCTTAACAATGATAGGAAAGGCTTGCATTTTTGCATTTCACATTTCATTGTCAGATATTGTAGTATTAGTATTGTAGTTAATATGTAAAGCATGTGTTTTCATAGGAAGTACACAAAGATAGGCATGAAGGGATAGGAAAATCATATTAACTAAGATATTTACAAATAAAGATATTTCTAGTAGCTACAGTAAAAAATAATTGGAAATATGGAATAGATAAGGGAAACCAACTGACTCCTCAATAGGACATCATATAGCTATTTATATTGATACCTTATGAATACGCAGCCACTGATTTTTATCCCTAATCACAAGTGGAACAGGACTTAAGCAATGGTGTGTATACAAGAACTCATTGGGATTACACAAAAATGGAAACAAATAAGAGGTAAACTCTTACATGCTGAGAATGTGCTATAAAACAAAATAATATACTTATTTATTTATAGTTTATTCTATCCATTTATCTGCATAGTAACATAAAATATATATAAAGATATTTAGACATTAGCAAATAGTTACTGACAATACAACTAAAGGGTTTATGGAAACTCCACAGTAATGCTGTTGATTGTAGACGAGGTTTTAATATTCTTGCTGCCAAACTTGCTACCCTTTCTAAAAATCATGCAAATTTATTTTACAATGGAAAATGATGAAAGTAAAAACTATATATAAAAATATTAGCATGCCATCCTAGTCTTTACTAAACTTAGATTTGTGCATGGCTCAATGAAACCTAGTACATACAGGTGAAAAATACAGGAGCAACAGAAATGGCAATAAATTCACTGTTGATATAAATTTCAGAAGAAACTCAGCATATAATAAATAAGCTAAGATGAACCCAACTTCTCTTTAACCTGTACCTTAATTCTATGGGAAAAAAAGTCAGAAACTTAAAAAAAATTCTACATCGTAGTGCCTATTTAGCCACATAGAACGCACGGACTGGTTGATATAGTCTTTATCCCAATAACAGGAAATTAAGGAAGTGGTGCCATGGCTCAAGTGGTAGAGCACTAGCCTTGAGCTGAAGAGCTCAGGGACAGCACCCAAGACCAGAGTCCAAGCCCCATGACCAGAAAAAAAAAATTTAAAAGAATAGTAAATCTAACACAAGAGCCAAACATTTAGTATTAAATTTCCTCAATTTACCCTCATAATTACTATTTGTCTGTCATTTAATGAATAATAATTATATATATATCATAATATCCTGTCTTGGTTTATATTCCTATCATTTGTAAATAATACACCAGCATTTTCTAACTTCTTCCCATGCACCTTAAATACTAATACCTCTAGCTCATCAATTCCAAGTCCACTGAAAAAATATTCACTCTTGAGTCATCTTTCTCTCTGACACACATGGCAGAGCATCACTAATCCATGATCACCTCCTGTTATCCTCTTTTCTTTGGCCTTTCTTTCTTCTTGTTCTAGTGCTGCTGAATTTAAATTTCAGTCCTCTAGATTATGTATTTGTCAGCTACAATATACGGTTCCAAGTCCTAAAACCCATTCCACAAGCAAACATAGAGTTGGAAAATATCTCAAGGCTCTAATTTCTATCTTCACTTAGAATTTTACACATATACCACTCTTTCTCTCTCCTTCTCACTCTCTCTTTCTCTCTCTGTCTCTGTCTCTCTATCTCTTGCTCTCTCTTTCTCTCTCCCCTCTCTTAATTTCCCTCTCTCCCTATCTCACTTTCTCTGGATACTCTCATCTGTGTGAATTTCCACCTTGGTTATGCTCTTCTGAAGTTTATACTACATGTGTTATGAAAGCTGCCAAAAATGGAGTGGCAAACACAAAGTCATTTCTGTGGCAGTAAGGAGATTCTAGGCATGTTTTCCCTTTTTGTTTTGCTATACTTTGTTTACCTGCTGTCTTAACTCTGGTCTCTGTTGCTATAACAATACTTGAGAGTCAGAAATTTATATATATATATTATATTTTTTATTTTTATTTTCAAACTGATGTACAGAGAGGTTACAGTTTCATATGTTAGGCATTGGATACATTTCTTTTACTGTTTGTTACCTCCCCCCTCATCCTCCCTCCCACCTCCTCCTTCCCCCCCCCCCCCCCCGCCCCGCGCCAGCCGAAGTATTGTTCAGTTCATTTACACCAAACAGTTTTGCAAGTTTTGCTTTTGTAGTCGTTTGTCTTTTTTACCCCGTGTCTCTCAATTTTAGTATTTCCTTTCAGTTTCCTAGTTCTAATACCAGCATACACGGTTTCCAATGTACTAAGATAAGATACAGAGGTAGTGCAGGTACAACCACAGGAAGGGGATACAAGAACATCACCAAGAGTCAGAAATTTATAAAGAACAGAAGTTCACTTAGCTCATGGCTCTGAGGCTGACAAGTCAAAAAGTAGATGATAGCATCTGCTCAGAATTTGGTAAGGGCTTGTTTCCTGGCTGGTGGGGCTCTGCAGAATCTCAAGATGAAGGGTAGCATTGAATGGTGAAAGGGTTCAGATAAGAATCAGCCAAGCTGACTTTTATAAGAGACTTACACTTGAGACAAACCATTAATCCACGAATCCATTCATGAGGATAGAGATGACCTAATCATCTCTGTCATGTCCCACCTGGATCTACCTCCTATACCATATTAGTATAAACTCCAAGTGGGGGGAGGGGGGACCTTCAATGCCTCCTGGCTATTGCTTCCTTAGGACCCCAGGGTCTCATGCCAACTTTTCTGGCTTCAGAGTGGTCATCTCTTTGCTTTCCTGGACAGGTATAGAGGACTGTTGCTCTTTCTACCCCATTCTTCAGCTCTCTTGTTTCTACATTCCTAAAACTGAAGTGAGACCATATAGATAGATTCTTATGAAGCAGAGGACTTTGAGTAGAAGGAAAAGCGAATGTGAGAGGTTGAACAATCCTGAAATACATAGCATATAGTCCTTTAAAAAAAAAAATCTCTGTCAACTCCCAAACCACTGGATTTTTTCCTTTTGAAAACTGGTGTTGCTGTGCTTAAGTGGAAGGAGAGAGAGTGGCTGTGCATAAACCTCTATGTTGTTTGTGGTTGCTCTGATTTCTTCTTACATTATCTTGGCTTTATTTTGGTTTTCAATTTGCCATAGAAAATGTTTTTTGAGTATTTATTTTATGAGTGGCACTATGTTAATAAGATCCAATTTAATTTACATGATCATTCTGAGAGATAGGTAACATTAATATCCTTATTTTATGAAAGAAGGAAACAAGGATAATTACCAAGATTAGATGATGCTGGTACCCTGAGTTTGAACTTTCCATCTCCAGAACTGAATTTCTGTTGCTTAAGACATACAGTCTGTTTAATTGCATTATAGCAATCTGGATTGAGCAAAGTAGAATTATTGGATCATTTACCTGAATTTGAACATGATTCTAGGAGCTAGTTAGGGTTGATTTTGTATTTAGGTTTGTAACAGAGAATACACAATACTGTGGCTAAGTAACAACTTCTCATTTGCAATGTCTGATAAGACCTAAATCAAATGCAAGGTAATTTCTCTTGACAGAATCATAGTGATCTGGCTTCAGGTATTTGGAGACCTTCTCTACCTGAGCCTACATTGAAATGCTAGGAAGAAAAGTTGTTTCCCTGTGGTGTTGTGTCAGTTCCATTTTATGCACCACTCCAGTGCTAACTCATCTTGCCTGGACTTTAATTAAATAACCTTCAAGGATGAAGGACCACGGGGGCAAGGTCTCAGGAATAGCTACAATTATTTCCTGCAGCTATTGATTTTACACTAATGATCTTAAATGATGCATAGCTCTGTATCTAGCAATCTCACTCAGAATGGCAGGTGGGGACTCAAGTGTCTGGTCTCTCCAGGGATCAGAGCAATTTTGACAGATTTAAACTTGTTGATGCTATTTTATAAGTGTGAAGGAGGTTGAGAGGCTGAAATCTGGAGTGTGCATACATTTAATAGAGGGCGTAATATAAATATGAGAGCTTTTGGATTTGGGAGGGGCTGAGTTCAAACTATAGTTTATTTATGATGGCTCTTGAACAAGAAACTCAGTGCCACTGAGTCTTGGATCTTTCATCTGTAAAATAAACATAACTTGTATTTGGGGGTTTTGAAAAAGTAGAAGAGGTGATTTAAAGCATGATCTATAATACCTGCTGCTTATTTTCTGTTTGTTTACTAGACACATCTTTTATTCCTAGGACTATTTATTCTTTAATTCTTTTTTTTTTTTTTGGCCAGTCCTGGGCCTTGGACTCAGGGCCTGAGCACTGTCCCTGGCTTCTTCCCGCTCAAGGCTAGCACTCTGCCACTTGAGCCACAGCGCCGCTTCTGGCCGTTTTCTGTATATGTGGTGCTGGGGAATCGAACCTAGGGCCTCGTTTATCTGAGGCAGGCACTCTTGCCACTAGGCTATATCCCCAGCCCTATTCTTTAATTCTTTAAGTAACAAAATATAGAAGTACCAAAGAATCCTATCTTTATAAATGAGGTTAGAGATAATATGGGGAAGCGTCTCATTCTAGGCATGTTAAAATAGAAAGGACAGCTGGGCGCTGGTGACTCACTAATATAATCCTAGCTACTCAGAGGCTGAAATATAAGAATCACAGTTTAAGAAGCTCAAGATCATTGCCCAGGCCCTGAGTTCTAGACCCAGGATCAAAACACACACACACGCACGTGCACACACACACACACACACACACACGTAGGAAGGAAAATTGACATAGTGTACCAAATTTGAAACCATGTTCTACCTAACTCTATGACTTAAACCACTTTGTGGCCTCTCTGAGTCTACTGTCCTTTATTTGCACATTATTGATGTCAATAGATCCCACGCTGGTTTATTTCAATAAAAAATAAGATGAAACCATGATGAAACATTGAACTGAAAGATAGATTATGAAATTTCATTGGTGAGCATCTGGTGAATAAGTTTTCCTGGATAAAAGACAAGAAATGGAGACATTTAAACAACTTTAGGAGAGTACTGATTTACAATTTTTGCAAAAATGTTGGGCAATAGTAAACATAAGAATGAAGGCTTTTATTTACTTTATTTCCTTTGGTGTAAGAAGCCAAAAGAGACCAATAATCCAGAAGTGGAAAATTATCTGAATTCAAGTATAGAAGATAACAGAAAGAAACAGGTAAACAATCATGAATCATAGTCAGCACAAACTGAAGGTCCTCTCAACCCCACAGTACTCTCCTTTCTCCTCTTTCCTTGCCTTCCTTTCTCTCCACATTTCAATAGCTTATTTGATCCTTTGGAGTGAGATATTAACAATCTGATTTTAATATCTCTGAAATTCATACTGTAACTTATGTGATACTTGTCAGAAAGTCCATTGAATTCCTTCAGGTTGCTCATGTTTATAAGGTGCAAACTGCTATACGACAAAAGAATAATTAATGCAACCAATGAGAAGAGAATAAGAAACTTAGTCTATGGCCAGGATGCTGTGGAAGACATTTAGAAGAGAATAAGTAACTTAGTCTATGGCCAAGATGCTGTGGAAGACATTTAGAAGTGACTTTCAAATTTAGAGTGATAGTGCCCAGTGTATGTTAGAAAAACTTGTAAGTAATTTTATATAGGTGGAAGAATTAAGGGTGTGGAGGGAAGGGTAATGCTTTAGTGGGCATTGAAGAATGTGATTAATTTTGAGAAACAGATTGGGGATGTGGTGTTATGTCCCTTGGGCCTTTTCCCTAAGAATCTGTGTCCTGGCGTTTGAGAGCACTCCTGGCCAGTAATCCTCACTCTCAGTGACTTTGGAGGTCTTGCCTCCTGTAGGGACACGATGCTCAAAGTTATTCCCTTTGTGGGAGTAATCTAGTAATTGGTCAATATAAGAGTGTAGGAAACTGGCGATGCTATAGTTTTCCAACGTGGGCTCACTCTGAAATGTCATTTTAAATTCAAAATTTCCAACAGATTTGTCTGAGGCTTGCCTTAGTTCTACATCACAACTCAGCTCTATGCTCTGACCATTATTACAACATTCACTTCATTCCAAAAGTTTACATCCACAGGGCACCACTCAGTAACTCACTTGATGCTTGCTTCCAAGTCTTTAAATATATAAAAAAAAATATTGCTCTGTCCTTAAACTGTAGCTCATGTATTCCAGAACTTCTTCTTTTATGGATAGATAGTTAGATTCTAGAAAAGAAACTTAATTCTTCCAATAACCCCTGTTCGTTAGCAGAGTAAGTTCTGGAATTGAGCATTCTTTTTCTATCAGGCAAACATGGTCATTTTTTTCCAACTTCTCTGAAGTAGGAGAAAACCTAGCAAGTTCACTAGTTCTTACTTTCCCATGGCAATCTTGCCACTTCCCGTGCCTTCTGCGTTTTGGTCACAGCAAATTATTTGCAATTGTCTAAGTGTAGGTGGTGAGTTATTTCAGTCCTGTCTATGCAGATTTTTTTGTTTTGGCTCAGAAGAATTCCTCTTCAGCCTATTGTTCAGCCTGTGTTCTTCCTGGCTATATATTTTAAGCAAGATTTTTATCCACAGACTGTTCTTGTACTTTGGGTAGAAGTAAAGAAAGTTGTTAACTTCTTTACAGTCTCATAATGTTCAAAGCTCCTACAGAACACATCCTATTTTTACAGGCATGCACATTTCCATTTTAGGCTTAAAGACTTACAGAGTTCTTCCGTAATCTCTAGAATAGAAATAAATAAAAATTACAAATATTTTTATTTACACTTCTTTAATGTAGATGATTATGTATATAATACTATTGACTATTAGAGAAATAATAAATATCTAAAAATCTCAGCAATATTAAAGAATTTTGGTAATAGTTTTAGTGCTAAGAAATATTAACTCAGGTGTAGATAAGATATACAGTAAGAAGAATTCATGCATTTTTTTTTCAAAATTGTACTGGAGTATTATCCAGCAGGTCTGCCTAAGAATTATTTAGTTCTTTGGGTAAAGGGATATTTTATTGGCATACCATTTACTATTGATTAGAACCATAGCTTTGTAAAAAGTATATGTTTTGAGATGTGTTTTTGCAGCAGACATACAAATTAGAGCATCCTGGCCATAGACTAAGTTTCTTATTCTCTTCTCATTGGTTGCATTAATTATTCTTTTGTCGTATAGCAATTTGCACCTTAAAGTAAAGTGGAAGAGATAATTGCAAAGGGTATGCAGAATTTTTACTCCAGCTGCTTTTATTTAAATATCTATACTTAATCAGTTTCTCTAACTCAGGTTTAAACCAGCTTAACCATCCTGCTATTTTCCTTCATCAATGAGCTAAAGAAATCCTTACAGTGATGCATGTTCATCACAGAAAACTATATTAATTGTAAAGTGAGACAAAACAGCAATACTTAATTTTACAAATGAGAAATTAAGGTTGAATGAGTTAATCTGGTGCCATTTTTAAACTAGTATTGGTGGTAGCAGGACGCAGATCCACTTTTTCTTGTCTTTACACCTTGTGCTCTGCATGAGAAAGAATATTATGTGGGAATACTGAAAATACACGTGGTAAAATGTAGAATCTTGCCAATACTTGGCCCTGCTATATAACCCAAGGAGGACTTTAGAGGTATCTTATCTTCATTCTCCAAATATTTTAAGTCTTACACTAC